>NC_052249.1:956753-1275670 GCF_013401445.1 Tripterygium wilfordii
AGATACTTAGCCCAAGTGTGTGATTATCACCCCGCATTGAGTTTCGACCTAAATCTCAACTTGTCCATAAAAGTTGCGGGGTCTTCTTATTAGGCTTTGAATTTCTCCACAACGAATGCTAAAACAGAGCACTCTGTTTAGGTTCTTGATATCTGTTAATCTTGTATGATTCTAAAGTAGAGGTCCAGCTAGATGGATAAGTACTTTCTATTAATCATTGAGAATGGCAATTTGTCAACAAAGAAACCCAGCTACCTAACAGTGATAATCATTAGCAAAGCAAAGCAAAACCACCAACTTTTTTTTTCTTCTAAAGATTGGGAGGGGAAAGGTTAGCAAGTAAAAGGACATTCTAATTTTTAAGCAGCTAGAAAAAGTCCATAAAGCCACTAGATTCCTCCTACAATTTTCACAGTTTAATCTTTCTTACTTTTAATAATTTTAAATATAACATTTCAATCATACAGACTACTGAGAATTTCGGACCAACCGGTTGAATCTTCAAAAAAATATTACTGCAAGTCGATGCACAGGTCTGTTCTTATTTTGATACAGGCCTCCGCACTAGGCCAGATAAGGATTTAGGGTCCTACAATCACCACCATTATGAGGATAAAGGGAGGGGGAAAAACCCATATAAGTGTAATGGGTGTTTTGATTTCAAGGTTAAAACCAAACCAACATGGCAGATAAATTCAACATTAGATCCACATTCCATAAATGAACACTGCAATAATTCTACATATAAACCAAACGAAACCTTTCCATAACTTAAGTATGATATTGGCTTAAACCAAGAGCACAAGGCAACTACTTTGCTGAATATGAGAATATCTTATTCATCAACATAGGATAAAAATATAATGACAATCAAGTCCAAAAAAAACAAGCTTCCGTGGAGGTTTTTAAGAAAGTGCATAAAGGTGCAAAAATCTGCAAATAGTGTACATGGTGGCTATGCTATGAATTAGTTACAGCTCAACGTCGGTAAGGAATAAGAATTTCCATTGCTTTATTAATCGAGTAATGATATCCCATAGCTCAGCCAAGTGTAAAAGAAATGGCAATTGAGCTCTTGAATCTCTGTATACCCCCTCCTCCATACCACGTACCCGTTCCAATCAGGACCTCGATATAGTATCAAGCTACATAAATTAAATGTCAAACAATGAGTAGCATAAGGAGCATATACCTGATATATCCATTTCTGTTCCAGTGGGGAAAGATGCAAGTGCGCTTCAGCAACTGAAAGATCTGTCAAGAGAGCCTCGATGCAGAATCTTCATCCATCATCCAAACAAAATCGGGCATGTCTAACCTCGGCCCAGTAACAGTCCTATAAATATAAAGCTTCTCTACAGGACAGCTTTCAGGTCTTGAATCTGGAGGTCCCCTCTCGTCAATAACTTCAACATTAAGCCTAGGCATCTTTTGACCTAGGAACTTACATGCTCCGAAACTTACTGAGCACGATGACATCCAAAGGGATCGCATTGTCTCCAGCTTTCCAGCATTGGCCAATAAGGCCTTGTCACCAAATGGACAGTCCCTTATCTCTAGTTTTCGGAGGCTTTCACATCCAGACAACACATGGTGGAGTCCCAAATCACTATCTCCAGCAAAGGCCACAGACAGCATTTCCAGCTTTTTAGCATATGTCCCAATATACTCGAACACACGATCAGTAAGAAGACCTGAGAGGGAAAGACGCCGGAGATCCTTGCAGTGCTCAACAATAGCACCAAAACCCACATCAAGCGGCTCAAGCGTTAGGTAATCTGGTGTATGTGGTTCAATAATACAAAGACGAAAACGTATAAAGTTTGGACGGTTTCTGGCAATGGTAACCAATGCACTATTACTCATTCGGCGGCAGAAGTATAGAACTGACTCGAGCTTGGTGCAGCCAAAGGAAATGGATACAAGGCCCTGTTCCGTCAAGGATACATTTGGGACATCAACAAACGGGTCTGAAGGGAACACACGCAGTTCACGTAGGTCCTTGCAACATGCTGCAACAGCCTCAAGTCCAGCATCTTCAATGTAGTCGAGCACCTGTATGAATGGAACTTAAGTATAGAACGAGTAACAGGAAGAGACTAGCATTTGCAATTTCGAGAACACAGACTTGTTTTTCCTAATGGAAAATATATCTGAACAAAACGGATATAACATATATAGCAAGTCATGAGACAATGCTTTATTCCTGTTCTCGGGAGTACAACATTTGCACAGATAATGTGCCACTCTAAAATTAAAGGAATTTTTCAGTTGAATATAAGAATGACCGACTTACCCAAAGGCGCTGCAAACTCGGACATTGGCTAATGAGCTTGATAAGATCAGGACTATGAATTGTGGCGTAGCTCAAATTCAAGGATGTGAGATCAGAGCAAACAGGATAAAAAGCCGGAAGGTAAGTAGGGAGAACATCCCAAAACCCAGACAGGCTCTTTAATTCCTTGCAGTTAGAGAAAGACCCTGCCAGGTTAGAAAAATCATCAGACCGCACCTCAGCTGAGCATGCACCTGTGCCAAATTCAACCAGCCGAGGAGCACGTGTAAGCAAGCTGGAGAGCTTCTCTAGTGGCACTGCTCGATTGAGCCTGAGGGTCTTCAAGTTGGGGCACCGACCAACCAGTCGCTCTAAGGCTGAGAAGTTTACCTCAGAGCCTAAACACGAAATGTTAAGAGACACCAGTGACGTGAATGTATCGGGAAAATGGCTCAACCAATGGCCACTAAGATCATCCACCTCACTCTCTCGCAAGTCCAACTCTCTCAAATTCCTGCTAGCGACGGGCTCAATTAGCACACTATTTAACATAAACCTAGCAAAATAGTACTAGTTCTACTGAAACCACCCAACTGAAATGTAACGATCAAAAAACATCTGAGTGTTAATATCATAAGACTGAATTCATTCTCAGAAGTTACTTCTATTTTCTGTTAAGTCACCCACCTTTAACACATTAAGAACAAAAAATTCCACTCCAAGAAATCCGACCTCATGTCCAGACAAAAGATCATCCCACTTACTTGTAAATCCTAAATAGAATGCTAAAAACTAAACCAAAATATTCTTGAACTAACAAATTGGTATGAAAATCATTGCCTAAAGCAAAATAAATGGGATTGTTTATTTTTCTTTACAACCAATGAATAGGAAGGAAAAGAGAATCTAATCTAGATGATGATTCCAGTAGAAAACCACAATGGTCGAGACGTGAACAAAGACCAATCAATCGTATTCCTCCATAGTAAAGAAAGTAGCCGTAGAAAAAGGCCAGCAAAGTAATGTTGACTAGATTTTGCGCTTTAGCTGCCATGTGAACAAATATACCCCAGATCTAAAAGAAAGAAAGCAGAAAGATTCCAACAAAAACAAATTAAAAAGTTCAGATCAATGGGTTGTCATTTCGCAACATATAGAAGTTAATTGAGATAAAGCAAACCAATCAAGTCAACAAGAGTCCAAATCACACTTGCAAGAAGTGGACTTGCTTGATGATTGAGGTTTGGAAGAAATAAGCAGAATGATCAGAGAAGAGGAGGAAAAAAAACAATAAATTGGAAGCAAAGAAACAATTTGAAGAAAGGCACAAAGAATTGAAATCCCTAAAAAAAATGTGACCTTTCAGCTGAAGGGCAAAAATTAATGTTTCCGGACTAAAAATTCATACTTTGAAATCGAAACTAACTTGGCATTTCAAAATCGAAACAAAAATATTCAAACTTCAGCTCAACCATTTCCTCCCCAACCTAAGATACCTCAAGGGAAAAAGAAGTAAACCTGCAATTGGCAGCAATGGCCGCGAGACCATCAGTAGAGAACCCCTCACAAGAGGAAAGGACAAGAACTTCGAAATTCTTAAAGGACTTAGCAATGAGTTCAAGGGCTTCATCGGTGACCACCATCCGCTTAAGCCTGATCTCCTCGAGGAAGGGGTACGCGGAGCCCATGGCAGCGATCCATGGATAAACATAAGCTCCCCAGCCGTCCGGCACCAGATTAAAGTCCGCAAAATGCGGCTTCCCCTTAAGCTCAACCGATCTGACGTCCGGGAATCGCCTGATTACAATCCCAGGGCTCACCGAGTAGCAGTTCCCGACGAAAACCCTCCTCCTACACCATCTCTCTATCTCGTACCACGACTTGCAAACCAAAGACACCGAATTCCTGTCCTTGTCCGACTGTATAAACGAGAACACATGCTCCAGCACCTCCTCCGGAAACGAATTCGCCATTCTCAACATCTATACTTCCTCTTCTTTCTTCGCTCAAACTCCGCTCTGGTCTCAGGAAACGGCACCGTATCGCAGAGCTATTGCAGACTCGCAAATGCGAAGAACAGAGAATCTGAGACAATTTAGATCTGGAAAGCCATTGGCTTTGACAGGAGCTTATTGTTGCTGTAGAGAGAGAGAGACAGGGAGAGTTGTGATTATTAACAGATATGATTGCGACACGTGTAGATAGATTATACTGGCCGTTGGATCTAATTATGTGGTGAGAAGACGTGATCTTATCCGTTGGCGATGAAGGGTAGCCGCAGAAAACGGGTGTGTGTAAGAATATCGCGTGCGATCGTTTTATCGGGAGAAATAGGAAAAGTTGGCGTGCAGATGAGGGTGGACAAAGGCGGGGAGAGTTGATAAAGTGTGATGATGCGTACCGGAGTATTGGTGAGGGAATCTTATGATTCGCTTTGCACGGCTTGATCTGGAGGGATCTGATATTTTCGGGACCACACAAAAACTCGGTGAGAGAGAGAGAAAGTGGTTAAAAAATAAACACCGATTTTATTGATCCAACTATCCCAATAATTCTTATGTCTCAAGTATTGGAACTAATGAGATAGACGTACACAATTTTATACGTATCATGTAGAGCATGTAAGATTCACGATTTCTAAATGTGAAAACGATTTATTTTTTGTTATAACGGTTTTTTTGGTTTTCAATAAGGTTTTTTCGCTTTTTGACATAAATTTAATCAATGAATTTGTCGGTTAACAGTTCGATTTTTTTTGTTGATAAATTTTTATAACCCTTAACGATTTCACATGAATCATGTCTGTCAATCAAGTATGGAGTAATTTGGACAAAAAAATACAATAACCTTGGCATTTTTCGAAAAATAAAGATAATGTGGAATGATCTCATGTCAAATTTTGGGCTTAAACATCTAGAATGATTTTTTTTTATCTATAATAGAAATTAAATTTAAAATGATAATCTATACACGAAATGACTGTTCATTGGATATAAACTCAAATTTTGATATGATGACATCAGAGACGTCCAATCATAAAAATGACTGTTTTCATTCTGGGCTATGATTCACTTCATCAGCCTACACTATCATTGACCATTTATTTATATTTGTAACCGACGGTTCTGGTCTCCTCCACAGCGAAAGCCATTGTGTTAATCGATTACATACAAACAAGTGCACGTAGCATCTTAATCAAATACCGTCAGATTGACAACTCTTTTCAGACTGTACGGATCATGTGTTGACTGTTTACACAGTCACTACTGTGGTTTTTCTTTTTTTTTGCTATGAACGGTAAAAGGAGATAAAGGTCGGCCCCACAATTACATCAGATGCACTGAACGGTCATGCCATATATCACATGATGTCAATTGGTTCTATTTAAATGACGGAAATGACCCTTATCTGAATGAACAGTTTATGATTCGCTCCATATAAATAAGGGGTAATGTTGACAATCCGATGAAAAAAAGGACACGGTGTAATGTGTATGCATAGTGTCTCGGCATGGAGTACCAAAAAAACCCCCTCAAATGAAGAAGAGGAGATTGGGTTAGGGAGCATCTCGATCAGTCCAGATGTCATCTAGCCCAAACTCCTTGGTATGGCCTAACAGCATGACCTCGGGAATCCTAGGTGACCAAAATATTTTGGGAGTATCGAGAAGTACTCATCACCGATCAAAAAAAAGATCTACAAGGATATCTATAAGATATTTTCAGGGAATTCACCCCAGAAATCTCGCTCGCAATAAACAATTCAAAATTCATATAAAAATGAACATTCACTAAGGTAAATCTTTCACTTTTCACTTTTTGATTACTAGATAGAGAGAGTTCTAGACACCGAGCTATCTTAATTCTTAATAATTCTATTGTCTATCGATCGAACTTGAGCGTCAGAGCAACACATCAGGGACCCCAAAACTCACGCTTTCTGCTTATGCTGATAGAACATCAACCTCCTAATCTTAGTATGATCAACTGAGATGCCTGCAAAATCGAGGCAGCCAATTATCGAACAATCGAGCATTCGGTTCCATTTTACACGTCATCAAGTCCTATTTTCATTTCTAAAAAACCGAGATTTTGGAAACCAACCGTTCAGATCTTAGCTTAGAAAAGGATAGATCTTGACCGCTAGTTTACATAGTTTTGTCTCTACTTGTGGTAGTTTCGAAAATACATTTAATTTTTTGTAATAATTAAGACAGTTTAGCTCAGAAATTGAGGTGTTTATCATTTAATTAGTTTATTTATCATAATAAATGGAATTAATAAATAGCAAGATGAGCTGGCCTGCACGTACGTTGATTATTAAGTCATGAGAAATCGTGATTAGTTGAAAAATTAAAACAATTTAAGATTTGATTTTATTAACTAAGCCCACGCTTGGTTCCCCGGGAATCTCGAGTGGAATTAGCTTGGACTTTGCTGTATTAACTATATAATTAATATATTTTAATTTTAAGTGATTAATGGTTTTGGAAAATCAAATAATATTAGCCCTCTTCCTCTTGTCATGTTGTGAAGTATCATAAGGACACCATGCACGTGACATGGAGCACCCCAAGAACACATGCCATTTGTAAGTAATCATGGATTAGATGAATAATTAAGGAGCAAGAACATAATAAAGAGAATCAAAGTCAAGTTTAATTAGTCTTAATTAACATAAACTATAGAGTGATACATAAATTTCTCACACGACGACAAGATAAGTTAGGTCAAAATCCAATTTTGTGGCCACAAATGTATTGTTCACAGTGGAAATCAAACTTATAACATTCTGAGTACATACACGATTTAACACTCGAGAGATTCACCAATATGTTATCATCTAAGTGATTTCATTAACTTTCACACTCAACGATTCTATTTATTGAGAGGATTAAAGAGGCGTTGTGTGTTTTATTTCACGAAATAATCTTATCTCCCTCAATTTTAGGGCATGCAAGTCATCCACCCCATTTTAGGATACCCTTTAGAATATTTGTTGGAGCACTCATATTGAAAAAAGTAGTATCCTAAGGATCTCTTTGGTATCATTTTTGTTTTTTGTTTTTTGTTTTAGTTTTCAAAAAATAGAAAATAAAAATAAAAAATATTGTTTGTTTGTATTTTCTGTTTTGGTTTTTATGAAAACCAAAAACAGGTTTTCAAAACTTTTGAAAACAAGAAAAAAAAAGTTTTTAAAAGTTTTGGAAACAGAACTAATCACACTTATTATAGATTGCACTTTCTTTAAGATTTCAGATCGCAAATTGCATAGAGATATGAAGACAATGATCAAATATACTTTGAGTTATTGTTTTATTTCTTATCTTTTTTTCTTTCTGCTGATGTTTTCAATGGTAAATTACGTTGTAATAGACACGACAAATGCTACAGTTATGAAAAATATAATGGTGTGGATATATTCCATTATTATGAAAATAAAAGAATAAACACACTTTTTTTTTCCTAGTTTTATGCTTTCAGTTTTAAGTGTTCAACCAAACAAGTTTCAATTTTATGTTTTCATTTTATGTTTTATGTTTTATGTTTTATGTTTTTATTTTTTATTTTTTATTTTTGTTTTCAAAATTTTTGGAAGTGCTACCAAACACAACATAAAGTTGTATAAAACATACCAAAATTGCAAATAAACAAACCACGTTAAGTAAATAACAGAATTTGAAACCCAAAATGTAACTCTAATGAATTAAGGCTACTTGCGAGTATGGGTAGCAAAATTCTGTATGATCGAATTTATCCGACTTGCATTAAACCAAGTTTAAAAATAAGTTATATACTTATATGTTTGAAATCTTGGCTCAAACATAAAATTTTTATTCGGTATAAAACCAGATCCAGATCCAAATACAAATAGATAAATCATGTCTAAAACATAATCTGAATTAGGTTATTGTCTTATTTACTTATCTTCATTTAAACAAATATGAATTTCATCAATCAAATACGTCCGAATTTAATATGAATTAAAATCTAAACATATAAATTTTTCATAAATATGTGTTGTTGTTCAACCCATAACCGATCATTTGCGACACCTCTACTAGTGAGGGACCTCATGAGTCCGGGAAAAAGAAAGAAAGGGGGTGGGGGCGGGTGGGGGTCAGAACCATAAAGGCAGGTGGCCTAGTAGCTAAGTCAATTCCTGCCCCTAATATAGGCCGGCCTTGCATCGTCCAATCAACTTTCAGTGACACTACCGACCTTTTCTTTTCTTTTCTTGTCTCTCTCTATCTCATTTAGCGTGAGCTTTATATATAATTATATATACGTACATGCATGCTGTGTGTACAATTTGATGAAGACGACTAGAAGAGAACACCAAAAGAAGAGGAAAAAAAGAAACCTTGCTTTTACAAAAGTCATAAGGAAAAAAAAAAAGAAGGATTTTGATATATGATAAATGATGAATTGATCACCGACAACAAACTCCCTCTTTAAGTTTTAAAGCAATTGTAGTACTTGCTTGTCCCTTTATACCCAATTTGATGACTCCTTAATCCACCATACTTTACTCTAAAACTTGTTTGTTAGTTATGTCACCGGAAGCGGGTTCCGCTATAATAGCGTTTGTTTAAATAAAAATCAAATTTAATATGAAAAATGTACATATAATAATTATATACTGTCGGATATAAACTCATAACATTTAGAGTGTGTTTGGATTGAGGGATTTGGGGGGAAGAGAAGAGAAGGGAAAGGGAAGGAAGAGAAGGGAAGAGAATGGAAGGGAAAATACAGTTTCCTCTCTCATGTTTGGATAGATAAAAAAGAGAAAGGAAAGAAAAATGTTTAATTTACTAGTTTATCCTTATTTTTTATGTTTAAGTGTTATGTTCAAGGGTAAAATAGGTTTTAAACTTCTAAGTAACTTAATTAGTAATCTCTTCCCTCCAAATGACTTCATTTTGGGAGGAAAGAATTTTGACAAAAATTTAAAGAAATCTTCCTCCCAAATCCCCTCAAATCCCTCCCCTCAATTTTTTATAAACTATCCAAACAAGAGAATTGGAAGGAAACTCTCTTTCCCTTCCCTTCCCTTCCCTCCAAATCCTTCAATCCAAACACACTCTTAATGTTTCGATCGCGATGAATTTAATTTTTGTTTCAAATAAAAAATATATTGTTAGATTCGTTAAATCGAATACTACACATTTATAATTTTTAAAAAACTACAACAAATCCCGGGGCACCCTAACTATGCTATGTATATCTCAATATATATTCATCATTCATCATCTATTATTATTATTATTGTATTTTAAACGTGTAGAATATATATTTTTTTAGGTTTACACGTAATGTGTTGTTCTTGATCAATAAGAGAATTGGATGAATACCTAATTTCAGTGGTAGGCGAGGCAGTTTGGCATTATTTGTGGATTATGGTGGTGTGTGTTTGTCAAAAAGGATGGGCAAGAGCAAAATTATTAATAATTATTATCATATTCTTAAAGAATGATTTATAGCTTAGAAAGTTGGAAGTGGGTCTAAAAGATTCAGATTTGATTGGATTGATGATAAAGTATTAGGCATGCACCAGTAAATTGTGATTTAATAACCGATTTGGATGGATCAAACAGTATTAATTAGGCATGCACAACTAAAATGTGGTTGCAAATTAGTATTTTTATTGTTCATCCTTCTAGATATCTAACCATTTTCGTAACATATATGTGTTAAGATTTTATCCCATATCTGATTGATATAATTCAATCGAATGACATATTAGTACGGGTCTAGTAAGTCTTATACATCTTATGCGTGTTCTGCGTCTAAGAATCAATGACAACGGTCCAAGAAAAACAATATTGTGCTAGCGTTTGGTCCAAAACAGATAATATTAGTTTGTAGTGTTCGGATTGAATTTTGTAACAAAATGAAAAGCAGGCAATTACTTGATAAACGAAATTAGTAAACATAGACAAATATGTAATTACACAATCCACTATTATTGCATGAAAAATAGACATCATAAAATTGTTTCTTTGTCTTTCATGATTGAAAACCTTGATTAAGGTGGTTAGGTTTTCTTTTTCTAAGAAAAGACAAGGAAAAGTCTCTAGTTTAGATGACCAAGAAAAAACCAAAGTTCAAAATAGTTGTTCAACTACCACTTCAAAATATATTGACTTATTAGTAAAGTAAAATTCAAGCTTCAAATAAGACAAAAATAATAATTGAAACTTGAAGGTTGTTATTTTTTCTTTTATTTTTTAATGGGTAAGACCTTATAAAGGAGGGGAAAGGGAATTTGAACTTGAGTACATATAATATGAGTAAGTGTTAAGGAAATATTAATGGACTCTCTCGTTCAAATTTGATCATCGTTATAAGATATTGTCCATTTTTCCAAATCTATATTCAAGCCCAACTCCATTACAGGGCTTCCAGGACTCACAACTTTACTGCATGGGAGGCCTGATTTTGTAATTTGTGAGAGCAAAACGATAGTTAGGTCATTTTGATTCTCCATTTGCGCCTCTCGTTGGAGATGCTCTAAGGTCTATAAAGGCAAGGGAGGGGAATTTGAACTCGAGTACATAATATGAATATTAGAAATATTAATGGACTTCGTTGCCCAAATTTGAATATAAGATATTGTCTGTTTTTTTAAATTCAAATACAATTCATCACAGAATTTTTAAGGCTCACGACATACATGCATCCTACTAAGTCAAGGAATACATGAACCTATAAATTGTCCATAAGATCTTTATTTCAGTAATGGATAAAACTTCCTTGTCAAATCAATAAAAAAATAATAATTGAAAGTTGTTCATGCATGCGTGGTTTTGCTTTATAGAAGAAGTAAAAAAACATTCAAAGGAAGGAAGAAAAAAGGTGCATTGCATGCATAGCAAGGATTAATAGGCCCCTATCTATGAATGAAGCTAGAGATCTCTATGTATGGATATGATGAGGAAAATGTAGCTCGCATTATCTTATCTTAATCCACCGTCGTTGATTTTTGCATGGCAAGAAAGAAAAAAAAAAAAAAAGTAAGAGAGAGGAGCATGTTCCATGGACTAGATGACAAATTTAGGTTCAATGCACATGCCATCTCCAATCATAACTTTTTAAACTTCCATTACCATCATTACCTTCTCAATATTTGCAACACAAATATATACATTTGTATTGATTTCCTTTCCCAACAATAGGATAAATTGAGTCAAAATCTAACGTATTCATTATCACAAAGATATTGTTCACAAACCTCTGTAGCGTAAGTTTGGTGATACTGGGTGAGCTATCGAGTGACGAATGACCTAAATCTCTTATCTCATATCACCAAGAGAAAGATGTGAAGTACAATATATAAAAGGTGAAACTTCCTAATTAGCAACATACGCTTTTTCTGAGCTCAAACGTAGTATGGGCTGATGCTAAGATTGAGAAGACATAGTCGTACGGGGTCAGTATGGAGTATGCACTGATCCAAAATAGACAAAATGTTACTAGTAGGGAGTAACGAGTTGTTACAACTTGTTACAATAACATTGATATTGAAGCAATAAGTGCTTATAAAATTCGTACCGCCTAAGGTTATATATATGATGCAAAACTTGTGAATAATGTAAAATCATTGATCATAATATATACACCAGAATGGTTAGGTTTATGCAATGAGGATCAGGACCACCACAGTTGGTGAAGTCTCACTCACTCTTAACTCTCTCACTCTCACTCTCACTCTCACTCTCACTCTCACTCTCACTCTCACTCTCACTCTCACATGGTTGCACTAATTGTTGGCTTCGGGTCAGGAATTCCATTCTCTAGCATTGAACAGTAACTATCATGGGCCTGCACTCTTTTGGTTCCTTTTGTGGTCCACGTACAGTAAGGCCTCACAAACAGAAGGGCCTAGTCCACTGGTTCTGATATATATGTCTGTTAAAGCTTATGATTGTAGTACTGGACCACTTGTCCAAACAATTCATATTCATTATGGGGCACCGATTTGTGAACAATGATTCTTTTTTATGTGTGATGTGTGTGTGGCATGCAATCCACAGGAGCCTGACATTGATGTTTAAGGTGCAAATCCTTCTTCACACAACTGCAAGTGGTCTACACATATTAGAATTGTCATGTCCGATCGGGATGAATCTGATTTTTGTTTAAAATTTTATAGTCATAAGACTTGTGCATAATGCACAAGTATTCCCCGGATCCATTAGATTGATACATCATCTTCTTCATCATCAGAGCCTTTATCCCAATATATATTTGATGAGAATAGGACTTTGGTTGTTCTCTTGTGGTTGTGGACCATAATTGGAACTTTTAAGACTCACTAATCACCCTTTAACCTAGTCAATGAAAGATTTTTTGAGGGGACATTTGATTAGCGAAAATGATTAAGATTTCAACAATTGATATCTCAGCTGTTAAGTTGGATACACATGATTCAAGTGAATTCGTGGGTTCTACATGTCTCACATAATACACATGAAATCCTGTACATACCTTTCAACAGTTGGGATGATTAGGACACAAGCTACTGAAATCTCTATCATAATTGAAAAAGCAAAGAAAAGCAATAAACGTTATTGGGCCATATCCAACCCTATTGGGTCAATACAGTTGTGGGGCATGTAGACGGATGGGCTCTCTTAGTACCGATAAGTATTTTCTTGGCCCATTACATGAAATGGGTTATACAACTAGGTCGGGAAGGGCATGTAGACGCATGGGCTCTTTTAGTACCGACAAGTGGGCCTGCAAACTTAAAAGGCCTTATATTCTGGGCCCATTACATGAAATGAGTTATACAACTAGGCCGTTCACGACCTAAATTGAAATAAAAACCCTAGTTAGTTCGTGTTTGGGAATCCATGGCGCCGGTGGAGGCAAAATCGCGACTCCTGATACCTTTTTGGCGGACGTCGGGCGCGATTTTGCTTCCATAGCGTGCGTGATAGAAACGACTCTCCAAGCATAAGCTGTAAAGTGCTCGGATTTCTATTTGTCAGTATTTTTTCATCTATCTATTTTTGCCCTTTTGGAAACGCAGTCCAATTGGTTTCTTTCTTCACAGTTTCTTGTTGCCGATGAGGAGGACATTTGGGCATGAGCTGCAAGAACAATTATTGCGCACCGTGTAGTTGTTATACATGGGTTGTTGTTGCGATGAGGAATGTGCCAAAATGCTAATCTGAGGCTTTCGTTAATTACAATCATTTGGGCAAAAAGACGACCTTTTTCTTTGAAATGTTTCCATGTGCTTGTGTGATGAAGTTTCGATGAAGCATTTTTGTGATTGTCTGTTTCTGAAATTGGATTCTTTTGTGCTATTCCTTTCTTTTTATGCATTGCTTTGGGTAATGAAACTGAGAATCAAGCAAACTACGGCTCCGTTTTATAGAACGAAAATATTTATTTTCATGTTAAGTAGAAAAGTTGTGAAAAAAAAAATTGAGTTGAAAGTTGCATAATATGTTGTAAGGTGTTTGACGAACTAAAAACTGACGCTAACGAAAAAACGGTTAAATTAAAGTATTTCTTAAATTTTGTAATATTTCATTTTATGATTTTTATAATTAAATGTAATTTAATAAATATAATCTATTATTAAAGTTAATTTTAAGTATCTTATTAAAATTAATTTTAAATTATAAATATTTTTACAAATAAAATTAAAATGATTATCTGAACTATAAATGTTAATAAAATTATAAATGTTTATAAAATAATTATTCTAATAATAATGAACTATTATTACAAACAGTAGCCCACTAATTTTGAAAAGAAACAAAAAAATTTATCATGATTGGATGAGCCCGACATCAATGTGTACTGTGCTTTATTATTAAATCATTAAATACATTAAATAAGTGGAGACCACATGGGCCCCATTGGTTTTGGGATAAAAACCCATTTTCGCTCATGAAGAAGCTCCTATCAGGAGCTTCTTTTCCGGTGACGGATCCGTTGTCCGTTAGACAGCGATCCGCTATTTCCGCTGCACCGTTTGGTGCAACGGAAATGGTTAGCGATTCGCTGCACCAAACAGACACTAAACCTGAAATTGTTTCATAGTTTGATTGTTATACAACATTGTGACCAGTAAGGCATTGGCTGGCTATATACAGGAAATGAATGCTTATGTTGACGTACTGCTCATATTGAGATCCAAAAACAAATCCCACAGTTTATATTGACTCGTTGGCAACTCATACTATATTTCACCTTTTAGAAACTTGTATGTGATTTGCACCAGTCGATGATAGCCTAGTTGGTTATCTCTCCTAATGAAGGGAGTATCCTTCTCGAGATCGGGAGTTCAAACCAATCAGTTGAGATATTTATTTATGAAATATTGGTTTTGTGAGCTTGTCCCACTTCTGTGCCACTACCTGCATGGGTGGCCCGAGATTTACGCTCACACAACTGTCCAATAGGCATGTTGTCACACACTCACATTGTTGGCCTGAAGGATGGTTATGTTCCCCCTCGCTTTGAGTGAGAATAGGCAGTAAATGGTCTCAGTGGATAGACTGTTAGGTCAATAAAGAAGAGTGGCTCCTTAGTTTGAATGGTAGTTTGAGGCATGATCTTGTACAGCTTAGCATGTTTCGTGTTAGATGCTGGTGTTTTTTTTTGTTGCTGAAGGCTTCAGGGCTAAGGTAGTTCTCCGACTCCCCTTTATAAGTCTTTGGACATACAGAACCAAACCAGTTTTGTTACTGTACAAAAATTATCTTTCATGTTGGAGGTTTCTCTTGATATTTCGTGTGAAGGAAACCTGCATCTCATTACTGAGCATACTTGGTTCAACATCCTCTGTGCTTGTTCCAGTTGCTTGAGTTCTAGTTAGTTGGATCATCACTGATGAGACCAGGAGGGCCGGGAGGGGGAGGGCCGGGCTGGGGTGGCGGTCCTGGAGGGCCTGGAGGACCCTGGCCGGGTCCTGGCTTCGGGCCTGGAACTGGTGGCTTCTTGGGAGGATGTGTAGATGGTCTATGCGGCATGATCACTTCATGGTAGGCAGATCTACCCATCCTGCTTCCTGCATTAGCTATTAATCAAAGCTATGCTTTCTTGACCATATAATGTTGTAATTCTTGTTCTTGTAATCCCATACATGCCTTTCTCAGTGAATTCATAATGCTGGATCGCTTTTACCTGTGAGTTAATTCCATGTCTATTGTTGTTGTTGTATTGCAGCATTTCATGCTTGTGCTGCTGTTGGTTGCTGCAAGATTGTTTCGGCGGACCAGGTGGCCCATTCGGTCCTCCTGGCCCCGGAGGTCCCCCAGGGTTCTGATTCAGTTGCTCCGGCGGCCTTGTTTGGGAAGGATTTAGTCAGTTGCATGTAGTTATTTTCCCAAAATGGAGTTTTGAGAAACAGGAGTTACTCGAAATCAGAACTTTTTGTATTAGCAATGAGAATCACTGTTTTCTTCAAATCACATGAAATGGCACAGAAGTAGAAAGAAATGGTGAACTAATGAAATAAGCCACAGAGTTCAGGTGTGTTGTTAATATGGAATCAACAATCCAAACAGACTAAGTTATGCATCAACCACATAACCATGGAACAATTCGCTTACAAAATATTTACATAAAAAATGACAATGAAAACCTAATTGTTCATGTAGCTGTAGAAGCGAAATCGACAAAAGCTTGCTGCAAAGATCAGGCTCAAACTCCTCCACCTGTAAGGAAACATCTCAGGAACATAAAACATTTTACAATGAGGATGAATGGATCAAACGAAATAACAGAGTAAATGATTTGAAAGCATCTTTAGTTGTAACACTGAAAATGAAGCTTTGGCAACAGTGGTTTAAGGACTTTCATGGATGCACGTCGTCAGACATAGAAGGAAGTTAGCTGATTAATTTGAATGCAAAGATCTCGTTAATTACTTAATTTAGCCATAGATAAGCAGCCACATTTTCAGGTAGATGATCAACAGGTCTAGACAAAAGGGGGAAATGTCTAAATCATTATATAAATTGCAGTAAGGATGCGAGAAATGCACCTGTTTCTGTCATTCACAAGCAATCTTGGTGTCGAAGCTGCTCAGACATATGGCAAATGCCTGGAAAGCTGAGATTGGATACTGATAATCCATGGTAAATACATCCTTTCCGACTTTCCCAAACTGAAGTATGACATTCTCATGCTCCTGGCTAGTGGACCCATTTTCTTGAGAGGCAACCAGCTGAAAATTCTTCACAGAAGCAACTGTGACCCGTCCATTAAAGTTCAAACACCAGCACTGCAGCTGTTCATGCCACCTGGGTGCCTTGTTCTTCAAGACAAGCATTCCCTCTCTTTGGACAGACAAAGGTCCAGATTCGTAATCTGAGCGGTTTGATTTTGATCTGAAAAAAGGAAGGGAGGGAAAGGTATCCAGACTACTACGCTGAAATTCAGTTGGAGTCGGGGCGACTCCTCCAGGTTCAATAGCAGAGGAAGGGATGGCATCCATGACACACTGTATTCTCCTAGGACCTCTGATAACCAACACATGCCCAGATAAGTTCATATAAAATGAAAGCAGCATTAACAGACAAATGGTGTCCCCTCATTCTAGTTTCTTCTTTCAGGGCCTATGTTATATTCTTTTGCAATAAAAAAGGAAAAAAAAAATTCTACAAACATTGTTCTTACCTCGAACCCAGGACGTTTAATTCATATGAGATGTGGGCGACAGGATGATTGCCAGCAGGGACTGTAGGGGAGACTTGTTTCATGTTAACTAGCCTTATGGAGCGACATTTGGATACTCCGACCCCAGGATGTGGAGGCTGGGCATCATAGATCGTGAACTTAGTTCCCAGAATGTTAGCTCTGCCAAAAGGAAAAGAAAAACCATCAAATTCACAAGCCAAATAAAAATTCAAGTAAATAAACTAAGAGGAGCACAAACCAGTCAAATCACAAGCCAACTAAACATACCTCAGCTTTCCGACATATGTGCTGCTCCCTTTAGACACACTATCACGGTTTAAAGAGATGATGTAGTCTGTGCAAGTAGCCCGCCGACACTTCCGTGCAGCAAGAAGGAACTTGCCATTGTCATTTGAAGCTGAGAAACAATCATAGAAAGCAAAAAGATTGGAGTCATATGCAGCTTGAAAAAAGAAAACCAAACCTCACCAGTTGTAAAAGGAAATCTAGCTGTTAAATAGTTCACTTGGTGAACGAGAAAAACTCTTCATTTATTCAGTTGGATTACTGATTTATTGATAAAACTGATTTCAACCAAATGTTACAAAAAAACTTATGAATAAAAAAAAACACTTGAATATGATGAGGCATTCACCATAGGTCCATAGTAAATAAAATGAAACACATTGTTTTCAGCGTCTAACCTCCATTTAAGCTTAGGCAAAGATAATATGTTTGATTGCTACGATTTCGTTTTATGTAGCACTGGAGAAGGGTGTCTCTTGGACCAGGCTGCAAAACAAAACAACCAATGTTCTAAACATTAGCTGGAGAAGACAAGCAAATGCTTTCAAATTTATGCCATTAAACTCTAAGTTCAATCGTTCAAATACCATACGAAAAGGCAACAAAAAGTGACATTTCCAAACAATATCTCAAGCATTCATTGACAACAAACAATGGAGATTTACAAACAAGGAAACATACACAACCTCGGCGCACAAGGCTACTGTAGTCGTTGGGGGTCAACTTTACTACTAGGTCAAGAATTTGCCCATGTTATAAAGAGCAAAACATGCTATTAAAAACCTATCACGGTATAGGCATCAATCTCAAAGAGATTGTAGATACTTAGTCCAAAAAGCATCTTATAAATGGTCTCGTTTGCACATGTGATAATTTTTTTTTTAACTATGGTTTTCCTAGCCCCTGTTTCTTTTACAGTCAAAAGACATTTCACCAAACATTTAAAGCAAAATTATGTTAGCAAGAAGAGGTTGGACTCATTCCAGCTAACCGCCATGAGTACAACAGATGAGAGCAGATATAAGATGGAGCCTTATCAATTATCTTTATTTTGGTAGTCTGGAAGCCTAGATTAACTATTCAAAAGCCTAGATTAGTTTCTCAACCCTGGATGTCTAGTCCAGAAGACAATGCCTTTGCTCTTACCACGTAAACAATACTCCTAAATGTATAAATGCAAACTCTTTTAGGCATCAAATAGTTATATGCTTGGGCATAAAACGATCTACATCCATGATCATGCTGCTAGGAACATTCACTACATGAACTTATGGGAACCATGGTCAATACATAATTACATATACATATACATAATTAGTGATTTGACCTACAAGTTACCAACTTTCCCCTCACATTTCTGAGATTGTTAAGCAGTAACATTATCCCCTATGAACTAACAAGATTATACTCATCATAATCATAACATAGAAAGAAAACAAAATGGAATCAGAATTAATAAGCCAAAATGTCTTAAAATAAACATCATTTTGAATGCAGCTCTAACCTGCTTCAAGGAGATTGGAAATGTCAACTTGCCCGAAATTTCTGGTATTTTCACAATTTCCTTCATAATTTCTCTCCAATTCCTACAGACACCAGCACAAGCAACCACATTCTTCCGAGGAGGCCAAGAACTCTCAGAAGCCTCTATCCTCATGAGCACATCCCTCAAAAGTTCCGGTGGCATGTTAGCCCAACAGCTCTGCTTAAATGCATCCACTAGTGCCACTGAGCTATCTTGTACCACCCGCTGTGACCTGGATCGCATCCCATACCCAAACTTCATGTCAAATCCTCTTCTGGATATGCTCCCAAGCTCACCCTTCAAGTCCTGAAACATACTCTTAATAGACATTATGCCGCCTCAATCGTTGCCTCTCTAAACACCCGGTAGTTCTAAGTGTCCGATCAAATCTACATCGAATTTCTCCCCAATGTAAAACCTTTACCCATCTTATTGAAGCAAATAATCTCTAATTAACGAAACCCAGAGACCTCAAAAACTGAAACTCCATGATTTAATGAAATCCGCCACCCCAGTTTGATCCCCAAAATGTGAAAGCTAATCATAGGTCACCCAAACAAAAGAGCATACTTCACCGATTCACAATCTACAGCTAACAGTATCGCCCAACGATTGAAGTAAAATTTCCAGAAACAGCAATTGAACAGAGGATTAGATAATTAAGCTAAGCAGAAATACTGTAAATGGATCTCCATACAAGAAAAACGCGGCCTGGCATTGTGATTTGAAACCCGTTTAGATCGAGAGGAATCAACAATAGAGAGAGGAAGACGTTAGGGTTCGGTGTGTTGTGATCTGTGCTCCAGTATAAAGCGGCCCCATGCGGCCTTATCCAACGCTGTCCCCCAACTCCTAAAGTGGCCTCTAATAAATAACTCAGTAGTCAGTACCGTCCTATCTGAATTAAATACATTTATATACCCTTTTATTAACAAAAGAAGCCTTTTTTTTGGTAGAACCCATCATAGTATACTGTATAGAGTTAAGGTCCCCTACATTGAAGTCACTGCAGTGGCCTTTTAGTTTCAATTAGGGACGTCCACTCTTTTTACCATTGTGATGGTTAACATTTGATTTTCTTTAACCCATCCATACTGTTATACCTTGCAGTTTCAGTCAGGGACATTCACTTTGTTTACCACTGTGGTGTGGGGTTCAAGTCTGTTTTTTCTACTTTAGAAAACACACTGAACGGTCCTGATTGAAACTACATAGTATCCTACTATAAGGGCTTGAGACTCGAGTTTAAGTTCATATAAGATGTCTAAGGAATACGTTTATAATTTTATATGATATCGTTCTCGGTTTTAAAAAAAAAACATTTGCTTGAAAAGCTTTTGGTCCATATGTGAATATT
This sequence comes from Tripterygium wilfordii, assembly GCF_013401445.1. Taxonomy (NCBI): domain Eukaryota; kingdom Viridiplantae; phylum Streptophyta; class Magnoliopsida; order Celastrales; family Celastraceae; genus Tripterygium; species Tripterygium wilfordii. The sequence goes on from NC_052249.1 coordinate 976,865, forward strand.
AGGGATGGCAACGGGTCGGGTACCCTTCCAATTAGGAAATACCAAAACCGTTTCCATTTAAGATACTCTATACCAAAACCGTTCCAAAACCATTTAAATTTCCAAACCCGGAACCGTTCCATAACCGTTTACCATCGGGTACCCGTTTACCATTAAACTTTTAATATTTTTATTTTTTTCTTTGATGATTAAATTAATATTGAGTATGATTTATATTAATTATGATTTTATAATTCAAATTAGTCTAATTTATAGTTTTATTAGTATGCTTCTATAAATATATAAGCTTTAATATACTTTATCATGTTATAATTTAGTATCCTAGTAGTATACCTTATAGATAATTTATAATATTATTACTATAATAGATCTTTTTATTAAACGGTTCGGGTACCCTAAACCCGATACTAAAAACCAACCCCGACTCTAAATCATGACGGGTTTGAAAACCAAAACCAAAACCGTTTCCAAAACCTATAGGATCGGTTTTCGGGTTTTAAATGAATTGGGTACCCTACGAATAGTGCTCGGATCAGTATTTTTTTGCCATTCCTAGTGAATATGTAATCCACCAATACTTCATGAGGGCTTTAAAGCCCAGTCTATGACTGTTTTGGGCCCTTGGCACAAAAACACAGTATTAAACCTTCAAAAAAAGATTTTTCTGTCTTCATTGGGACTCTTCACCATGGAAGGAAACAAAATCAACGGTGGTAATAAGAAAGTACAGAGTAAACTGTTTGTAAAGCTGTAAGAGCAATAAGGGCAATGGCAGCCAAGAATGAAATAGTACTCCATGGATTTTTGAAGTAGTTACGCTTCAACTCTGCCTTGTAACTATGCCATGGAGTCTTACAGAACCCATTTACTCGATCACATAGTTCTGCAAAATAAAAGTCTTTCAAGACTACTTGCTTGCAGATATTATTAAACACATCTGATACATCTTCTCCACCGCCCAAATCATTCTCAATGATCCGCTTCTTTTCAAGTAACTCCACATCTTTCGCGGTATCAATCAACCTATCCATGAGCATGCAATAGGAGGTGATGTAATGTGCACTGTCTTGCTGACATTGCTCGTAAGCGATGAAGTTTCTGAATAGCGAATCAGTTGAGTCATGAATCCGTAGAGTTGGGATTTGGAATATGCCGTTGCTGAACTTTAAGTCGAATAAGTTTTCTGATTCATTTCTTTCGAAGAAGACTCCAGCATAACTTAGTGCGGTTGCACAATGTATGAAATCCCACGCTTCCTTGCTCCTTGAACCAAACTTTGGCGATGGAGGGAGGTAACAATTGTATAACAAGTGAAGCAAATGCTTACCCTTTAAGCTGCATTTTGCAATGAACGCTTCTTCATTGATGTTCAATGTAGACTTGTAAAACTGAAGAGCAAGCTCGTTTAGTGACAACACACCATTAACTCCGCGAGGAAATGCAAGCTTAAACAAGGATTTAAGAACAAAGAAAGGAATCTGGTTCTCCAAAAGCGCCAAATCACGCTTCAATGTCAAGATCATCCAAGAGGTTGAAAAGATGGGATCATCATGCACTTTCGACCCCATCTCAGAGTACTTCAGAAACAATTCAAGCATAAAACCAGCATCTTGTAACAAGATTGTTGCGAGTTTAAGTTTGTTAGGCTCAATTGGATCTGCATAGCAATCACGGACCTTTGAATCAAGACTTAATATGGTTCTGCAACAATTCTCAAGAGATACTACGGCATCAGGTGTTCGCTGAAGCAGGGATAGAAGGTAATACTGTTTGTGATCCTCCATAGGCAGCAAATGTTCTTCTCCATAGTGAATTGGTCCAATTGAGACAATTCGAGGGTCGTAGGCATCCTCTTTCACTGACCGGAGCTTCTTGGGGACCTTGCAAATGCTCCAAGTGGAGGATAATTGAGATAATCTTGAAAGATCCTCTATCATGGAGATTATCCATTCTTCAACTGCATTTTGATTATCAACCTGAGGTTCCTCCATTAAATCAAAACAAATCGAGTCCACTGCCTGCACAAAGATTGCAATTACAAGTTCATTGATTGTATATGACACACTCTTCGACCCCTTTTCCCTAAACAAATGCTTGAAGCCACTGACAAGAACCAAGTCAATAACCCTAAGTACACTACCAGAAAATTCACACATACACATTTCAGTAATCGACTATCTAGCTAGGAATCATAAGGAAAAACAATTGTTAAGGTAAAATTAGTAAAAGAAAAATGAATCTAGAGCTGGAGCCAGCAAAAGCACTAGGAATCCTTACCTGGAAACAAACCCAGCAACAAGTTTCCGATGGGGTTTCTTGCGTGTTCTAAGCAAGATTTGCTCTTTGGCACCCAAAATCTTCTTGTTTCAAACCCCAAAATCTCTCTTCAACCCGGCTGCTTATCTAGTTGAGAGCTGTTGTTCTGCCATTGAGCTATGAGTTATGAACACATGGTCATCCTTAATACAGTAAATAAAAAATCAAAAAGTCTTTCTTTCTTTTAAATTTCAATTATTTCTTTGAGGAAATGTTGTTGAACCTTCCACCTTCGTTCCAGTCGAGTCATCTGGTCATCCCACCAGCCGCGGGCGTGGGAACCCACAATGACGTCTTATGTTTGTCGTATTTGAGTATACGTTCTGTTCAAATAATTTTCAGACTTTAAGAAGTTTTGAAATCCGGCATTATTCACCACAAATTCAAACCCTAAACCAGCAAAAGAAGAAACAAAGAAGAAGAAAAGAAATGGTGAAGATTGGGAGACTGTACATCACTGATCCTCCAAAACGGTCAAATCCATTCGCAAAATATATTGAATCAGTCGGTTCCTCAAAATCTAAGCTTACCTTGCCGTCTTCGTCATCATCTCCCCGTGAGCAAGTTCCTTTGCAAACAGCAACATCGCCGACTTCTCCTCCATGTCAACCTTCACCTCCTGCAATCATTCCCTCACCTGGTAAGGTTTGCGTAAACGAAATACAGTTTTTCTTAAATTTCAGTTAGATTTTAGGGGTCAAATTTGAAATTGCAGATCCAGTCGATGTAAATAGTCAAAGCTCCTTCGATCTGGCCGGTGCTCGGGCCGAATACGAGAACTGCAAAAGTTCTGATGAAAAAGTGAAACTGAAAGCGCGGCTACAGCCAATGATTCTGGATCACTTACAGAGGTTATCAGAGATGGAAGCGAAAAGCAATGTAGGGATTGAGATTGCAGAGCTGGTTGATTTCTTGAAGTTATTGAATCCTTCAGATCCGAAATTCCAAGAGTTTGGTAATATAAGCCATACGAGTCGTGAAGGAGTCATAAGGCTGCATGAAGGAACGTTGAGGATCAAAGAAGCGCAAGAGAAGTTGCAATCTGAACTTGCGAGAATGTCTCTCCCAATTGCAGATTGATTGATGTCTATATTTGGTTTGTTTTCTCTGAATTAGTCTTCTTTTTTCAGTTTACTATCTCCCCATTCTCAAAGATGTGCATATTTCTTATACGAATTAGGAACTGGAACTTTGTATTTGTACATAGTATCTCCCTTTTTTCTGGCTGTATTTGGTTCATGGATTTGTCAGCTTAGGGCAACTCCAAGAGAGGTCTTAAATGGGTATGCATACCCATTTCAGAGATTTTGGCAAGCCAATAGAGTTCGCAAATGGGGTCGGAAATTTGCGAACTCAGTTTTGGTTCCCAAAATTACGAACTTGGAGAGGAGAGAGGATGGAGTCGCAAAAAACAGTGGGAGTTCATAACGTTGAGGTTATGGATGGAGTCGGTCGTTGGAGACCTTCACGAACCCAGATCTTCGTCTCCACCATTTTCTGAAAATCGCAGATTATATATACAACAAACATCTTCACGAACCCAACAGATTTTTGTCTAAACAAGCCCATCTCCTTCGTATCAGTTAGCATCTTCATCATCGGCTACAGTGTCAATATTTGACAAACGGCGGAGACTCAAACCCATCTTCTCTCTGGTGGCTGCTGTCTGGACTCTCGAGTGAAATTGCTAGGGTTTGCTAAGGTTCTGTAATTTGGGTTGAGCTAACTTTATTAAATGGGCCACGGTTTTCTCACGTAGTTGGGCTTAAACTAGTTTATATTGTTTAAATTGGCCCATACACTTCAATTGTTTAATGGGTTTATGAAAAAGGTTTTAGAAATAAAATGCCAAATGACCAGATTAATCAAATTATTAAACTACAAATTTTATGGGCCAAGGGTTATATTACTGGGCCCGATTAATATATTCATGGGCCATGCGTTAAAATATATAGAAAAATCATATAGGAACTCATTTTATACTTTGTTGTTGGAGTGAGTATTTGTCAAAATATGTAAAAGGGTATGTAAATGGCTTTTTAGAGTATGCAAAGTAAAATTATGCATCCCCATTTTGCATATCCTTGTTGGAGATGCCCTTATAAGTTTTTGGCAAATCTACTAATAAAATTGGGCTGGGCATAAGTCGGTTTTACCCGCATACCAATCCATTACCGACCTTAATTTTATGGTCGATAATCAACTGCCAACTGACTCATAGAGTTGTGTCGATAATTTCATGATAGAAGTGGGTTGGTTGGTAATTATCATGATACTTGAAAGTCGATTGACCGATTATTATAAAGTTTGGACCAAAAACTCATAAACATTACAATTTACAAACCCACAAATTACAAGCAGGTCCAATCCAATCTCTCTCATTGTGAGAGTGAAACGACTAGAAATCTGAAGCCCTAAAACACTAGAACTCTCTCGAGTCTTAGTCTCTCTCACTCTCTCAGTCAATAGACGCAGTCTACACTTACTTCAGGATCCATCCCTATTCACATTCCCTTGACACCATCAATTCTTCCTCAATACAACGACGTGTAGTTGAGTTCAGTTTTCAAGAAGAAAAAAAAGATCATCGTTATCTTTGGGCCTACCGACATCGACAAGAGCCAACTCGCATTGGAGCTCACCAGGTGTCTCAATGGGCAAATCCTCAGCGCTCATTGCGTCCATGTCTGCCCATTTCCCTTTCTTCCTATTATTGGTTAGTTTGGTGTCCGAGAAATTTGGCTATGAATGAAAGGAAAACGAGATGAGATTCGTTAATAGTTTGGAGATTATGGATCTTGAAATAGTTGATTAAAATCGCTCCAATTGTGAAACTTTGCTGGAATGAGATTGAATGCTTGATTGTTGGGTTCTAATTTGTCAATTTATTGTGCGACGATTGTTACCGTCCAACCAACCCATTGAGCAACGACTTTGTCGTTTGCTAACCATTATCCAACCCACAAAGTCGGACCGATGATGATTTTTCAGTTTAGAGCAAAATAGTTTGGCCAATAATAATAAACCAATCCAACCCATGTCCAGTCCTAAATAAAACGACTTAAAAAACATTAGCTTTAAACTGATAACCACGAAGGTAGTGGACTGGTTAGCAAACATTTCACACCCAAGGAGGGTTGGTGACGCTCATCCGTTTATACCCGAAAAAACAAAAACACGAAGCAGCTCGTGCTACGACTTTCAAACTTTTTCAAGTCAACACGTAGAGATAAATAATAAATTCACAGCCAAACATATATAATAATTTAATAATAATATTATTATGATAAAAACGAATCACCATTATTGGAGCTCCTGCTCCTCCTCCGCTTCCTCTTCCTCTTCCTCTTCCTCTTAGCCATTGTTGGTCAGCCTGTAATCTAATCATGGTGGAAAGAGACGAAGACAGCAGAAATGGCAAGAGAACTAATGTTACAGACAGGAAGCAGCAATCTCCTCCAACCTTCGTCAATCACTTCGCTAAATACATCGAATCCAAAGTTTCTTATGCCGAAGCTCTTCGACTAGGTCACGTGAATCAGGAGACTCATAGTCCGAATGATTCTGCCACCAATACCGCCGTGGACGGAAATCTCTCGAGATCTTACTCGACTCCCTTCTTTGACTCCTCAGTACCCTCTAAACCTTCACTGCCTCACTCAATTTCGTCTCCAGATCTCGAGAGTCAAGACTCCAAAACAGAGAACAACAGCAGTTTAGCAGCTCGTGATTACCCTAATTCTTCTTCTTCTTCTGTTGCAATTGCTAAACGCTCTTACTCTGATCCCTCTGCGTTTTCCAAGTCAAATAGTCCGTTGTATTTTGGAAAACTAAAAAGCTGTCTATCGCTCCCCAAATCGTTTCCTGACCGATACGCTTCTACGGATCTGAAAACGAGTAGTAATGGCAAACCTCCTACTCCTTCTCCGTCGCGCTTATCCAACTCTGATTTCCTTCGAGAAGAGTTGCAACACCTGATCAAACGTACTATGGAGTCCGGTAAGTCTCCTCCAACTACCTACTTAATCTTCACTTTTCGATTGCTTTTAAATATATAATATCTATTATTATCCAAACAGTATAGAACATATATGAATATATGCATCGTGCTTTGGATGCGGAGAGTTGGAACTGATAATTTGTTGAAGCCAACAGGGTTAGCCTTATTGAGTTGAATTAGCAATTTAACACAATTGAAACCTTAAACACTTTCATGGATTTTGATAAAGTGATGTATGCTAACTTTACCCGGAGAGGTTGTTTTCAATAATTGAATCTATGACCTCTATTATGCCCGTGCAACTCTACCACTAGTTCACATGTTTATTTCGATACCGTGTGCAGGTGGATAATTTTTTGTTTATCTTACTTTAACCCACAAACACATGTGTAGGCAATTTTTGGTAGGCTTGAGAACCGTAACTTTGTTTTGTAATGTTTACTTTTTTCATATGAGAAATCACTATGCAATACATAGACAATAATTTCTTTGTATCACCATGATTAATGGGCTGTGTCGTTAAATTATTCGAGAGTACTTAATGGGTTGCTGCTATAAAAATGCAGGTGGTTTGAGGAGACAATGTGCAAACTGTGGCAATTCTCAACATTGTTGTGGACAGACCATACTTGAAGCAGTTTCCTCTATCCCTCCCCCATCATAAAATGTGGCTTTCCAAGGTTAATTGTTGATGGACTGGAGGAGATTTGGAGCCTTCAAGACTTGACCAAATCAGAACAAAGGCTAAGAAGGTAGCATTCAAAGATATTGTTGTCCATGCTAAATCTTGAGTCATACTGGCAATGAAGGCTGATGCAGCAATGCTATTAATTTGAGGGGAAATTCTACATTTTCCCCCACCTGTAAGCTTATGATGGATTTTTGACGCATTGTCCAAAAATACAACTTGACTTATTTATGGGTTGTGAAAAAGCAATGCAGTCATTTTTCATATCGTTCACAAAGTCTTTCTTTTTTTGCTGATTGTGCTCCTTTGTATATGCTGCAACTCTTCTCTTCTTTCATCTAGAATGCGAGTAAGCATTGACATTTCAAAATAACATTTGCAGAGGCATCGGATTTAAATCTGAACTACCATAAGTGAGGGTATACATTTGCTCTATTTATTCTAGAAAGATATGCTGCAGGGACTTTGAATCATACATGTTCATATTCTAAAGCTTGTGATCTAACTCAGCTACTCTCTCTGAGTGTAGTTTGTAGTTTGATCTCAACTTCTTCTTTCATTGTAGTACATCATTGTTATTGCCTTGCCTCCATTTTGGTCAAAGACTACTTTGTTCCCCATAAAATGGCTTGGCATTCCTGTGGAATTGGAGCATGAGTTATAATATTTTGGGTTTTCAGATACAATTGCTTGCAAAAAGGAGTCTTTGGATTTGAATAGTTTGATTCATAGTATCCAATGATTCTTTTTGGAGTATGTATAAGAGTGTGCTTGGTAGGAAGGAAGCAAGATCCTCATAGATAGAGTTGGTCCCATTGGGGTTGCTCTGCTTCACTTATCATATACATGTTTTTATCTTGATTTAATATTGGAATTTGATTTTGTGTAGGTTTGGTTTGGGCATGAGAAGGTATCAGATTGCAAATATATTATGCGGAGATAGAGTCTGCATACAACAGATCCGCAACTAAAAAGATAAAAAACATAATGAGTTGAGATCCATGAACATTATTGACATGAAAAAACAATGATCTTGAATAGATCTGTACTAAAAATCTGATTTTCATCTTGCCAAGGGACCTTCAAGAGTTATTAGCATCGCATCCCTTCATCACCTATCTACATTTTCTTGAAGACTATAATTACCCTTGATTCAGTACCTTTTTCACTAGTGTATTTAATTTATGTATATACTGTACTATGTACATTCGTAGTTCGTAGGGCTCTAAAAATTAACCCAAAAAATCAAACCGAATGGTCGGTTATTTTCAAAACATATTTACTGAGAATCGAACGGTTAACCAACTGAATAACTGACCGATTGGTCGGTTAAATTCTTGTCAAATTTTTTTTTTTAAAAAATGATCGTTTGCACCCCTACTAGTTGGTTTCAGGTCGGACGACATTACATGTTTACGAAATATTTATATGTCTAAACCCTAATCCGGATTAGATTTTGGATGTATTTAATTGATCAAACTCAGATTGGTTTAAATCATGACAAGTATAGCGAACAATAAACTAATCCCTGTTAGGGTCCAACAAGTAAACCAGTATGTTTGAACCCGGTTTTAAACTGAACAGAATTTTTTTGTTTGGACCAAGATTTCAAACATATAACTTATATTCAAACTTGGTTTAATTTAGATTGAAAAATTTCGGTCATCCGGATCGAACATAGTTCCGCCACCCTGCATGTCATAAAGATATACCCATTAGATAAAGCGGCAATCCAAAACAACCCAGGAAGAAAACGAGTAAACAGGTACACTTCCTCTATATGCATACGCTTGTTTTTGCGCGATGGTTTGGGGTTCCTAGTTTCAAGTTTGATTTTTGAGAATGACCAAATTATCTTATTCTTTTTCTGGTGAGCGATATTTATTATCACATCTGCTGTCATTTAATACTGAATCTGCGTAGTTTTTGGAGTAGATTTGTTTCTTAATATGCTGCCGATTTGCCATTTCTTTTTACCATTTTTTTTTTGTCTTTTTATTCCAAGTTTTTGAAGTGGAAAACTTCCATCTATGGCCGGCTCCTAGTCTGGATGACTAAATTTGCCCTCCAAGAAGCATACTGGGTTCTCTATAAAATGACAAGCATATCCTGCTTCGTCAAATCACAGAGTGCATAATTTGCAGCAAAATATCACTGTTAATGAGATCGTTTTAGTCTACTCAAATAACAGGCTTTTTTATTTTTTATATATTGTTTTCGCGGTTAATGAAGGTTTGTGTTTTGTAATCAGGAGTGAAGATGGTGGAAAAGGTTGAGAAGGAAACATCACACTGGTGGTGGCTAGAGACTCACAAGAGGTCCAGACGCTCACCATTGCTCCATTCCACTCTTGCTGGTAAACTCCCTTTTATGTTGCTTCATTCCTGTTTGTAGCTTATAAGGACAACAAGTCCCATACTCCCATGTATAAGTGTACAAGATTCCTGCAGTGAGCGGGGTAGGGGAAAGCCAGCATGTCCGCAGACCTTACGCCACATAATATGTGGAGAGGCTTTAAAGGTTATAGAGGTTGTAAATTGTAATTTGTATGCCATGTTCATTGTTCATTTGCCCTGTTCTTTGATTTCTCCAACCGTTGGAGGATATGTTTTTGAATGTTCCTGGGTTGTTTCTTTTGCTCTTTTATTCGTTTTGATGACATTTTTAGCAGCCAACTTTTAAAGAATGGTTTCTGCCTTTTTGGGGTTCATTATCTCTATGGATAAAAGTTAATCTTTTCTTACCTTTGTGATTTCCATCATGAATCAAAGCCTTTTGTTGCAAATAGACAAAGGAAAACACATTCAGTTCAAGTGGGAAACATGGCTACTAGGATGATGGTATGGTGAAAAAACTGTAGATGTAGGGTTGGTTTATTTTGAGAAAGAAATTGCCTTGTTCATTGTGTTGCCTTTTACCTGTGGAAATCATTCATCACACAATTATGTGGTATTATATTGTCAGCACCAGAAGGATCTAGAAAAAAAAAATGACGGGAAAACTTTCTTAGGAGATGTCATCTTAAGATCAAGGATTGCAGAGGCCTAAATCGTTGTTTTATTTAGATTTTCATTATAATGTTTTGCTGAGCAGGAGGATTTGAAACCACAAGTTTGTATTAAAATTAAATCCTACAAGAACCATAATTGAAGATTTTTTAGATAACTCCCTGGAGTCATATAGCTGTACTGGCTGACCTGCAACCTGCAATGAAAAGGCTAGAACATTACCTTATGCAAAGGACACAGATGGAGGGATCCACAGATATGATGGAGTTATAGACTAGCATGAGAAAGGATGGAAATGTGAATTGGATCAAATGATTCAAATGGGTTCTTCAAACTTTTTGCTTTTTCCTTTTAGTGGTAATCTCTCTTTAGAATCCAACAAAGCCCTACCAAGCTTAAGAAGTTCGGTAGGACCATGGTTTCATTCTGATTTTCTTCTCCATATTGATATGGGGCCTGATGGTTCCCTTGGGGATTTTAAATTATTTCATGTTCTTCCTGCTTTTCCAATGGGTAAACGTTCCTGAGTCGGAATATTCTGTATGATAGTCTCCCCAACAGCTGTGTGAGTATTGTTTCCCATAAACCTGTAGGGAACTCTTCATGTTCAGAGATGCATTTAAATTTTTTTGAAGCAAATGATTGTTTTTATACAATAATGCTTCCTCATAGAAATTTCTTTCAACTTTTTGCTATGGCAGAGCTAGACATGAAGACAAAGGCAATGCTGAAATTGATCGAGGAAGACGCAGATTCCTTTGCCAAACGAGCTGAGATTTTTTACAAGAAAAGGCCACAGTTAATCAGCATGGTTGAAGATTTCTATCGGGCTCATCGCTCCTTAGCAGAACAATATGATCTAGTGAAGTCTGATTCCGCAGCTCGCCTCCAGAAAACATTTCCGCCCCCGATTTCTTTAACTAAATCCCAATCTGAAAAGTTCACTACAATGACTGGACAAATGTATCCTAGCTTCTCTGAGAATTTTGATCCTGAGGAGTCTGCGTTGTCTGAAGTTGAGGATCATAAACTGGATAGTGAAATCCAAGTTTTTGAAGAAACAAAAACTTACATAGTTTCTGGCAGGATTTGCAATGATGAAGTGGCAAAATTGAGAGAGGAAAAAGAAAAACTCAAAGAAGAGAACCGGATTCAGAGGGATCAACTTCTGCAGAAAGATGAAGAGAAAAGGAACGTAATCAGACATCTCAGTGTAGCCGTGGAAGTACTCAAGGAGGAGAATCTGAAGCTGAGAAAGGGAATTGCTAGAGACTCTCCTACCAAACTGTCCCCATTTGAGTTCAACAAACTGAAGTGGAAATTTTTCGGCGGATCTCCAAGTTCCTGAATAGTATATATAGAAATTTCTTCAGCCTATTGTTCTTACCCTCTAGATATATAGATTGTGAGACAGGGTAGATTAATATGTCAAATACAGCTTCTGAATAGTGTATGCAGAAACTTGGTATAGTAAGTAATGTTTATCTGTTAATGTTTTTACCCTCCCTGCTATGTATAATATCCTTCCCCTCTCACTGCACTCATTATCACTGCATTCAGTGTGCCGTGGTGCGACCAGTTTTGACGATCCGAGATTTACGTTCACCCAGCTATTCAAAGGACATGCTGGGCCAAGGAAAATTTACTGTCATGTAATTCTCAAATGCCCTCAGTATTCACTCCCAAGTAGAAATGTGTGTACAAGGACAAGTGACACCAGCTTTATTTATCTATAGTAATAAAATTTGAAACATTATCCTATCACAACTCAGCAGCAACAATGCCACACACTTCAATTCACCTAACATGGCCACTAAACCATAGTACAATACAAGAGGACATCTACAAAACATTAAAAGAAAGAAAGTGGAACAACCACTAGTAGCAATAATGGAAGCTTCCCATCAATAATACCTTACATACCAGAAAGCTGAATTAAGCAGAAGCACAGGAAACCAACAAAGAAAACCAAATTCACAGGTCCTGATGAAACTGAGGAAGAAGTAGGCAGAGCTTCTGATGGTGGGAATGCCCCCAAACCATGTCCAGGAGCTAGTATGTTATCTGGGTTTGGTGGGCTTGGGTTTGAAGAAATAATAGGTGGTGAGGACTCAGTTGGAGAAGGTGACAGATTAGTAGGAAACAAAGGTTCAATGTCAGGTGACAAACCTGGCGGAGAAGCCATTGGAGCACCTGGTAGAAATGCAGGAGCAGCAGATATGGTAGAGAATTGTGCATTGACTACTGCTGGAGATGCCAATGCAAGTGAAGTGAAATAAACCATAAAGAAGAACATCAACATTGACCCAAAAGGAGCAGCCATTAAATGATTATGCAAATCAATTCTCCAATGAATGTGTCCCCGTAGAACAGAGAGAGAGCGAGAGATGTTATGAGGAGAATGTGTGTGAGATTGTGAGGATGAGGAGGCCATGATTAAGGCATAAAAGGGTGTCAAGTAGTAAGTGGTGGGGTCTGATTGTCTGAATTTCTAGCTGTCAAAAAAATGCTATGTGGCCATGTTTTGATAATACAGATCTGCAAAATTCTGCCAAGGGATAAATACTGCCATGCGAATGACACCCTGTATTATCTTCTTGCATTGGTCCTCTACCCATGTCTCAACTTCATGAGAGTTGCGAGATCTTTCATCTAACCTGGAATTTATCAAGTTTCAATGGACAGCTAAGTGAGTTCCACATTAAAAAAAGAAAAAGAAAAAGAGGAAAGAACTGTATCACATTTTCTTGTGAGTGTGGATATTCAGTCCGTGACCTTTATATTGTAGGAAAATTCCTGGCACATATCATTTAACCATTATTATTTTGTATTATATGGTAAGATTCATCCACCAAAAGAGACAAGACAGACGGTCATAGGAACTGGAAGACACAGAAAACAATGTTAAGAGATTCATTTGGTTGTTCTCAAAAAAATAAAAATAAAAAATGGAAGTAAAATAATAGAAATGGTCTGGATCATATATGGCCTCAACCAAGGCCCAGATACATTGGGTCCAAACATCTCCGGCTAAAGCCCAAACAGCCCTCTATTGTCCATTTGGTGGGCAAAAATGTTGAAGATGCCGGTGTTTTTTTTTTTTTCCCAATTTATCTCAAATTCTGAGATGGAATCACATTCATGTGATCGAAAATCGTGGCCCCACATACTTCACATGAGATCCCATAAAATTGTGTGCATCTGTCTCAATATTTTGGATTTTTGGAGATAAAAAAACATTGAGATCCCTAATAGTATTGGTGGTGGGTCATGCCTATTGTCAATCCGTTGACCTAAATCCTGAAACAAGATGTTTTGCAGTGTAATTTTAGTCTGTGGGGTATATGAATACGACCCCATACAATGGATGGCATTGGAGAAATATGAATGTGATTGAGGCTTCAAATAACGTGAAATTATGGCTTGGGGCAAACGGACTGTTAATTTCAATCCTTGATTTGATTGATCCCAAAGTCAAGACGAGACGTGCAAGTTATAAAAAGTCATGAGCATATATATATATATATATATATATATATATATGAGGGATTCTCAAGTGCGGGATCCCACACTTTATTTAAAGTGCGGGATCCATCTAACACCATTCAAGCGTGGACCCCATCACATGTGGGGACCACACTTACACATAATGAATGGTGTTAAATGGATCCCTTATTTTAAATAAAGTGAGGGATCCCTCCCTTGAGAATTTTCAATATATATATATATATATATATATATATATATTTTATTTTACAATTCGTTGAAGGTCTCCGGAAGACTTAGATACGCCACTCATGTATTCTCCTATCCGTCAAAATCAGATTGACATTGTCAATGCAAAACTACAAAACACTAAAAAACGAATGAACCATATTTCATATGTGAATGCATGAAAATGCTTAAAATTTCTCTAAACTTCCACTTTTCTATGTTGTATAGATAGATCGGATTGTACAAATCACATCTCCACTATAAATAACCTTTTATACACAATAAATAAATAAACATATATATATATATATACACGAGGATTTTATAGTACGGACTAAAATGCTTTTTTTTTTCAAAAATATTGAAAGTAAAATGACATGTGAGATCCACTCATTTGAGTCCCACTTGTTTACAAAATCACCAGAGATTTTCCAGTCTGCAATATTATATGTACACTTGTTGATCATTTGATCATATGCATACATTAAATTATAAAGAAAAGTTTGGATAATGATGACTCTTGCCATTTTTTTGTGCACACAGTGTTGTCGCTTAAACCGAAAATCAAGGCAAGATAATCCGTCTGTTTGGTGCAGCGGGTGCGAAGGCGGAGCCGCTTCAAACAACCTACATATTTCAGCGGATTCGCTGCCTTGGTGACAGCGGATCCGCTGGCACCCCATAAGCTCCGAATATATACCATGAGAGTTGACAAAAGCAATAAAGACAATGACCTACTAATTAATTGTAGAATCCTCCTCCTCACAACAAACATCATAAATGAAAGGGAACGTGAAATGAAAGGTTTGACCCTAAAATAAATAGTAAAAAAAAAGCTTTCTAGCTCTTGTCATTATGATCTAATGACAAGATATTAATTTTATTTTTATAGGTTTTTTTGTGTTGATTTTCCTTCACTTATCATTATTATGATTATTATTTATTATATATAGTTGTTTAACTAGTAAATGGTCTTGGAGTTCATTTATTGATTTCTCTTAACATATTCTCTAATATACAAACGAAATATTGTCACTGTTATCTAATTTACAAATTTCTTATCCAACAAATAATGCATAAAATTATCTATCATATTACTTACTTCCTTAAAATAATAATTTCATCTCTTTTTTTTATTATATTAATTTTTATGATGACACACTAAATGATTGTCTTTATCAATAATTAAGTACACAAAATAATAGAAATGTAATAAAATGGATGATTGACCTTTAAAACTGACCGAGTCCGAACCCTAATATTATCAATTTGAAAACCAAAATAATTTGATTTACCCGAAGTGGGCCAGGCATGCAATTGGCTCTATTGTTACTTGCAAGCAACAACTCATCAAACTCTTGCTATAAATCAAACCCCACAATCCAAATCTCCTTTGAACCACACAAAAAACACAAACATAATGCAAAACCAAAACCCTATAGTCATTATTGTAGGAGCTGGTCCCTCCGGCCTGGCCACCGCCGCCTGCCTCCGCCGCCACTCAATCCCCTACATCCTCCTTGAAAGAGAAGATTGCTATGCCTCTCTTTGGAAAAAATACTCCTACAACTGTCTAAAACTCCACTTGGGTAAGCAATTTTGTGAACTCCCCTTCATGCCATTCCCTCCCTCTTATCCCACTTTTGTCCCAAAAGATGATTTCATCAAATACTTGGATGACTATGTTTCTCACTTTGGGATTAGTCCTTTGTACCAAAGATTTGTGGAGTCGGCATGTTATGATGAAGTGGGTAAGAAATGGATTGTTAAGGCAAATAATGGGAGTTCTTGTGAAATTGAGGAGTATTCTGCTAAGTATTTGGTTGTGGCTAGTGGTGAAGCTACCAACCCTTTTGTGCCAGAAATTGAAGGCTTGAGTGGGTTCAATGGTGAGGTTCTTCACTCTACTAAGTTTAAGGATGGGAAAGCTTATAAGGACAAGAATGTTTTGGTTGTTGGTAGTGGAAATTCTGGCATGGAAATTGGTCTTCATCTTGCAAATCATGGTGCCAAGACCTCCATTGTTGTTCGCAGCCCGGTACTTATAATCATTTTTAATTGCTTCTTTTTGTTGTTTTTGGTATATGTTTTGAAAAAGGGTGTTGTGGGAGCATGCCCGCCCAACTAAGGTATTGTGTGTTTTGAGACTGGGCTTGACACCCTTTGTGGGCCCCGCATGTATTTATTTTTGGACATGTCTACCTCTCCTACTCAAACCTATGATTTCGATACTTATTCTCTCACCTCCAAGAGGTTATGGATTCAAGTGGAGGAGATAAGTATATGTTTTGAAAAAGGGTGTTATGAGAGAATGCCCAAAGCGCATTCTTTGTGGGCCCACACATATTTATTTCAGGACATGTCTGTCTCCAACCTCCAAGAGTTTATGGTTTCGAGTGAGGGAGACGGGCATGTCCTCAAATAAATATGTGCGTGCCCACAAAGGGTGCCAAACCCAGCTCCACAAGCGCAAAATACCTTAGCTGGGCATGCTCCCACAGGTGTCTATGCAAACGAACCAAACTCAAAATTTTCCAAAAAAAAGACCCTATTGGGTTTGATCATTCATGGATATTTGGCTTATAAGTGTGAACATTTACACATGTATATATACAGGTTCACATATTGTCAAGGGAGATGGTTTACTTGGCGTTAATCATGCTGAAGTATGTTTCACTTGGGGTGGTGGACAAGTTGATGGTGATTCTCAGCAAGCTTGTCTATGGTGACATGGACCAGTATGGGATAACTAGGCCCACAGAGGGCCCATTCTTCATGAAAGTCGCATATGGGAAGTACCCAGTCTTTGATGTGGGTACCTGCAGAAAAATCAAGTCTGGGGAAATTCAGGTATGAAAATGTGACTGAAAAAAATGTACTAAAGTTCAACTTCTGGGTTACACAAGCGCAAACCCTCTTGACAGGATAGTTGGGCCGAGACCCAATGTAAACCACTTGAAAAATAGTGGTGTCAATTTAGAATCAAATTCCCGACCTCGGGTGAATTCTTTACGCCCTAAATTCGAAGAGATAATCAGTTAGACTATCGGCAAGGTGGTTGAGTTTGCGTAGACATCACTTCATGACTTGTATTATTGTGTGTGTGTTCATATCAGGTTTTGCCGACACCGACAAGCATTAATGGGAATGAAGTGCTTTTTGGGAACGGCAAGTCGTATGCATTTGACACAATTGTGTTTTGTACTGGATTCAAGAGATCAACCAATAAGTGGCTTAAGGTATATTATATATATATATATTCTTTGTTGTTCTATCTAAACTCTGCTAAATACAACATAATATCAGAACAAAGACTCTATCCATTTGAACATGACCTCTACATACATCCACTTGTTGGATAGCCCACAAGTGCGGGAAAATGTCAAGTCTTGTAATCTCACATCGAATAAGCATAATCCAATCGAGTGATGTATTATAAGCAAAGTCTAAACACTTCTCACACAACAAATGCCTTTTTTTGTAGGCCTACGTACTAAGAAGATAGCCTAGTATAACAAATCCGTACGGACCCGTGTCCTAGATTTGACGACATTTGTTAATAAATATATTATGTTTGGACTTGGATTTCTAACAATAAAGGCTTTGAAAATGCATGCTAGTAACTTAATATGTCCTTTTTGGGTTCCTAACAAATTTTGGTGGGATGTGAGACAGGGAGATGATTACTTGCTGAATGAAGATGGGATTCCAAAGCCAAGTTATCCTAATCACTGGAAGGGAAAGAATGGCTTATACTGTGTGGGACTTTCAAGGAGAGGATTGTATGGTCTTAATGCTGATGCACAAAACATAGCAAACGATATTAACTCCCTTTTGCAATATGAAAACAAAGAGGTATCAGTTTGAAGATTTGAAATATAAACTACAATTTTTAGTAGTTGTCTAGGCAGACTCTTGGCAGAGAGTACAGGGCAGCAGCCTTTGTGATCTTGGGTTGATGCATAAAAGTGTTTTAAATGAATTCATATAGCTATATATATATACATACATGTGTGTGTCATGAACTGCATAAGTGGGTTTACCATCCTTGTTAGGTTTCCTTCATTCTTTTTTTTAACCGAGGAATCACCTAGCTCAACATATCCTTCGGATAGCTGAGTGGACGTGCCAAAACAGCTTGCACCACATTAGCGACAGGTAAGATTGAGTGTAGGTAGGGATCTGAAAGTGGGACAACCCCACGGAACCAATGGAACCTCAAGTACCGTACATCATAAGTCCAGGAACAATTCATAAATAAAAGAATTCCTATAGTTGTGATCATAATGTCTGCAAACTTCAAAGCATCTGATAATATGAATAGCAGCAACAAAGAGAATAGCAATTTCATCTGCCAAACCATCAAAATCACCAACTCAATTCTGGAGAAAATTTGAAGAATCGAGGTTGGATCCACACCCCTTTGAGGTGACAAATCTCTTCTTCTTCTTTAGCAGCAGCGGCCGCCTCGATCATCTCATTGAAAACAACCTCATCATAAGTTTTCCGGCGACAAAATGTCCCGCAAACAGAAACTGAAACATTCTCCTCCAAACCCAACAATCTGTTCATGTCCCTTTGCTTGAATTCTTGTTTAGCTTGAATGAATGGAAGAGCTCTCTCCGCAGGCAGATCTTTCGAGCTCCGACGTACTATCTCATATGAGTTCCATATTACCGTCCCATTAACAGGAACCGTTAGCAACTCATTTTTACAGCTGAAGAAGTAGAAAGTTCCTTTATGACAAGTAGCACATTTGATTGTGTCTATGTTATCATAAGCATGAGGCGCGTGTTTGGTCCAAGCATTAGCCCCTCGACGAGGCAGATAGAGTTCGATTGTCAATTCATTATTATGACCAATGACAGCAACTGTGCAATCTTCTGAAGTAGGGGGAGACGACAAGGCAGCAATGTGGTACAAGAGACTAGATTGTGGCAGCCGTGGAAGTTCTATCCTTGTGCGCGAAAACGGGCAGAAGAAGAACAATGGTGAGCCTTGTTGGAGTAGAAGCAGCCACCCATCATGTCAAGCAATGCAGGCTGTTGTTCCATTCAATTCAGGGATATGTAATGCATACTTCTTGCCTGATTCAGTAACCAAATGGCATTGAGAGCTTTCACTGCCGCCGTAGAGGAGAAACCAAGGTTCGTGATCCGGTAAGGATTCAATCTCAGCTGAAGCTGTTTCAGAAGCAGAATTCCAATCCTTACAGACACCGCGGAAACAGAGATGTTCAATTAGGCCTAAACGATCAGCAATGCCTGATAATAGTTCATAAGGAAGATCAGACCACTTCTTATTCATTGTGCCGCACCCTCTCCTGGTTAGACTGCAAGCTAAAAGGACCAAAGAATGCCTACATAAGCCACTGATATTCTTATGTAAATCACAGTTCATATGGAGTTGAATAATAAGCCTTCATTCTTCTGTTCACGTTACAACTCTTAGCAAACCTCACTAGATCAGAGTATCTGATTCTTTCAATAGAAGCAAAGCTAAAAAGACCAAGTTGAAGCATCTCAATGAACCCTATTCTGCTTCCCAAGAAAGAAAGAAGAAAGAAGAAAGCACCTAGTTGGTTATCTCTCCGGACATAGGGTTTACGGTGTTCGAGGTTGGAAATTCAAACTAACTAGTTCGGAAATTTCCATGTGGAATCTTGGTTCCGTGGGCTTGTCCCACTTCCTAGCCCTTACCTGCATGGGTTTCGACTCAGTCTTACCTGTTGTCAGCATGTGTTCTAACGTTTACGCCCACTCAACGGTTCGAAGAGCAAATGTCATATAGTGGACTAGTTGGTTGCTTGGTTACCAACAAAAATTGTTATGAATTTAAGGCAAAAGTGTACCACATCAACATAAAATTGAGTGAAAAAAGGTGAGCAGGACAGAACAGAACGGCAGAAAAATCAAAAGTTGCTAATTACACCACAGATAAACAGAAAAAACATAATCAGTCCTTGGAATCAAAGAAACCTGGAACTAGAAACTGAATTATCAAATTTTGTTCACTTCTTCTCTTCTGTTGACTAGAAGTTATTCTTACACTTCACTGTCAATAAAATCATCCATAAGAGATTAATTTTGATAAAACCCTATACCTACAAGAGCTAAATCTAGGATTCAGATTAAGGCCATTAATTGGTATGGTGAGATCAGATAACAAGATGTCACCTTTCATGGCAGATCCAAATACCCAGAAAAAAAAAAAGAAGAATATTTTTTTTAAAGGGTGAGAAGCTTAGAAAACCTAGAAGATTTTGAGGAAGAAGAAAATCATACCTGTTGTTTCTGTTGAAGGAAAAGAGAGGTTTAGATCATGAGGGTGATTATATGCTATGAAGTAGTTGAAGAGTCGTAACATTCTTAGTAGTCTTATTTTCCGATGATGCCCTGTTGGACCCCACTCTATGTACTACTATTTGGGTTGAACTCTTTGTCGACCCCACATTAATAATATTATTTTTCTAATATTAATGTTTGCATTATGTTGATATCACTGAACTAGGGGTACACATAACTCGCAATGTGACCCGACCCAACCCCAACAACCCGACCCGAACCTTACCCACTTAGATGAAAGTTGGATAAGGGTTATATAATGTGCAACCCGATTTTATACGGTTTGGATATGAGATATGATGAACTCCGACCCATGTTAACCCAACTCAACCCCACATAACATAAACAATCGTGTTTTACACTAGTCTTGCAATGCGACCTGAAATGCACTCTAGTATATTTAGAAATTTATGCTATTATTTATTTATATTTATAGGTTGTTTGAATTATTTGAATAATGGAATTATAATAAACACTAAACAGGCTCCAATCCGATCCAACCTCAAACCTAACCCTACCCACCTAATTCAAACCCGACCCAACCCTATCTCAAATGAGGTCGGTTGAGGGTTACTGAAAGCCTCATCCGAACTTAAGCGGGTCAAATAAAATCTCTCCCAAAACCCGACCCATGGCTCCCGTAGTTATCAACTTAACTACTACTTTCCATTATATTGAATTTTTTTTAATCTAGGAACCACTAAGCCCAACATGCAGCTGAGTGGACATAAAATTAGGCCATCATAACAGCCTACACAATGCTAACAACAGACAAGACTGGGCTGAAACCGAGGCTTGGAAATGGGACAAATCCACGAAACCAACATTTCACAAGGAAATATCTCAACTGGTTTATTTGAATTCCCGACCTCTAGCAACATTAGCCATACAACATCACCGTAATATCTGTATATTCCTGCACCATGTATTGTACATACTTTGAAAGAAGGCATAGCACAACAACTACCATAAATCCCTGTAGTTTAACGTGACATAATCCCATTCAAGATGAGAACGAACCCCTTAATCTAGAGAACATAGTCTCATTCACATAAGGATAAAACCCCATTTAACTACACCGAGCACCCTTGCATCACTTTAACCAGATTTTCTATTCTTGCTTAGCAACAGATACTGCAGTAGACTTGCTTGCTACTAATTGGAACTAGGCCATCTGCAAAACACTTGGTCTATGATTTTTGGGCCAAGGATCCCTTTCATCACAAATAACAACTGGACCATTCAAAGTTCAATAACATGTCCAAAAATGATTACAGAATAACTACAACGTTTGGCAGCATGCAGGAATCGAGAATCTGATACCGTACAGGACAAACGGAAAACCTAAGGGGCATCACTTCAGAAAACTGATATTGTCAGGTTCATCTGCCTGCCTGCAAGAAAATGGTTGAAGAACCAAACATCAGATACTCTGTACTCGGCAAATAGACAGAAACGGGAAGCAGAAATGCTGAGCACAGATGTTACCTATAAATAAATAAAAAATTAACCTAGTTCAATTAAAAAATCGAGTCAGATATTGATCAACCTCCGTTGGATATAAGAGCAGAGCATACCAGTTGAAACAGACTAAGGATTACCCTCAGGAGCTGGAGCATTGGCACTGTAATTTTCAAAGCCTCCACTGGTAGGAGCAGCTGGATTGGGTTGGTAGACTGCGGGTGTAACCATTGAAGGGGTACCACTAGAAGGAGAGGGTGTTGCGGCAGTCCCAGGGACTGTTGTCGGAGGAGCTAGTGTAGGAGGTCTGGGAAGACCATTTAATTGACCAGGTACTGGGGGAGCACCAGGTGGTGCCATCATTGGTGGCATGCCTGGAGCAGTAACATAACCTGAAAACAACACGAGAGCGTTTCAGCTAGTACATTCCAACATCACAGAAAAAGGTTATATCTATCAAGAGTTTGCATCATCCAGTAATTTTCAAAACATAATAGCAAGCATTGCGTGAAGAAGAATAAAAAATGAGAAAAAAAAATATATGGAAGGACTACCGTTGCTTGTAACAGAGGAACCGTGACGTAGAAGAAAAGTTAAGTGAAAATTTACAAGCCATCCAGCTGTTTTTCTATGTATAAACAAATGCATCCAAAAAACAACAAAGGTGATCCACAAAAAATCCATGACAATGAGCCTTGAGGGAAAAATAATTTACCTTCAATAACAATAATCAATTATCTTGCCAGATTTTACAAGGGTTTATGCATATATAATAGTGAATAATGAGCAGCCTAGGTAGATAATGAAGAATTTCAAATCACTTGACCAGTATATTTTTTTAGCAAACACCTGGCAAATCTATTATCTAGAATCAAACTAAGACTACAGATACAGCACCATGTTAGATTTAGGTCAAAGCAACAAACCATCTGCATAAAATCAATGAAAGATATCGACTCCTATACAATGAAGCATGTGAAAATTTGAGTACACATGAAAAGTGAGAAATGGGTTTGCAGCCAAAAAAGTCACATCTGTTGGGGTTTGATCTACCTGGAGCACCAGGAAATGGTCTAGGCAAAATAGGAGGTCTCATTCCAGGAATAAGTTGTGGATTAATCGGTAATTGTGGCATTCCAGGTGTTGGTAGGATAGGAAGGCGAGGCCTCTGAGCCATAAGATGTTGATTGTAGGCAGCACCAACCTGCTGGAATGCTGCAGCCTGGCCAAGATGTTCCTTAATTCTTTGGTCAATTAAACTTTGAGTTTGTTGTTCTTCAAATTGCTGATAGTACGATCTCACATTTGCCTAAAGGTATAAACAAAAATCAGAAACCAATTCCCATAAAGAATAACAATAACAATAACTACATAAGCATTAAAGGTCATGACAAAAACTACAATACCTTATGTTTATACCCTGAATTGTGCTGCTTCCTGACTGATGGCTGAAATACGTAAAAAAAACAAGAGGTTGTGAGCAATATACAATCCCCAACAAAACAACCCATCCGGGAGGAGGTCTGCAAAACTACTAAATTATACCCAACAAAACAAAATCATGCAAAATCCTCCAAAATGTTTTATTTCAATCCCAAAATAAAATCAAATTCATCTGTCAACAGTTCAGATAGAGTTAATTGCGACTATGAAAATAAAACATGCGGAACTTTCCAAAATAATAAATTCTACACACTAGGTGTCAACCCACAAATTGGTATCCATGGCATATTGCTCAAGCTGCCGGATGGTGGTCTCCATCTACGAACTCACCTCTATTTGCCCATAGTTTGTTCTGATACGAGAGACACTAGACTTAAAGCATATCAAACGAGAATGAATAAGATTACTAGCAGTTAAGAGGTATGAATTAGACAATGAGAAGTCAATTTAGGCCTAAACATCACTGTATCATGAGACCAAATTCCAGAAAAACAAGTGATAATCAAACAAAAACGATATTAAAATACGAAGGAACTTACAGAATCATGTGTCAAGTAAGTGTCACAATAATCGCAGTAATACCTGCAAATCAAAACCAGAAAAGAGAATTAGCACACTTTCTCACCACAGGAAAAATGGAAACGTTTTAATGAACAAAAAAGGTTGAAGATCGCACCGAGGCATGGCTGTGCGAGACCAGAATCAGTGCGCGAAGTACGTTCAAAAACCCTAGAAGACGTTGCTAGGGCGAACTTTTGGGCCCGTCAGAATTTTGAAAGCCCACCATCACTGGGCTTTCCATATAGACGACATTCTGGCCCAATTCGTATAATTATAATGATTAAATAAGTAAATAACTAATGAAGAGAGGATGACAAAATTATGTCCGGTATGAATGACCGAATTTGTCCGACTCGGATCAAATTAAATCTACACGTAAGTTGTATGTTTGAAATCTCAATCCAAATAAAATAAAAAACTGTTCGGTTTAAAACTTGATACAAGTACAAACACATAAATCATTAAATCTTGTACAAATTATTTGTTTAGACCCTAACACAAAATAAAATTTTTATTTGATTTACTAATTCAGATTTAAACTAATCTAATTTTAATTAATTAAATACTTTCGAAATCCAACCCGAATTATATTGTGACCGTATAAATGTTTTGCAAGGATTGTTGGACGAGGAAGAAATATTTTTGCCACCCCCTAAATGGAAGACACTTCTACGACGTCGTATATCTCCTGCTGAGGAAACGTATATATCATGTGCAGTGCTGCCTTTCAGCTTCCACCACGTCAAGGAGGAATTCAGAAAGCTTGCTGCTTACTTCACCGGGAAAAATCTCACTCTTCACTCCGAAGTAGTCGTCGGAATTCTCTCGCGGAAAAATCGCCTCAAACCTCTCAGTCATCTGTTTCCTTTCTAGTTATATCGATTGTCTTCTGCGAATATGATACTCAGAATCCGGAGCCGGGACGGCCTTGAGCGCGTCTCCGTCGACGACCCCCATATTACGGTGGCTCAACTCCAATCCCTCATCCAAGACCAGCTCCGAATCCCTACACACAACCAGACCCTCTCCACCGACCAAAAACTCTTATTGGCCAAAACCCCAAGTGATCTCCTGCAATTTACCGACATGTCCAATCCCAGCACCCAACTATCTTCCCTCAATCTCTCTCACGGTTCCATTGTCTTCCTCGCGTACGAAGGCGAGCGTACCATTGTGGGCCCCACTGTCCAACCTGCTGGTTCCTTCGGCCGCAAGATGACCATGGATGATCTCATCGCCAAGCAGATGCGGGTTACCAGACAGGAAACCTCGCATTGCGAGTCGGTGTCCTTCGATCGCGACTGTGCTAGTGCGTTCCAACATTATGTTAACGAGACACTCGCGTTTGCCGTCAAGAGAGGCGGGTTCATGTACGGTACAGTGGCGGATGATGGCAGGGTGGAGGTGAATTTCATATATGAGCTGCCGCAGCAGGGTACTGAGGAGAACTTGCTGCTTTTCAGGGACCCTCAGGAGGAGAGATTGGTGGATGCGATCGCTATGGGGCTTGGGATGCGGAGAGTGGGGTTTATATTCACGCTAACGATCCAGCAGGATAAGAAGGATTATACTTTGTCGAATAGGGAGGTTTTGCAGGTCGCGGAGCTTCACGCAGAGAGCGGATTGAAGGAGTGGGTAACAGCCGTGGTGAAGTTGGAGGTGAATGAAGATGGGGGTGCTGATGTGCATTTTGAGGCGTTTCAGATGAGCGATATGTGTATAAGGTTGTTTAAGGAAGGGTGGTTTGAGACAGAGATTGGAGAAGATGATGATCCTAAACTCTCCAAGATGAAGAAGGATGTGGTGGTTGGAGGGAAAGATGTTAGGGAGGTTGACAATGATTTCTTCTTGATTGTGGTGAAGATTCTTGATCACCAGGTACGCTTAGATCAACTATATATCTTGTGTTTTTGCTTGCACTTGCTTTTTATATTTCTCTGTGCTCATAGTATTGATGAATTCTCAATGATGGTTGAATCACAAGTTATAGTTTGTTTGAATTACACGTGCACAACTCTTGCAACTTTGGTCCGAGAGTCAGCAAGAGAGAATTACTAGCTTATGCTGGCCCTATAAATGGCCTTAAGAGGATGATGCCTAACTGCCTTCGAGCCAACAAGTTGTGAATCATTCTATTATGCTACAGTGGGATGTAGGAGTAACTCCTTGTTATTCCGCATCTCATGTACCTAAGAGGGAGTAAGAGAAAATTCTCATGGAAGACTATGCTTTCAAGGCTAATTAAGTTCCCAAGTGGCATCATCCTTCAGAATTGCAGAGCTCTATAGTTTATTGATGTCTCCTCTTTAACATGTTGGTTGAGAAAATCATCATTAGAATGGAAGGTGTCATAGTGTACATATGAAGCTAAATGGCCTTTGTTTGATAGCTCTATTGAATTTACCGACTATGTTGAGAGAGCAGAATCGGTTTGCACTATACCTGTGCAGTGTATGCTCATTTGGGATAACAATTATTACATCTCCAAAGCATATTTACATTGAAATTTATTGATTTGCACACTTTCATGAATTGCATAGAAATATCATTTAGGATGAAGGAGCATTCTTTTTTTACTATATTTTGCCTTACTGATAATTATGTCAGATGAGTTGAAATGTTCTTTCGATGTATTATTTGATGAAATGGATGAAAGAGTTGTTCAGAAATGTCAGTAAACTGATGGAAGATTTCAGCAGTATCATTTCCTTTTCTAGGCCTAGAGTTGTAGCTAAATATACTCTTCTGTGGCATGCTACTTTTTAAAAGAATATTATGTAAATGGAGGAGGGTATTGGAAAAGAAGATTATGCCGAATGGTATTAGTTTGAGACCTGCATTATTTTTTGTACATTGTAACATAATTCTTGGCTATAAAACGCATAAGAAGATTTGAAAAGCAGAGTTCTTATTGTCCTACATGCCATGTCACGAGGAGAGAAATTCCTCACCACCTGAAGAACAATCATTGAACTGACACTTGCGATTGTTGAGACTTGAGAACTGCTTATTCCAGATAGTGTTATTAGCTCCGCAGATACAATTGTGCATACTTAAGCCATCCACATGATTATATATTAATATTTCTGTTTTTGTGTTACTAATGCGGCATTTGAGAAACATTTTCTTTAAAAGAAAAGGATAGTACCTCCATAATTTTATTAATTACCCTCACTTGTTGCAGAGGAATACCGTGTTTACCTAACATCTGAGCAACAATGACTAAATTGATCTTTTACATATTTGTTGGTGCTTTCTAAAGATGTAAATTCAAAGTGCTGGATGATTTCCTAATTTTCCTTCCACATGAAGATTTCCAAAGAACTCATGTAACCTTGTTTAGTTAATTTTATGTTGCCTTGGATTCTATCATGGTATAGTTTATGTAAACTTCTATTTTACTGCAGGGACCTCTTTCATCAACCTTTCCCATTGAGAACCGAATCAACCAAGTGCCGATGAGGTCGCTGAAGATTCATCTGGACCGGGCAAAGAGTTCTCCGTTTGTGAAGAGAATTTCTGATTTTCATTTGCTGCTTTTCCTGGCAGAGTCTTTGGGCCTCAGTAATGACATTGCTGGATTGGCAGAGTGTGTGCAGACGCAAACAGCCGTGCCAGAAGGTTATCAGCTCATCATTGAGTCAATGGCTAATACCTCTTGATTTTCTATTAATGCTCATTTGTCAATCGATACATCATGTTCCTTACACTCAGATTGTTGGTATGTATGTCTATATATTCTGTATTGAAGCCGACCATTGTATGGAGGAGTACAAGTTGACGTTTTTTTGTCTTTTATCTACACCAACGGTCTGTATATGTTTGGCTCCAAATTTTTGCTCCTCTCCTCTCTCTCTCTTCTGGGTGCTAAATATAGCACCTTACATGCTAAGGTGTTATATTTAGCACCCCTTATGACACTCCCGTTGGAATGCCTCAAATGGGTGGTGGGGTGCAATTTTTGCAGTTACACCGTTATATCACCCCCGTTGGAGGTGTTCTTACAGTGACTGGAGTGGAGATGTACACAGACAGACTTAATTCCACGGAATTGAACTTGACTTCTAATCAAAATGACTGATATTTGAAAAAAAAAATTTCATCCCCAACATTTCAGTCAACCAAACGAGTTTAGGGCAAATAACATGACTAATAACGACTACCAACTAGTCTAAGTTAGTAATCTATCTATAAGAATTACAATTTACAAGAAGCAAAAATAATCTACCGGCCCCCTTCCTATAAATAATGTAAGAAAGCAGAAAACACAACACAATTTTCTCACTATATAAATTGTAGATTATATGTTACACTGAGCTCGTCAACAACTAAATCTTCTCAGGGAAGGCTACACAGGGCCATACTCTTCTGCAACTTTGTACATCAGAAAATACAACATCAACAACATACTTTGAGCCAAGTGGCAGAAACTTCGCCGGCACAAAGCATGTGATGGCTGAGCTTGAAATTTCCGCAGCAAAGCATAGGAGTGCACAAAAATCAGTCAGATAATATATTCATATATAAGCCAGTGAGCTGCGATCAAGGTTAGGCTGTGGGTGACCCCGAGTTGGGGTTGGTGGTCTTTGAATATTGAGCTCCTGTGTGGCAACAAAAAACATAGGAAGTAAATAAAAATATCTATAGTGGATTGTCTTCCAGATAGCTGATTCCATAATCCATATCAAGGCACACAATCAAAATGTAGACTCTCTCACCTGCATCCAGGTATCATCCAAGACACGTTCTGGAGATGTCTCAGGTGACTGTAGCGGAGGGGGCAAGGGATGGATCAATTTTGGAACCACAACAAGACCCCTGCCAACTACAAGTATGGCTCCAGCATTGTTTGCCGTCCCTGGATATATATATACATATAAGTTTAGGCTGCAATCCTAGCATGGCCACAGGCAGAGAACAAAAAAAAAATACGCTTACCGCAATAGTTTGTCGCAGAAAAAAGAGTAATCAATTGGCCCTGAGCAAACCGTTCAAAACCATCCATCACACATTCATGAGCTCTAATGATGAGTTGTAGCCTGTTTTTCTTACAAAAGTCTGTGACTCGGTCAGGCTGCAAGAATGAAAATATATGATAGAATGAACATGCAACTAAATATTTGTAAATATAATCACAACATATGAATTTGGTAAAAGCATTGTAAAATTTCAAGGATATCATGGACAAGCCACATGGACAAAAAACTTGCAGTCACAAGGCCACATTATGTGCTGCACGAAGTTGATATTATTGCAAACCAACATTGTACCTTCGTATGTTTCAAGCAACAGAGAAAGAAGATTCAAAATTGCCAAAGAGGAGGGTGAATGTTTCAAAGGACTAAATACATAACACATGCGAGAAATCTCAACCTCTCAATATACAAGAAACTGAACACGCATACCCCAAATGTAACAAGACCAGGTCCTCTCGCATTTGGTCTCAAACCCTCTATGCTATCATTCTCTGTTGGATCAGACCTGTATAAGGAATGCCATAAGATATCTGAGATATGGAAGATGGTTAACAAAAACGATAAATAGGGATCCCGTACCATAAAAGATCCATCAAAATTATCGATCCAGCATCCATTGTTATGGGTCTCTCTAGTTTTTCTATTTGCTCCACTGAGTTAATAGATCTCCCTATGCCCCCATGCATACAAATGATTTTCTTCTCAATAAGTGCAGCAAGTGGAAGATAGTTGAAAAGTTGATTGAAGCGAGTCCACGCCCATATTCCATCACTCTCCCCCTACCAAAATACACAGGTCATTTGGCAGAGTCGAATTTGCGGAATATAAAAGGACAGTTTATGTGCAGATTCATCCAACCATTCTCTCAATGCATTCAATACGGAAACCAAAGAGCGCATTAATGTCAGCAGCTTCATGATTTCCACGTATCAAGTGAATATTTTCTGGATACTCAATCTGCAAATCATTGAATATTAAGAATGGGGTTGATGTACGGAAAAAATACATTGTTTCAAATGCGATATAAGAACTACGTTGAAACTATATTTTTAGCAAATTTAAGTTCATTTTAGACAGAAGATTTGCCTTCAGAGCAAGAAGCAAGGTTATAGTCTCCAAGCTGTGCTGTCCTCGATCAACATAATCTCCCAAAAATAAATAGTCAATATACCTGAAATACAGAACAATGTCTAATTAACAAAAATTTCTTGAGGTATTTTATGTTACTCAAAAGATTCTTGTCTTAAAAATAACACCAATGAGCTTATTGCATCTTCTGTTAAGCATATTTATATTTATAAGCTTATAATAAATTAACGTAAATCAAATTTATAATAATACTCGTATAAATTACGAATTAACCAGCCAATTTGAGCATTATTACTTTGTCACTCTCTAAGCCACTATGCAAGGGTATACTTTGTCACTCCCTCACTCTGACTAATTTGTCAATGGCTCCCCCACCCACTATGCAACCACATAGTTTTTCCACCTCAAACACGTCACATTTAAAACACTAGGTTTGCTAGGTCATCTTCATCTCTCTCTCACTCCCTCACTCCCTCTCTTATACCATGTAGCATCCCTCTTTACATCCAAAATGGACAGTCAACTAATGCAGTCAACCATTTATTGACTCACTCCACTAATATATATGATAAATTTGAGACCTTTCACCAAATTGATTCTAGAAGATATGTTCATCACAAATTTTCTTCAAATTATTATATTATGTAAGAGTTCACTTTCATTGACAAGTCAGATTGCAAAATTTAAATCATTATATAAAATCATGTGCCTGTTCAGGGTATTATCAGCATTGCATCTATTGAAAAGATAGCTCCCACATGAGGGTGCAGGTAATTCTCATTACAAACACTTGATAGCAGCTCATAGAATATAGTCCAACATGGAACGCCATATAATGATTTTTTCTAAAGCACAAAAATTCCTTCACCCCTACCCTCCTTACACACAGTTTTCTCAAGACAACTTCTGAAATTAGGCCTATATTTATAAATGGAAAAACAGTAAATTTCAGAACGCATAAAACTGGGAGTTGGAGCTAATCAATGCCCTGCATCATTCAATATAACCCCATGAGCAGTTTCAAACTTACGTTATGTCTCCCGCAGTAGAAGGAAAACCGTACTCATCAAATAGACGCATCAAGTCACCAAACTGTCCATGGAGATCACCAAAGACTTTCACAGGAGCTTTCAACTGAAGCACTGTGGGCTCATGCATAAAGATCTGTTCAGCAGCATAACAGAGCTCGCCAACTTCATAGGAATCCAACAAAAACTTCCTATTGGCAGGGGCCTTCCAGTTCCGAGGCCTAAGAAATGTAGAAATAATCTGCATGGCAACAAACAATTACAAACTACCCCATACAAATATAAGGACAAACACCACATGTGACACAGCTTGCCTTCTTATGCAACCCCTGAGGAGACCTTTGCCGGGTGAACTTTTTAGCGGGATATGACAGATCATTATTCATAGGAACCATCCTTCTGCTCTCATTTTCAAACTGATCCAAGGACAGCTGTCTCAGCATTCCACCCAAATTCCCAACAGCCTCTTTAGCAACCACTACCTGTGACGAATAAAAAGTATTGATTTGCAGCTTGGCGACTGAAAATGACCTCAGACATACACATGGAAGGAATAGACATACAGCTCTGGAATGAAGGTGAACATCTGCTTCAGTATCACTACCATCAGAATTTGTTTCTGCTGCATGTGAGTAGTCATCAGACACAGAAATGTCTTCTGTAGAATTGGCAGATTTTGCCTGTGCAGCATGCCAGACAGCACTAGCTGCCTCAGCTTCAGCAGCAGAAGCCTCCATCAGTTTTTCCATGGAATTCTTATCTATGCTGTTAAAAATGTAAATACATCACTGACTTCGGGGGAAAACAAAAAAACAAAATAAGAAATTGATGTACAGATGTGCAAATATATGTTGCAACCGATACATTGTGGGCCAGTACGATTTTCAAAGAGGAAGTAGTAGAAGAGTTATGCAAGATAACCTCATGCCACCAGCTGAGGGAACCTCAGGTCCACGATCCAAATTTTTTGTTGTTGCAAAAGAACTAAAGGCATTGAGTCTGGGACTGGTCACAGTAGGTGTCCTCTCAGATGTTAATACAGGAGAGTTGATGTCTGACTGAAATGGAGAATTTTCTGCAACCAGAAGATCGTCTAGCAAAATATCTGCACGAGATAAAGTATTTACTAATTAGGTACAATTTGAACTGCGCTTTTTGCATGAACGATTGCCATGTGTGATGTGTCCCACCAATGAGGCTAGACAATGAACAAAGATAATCAACAATATTTCACTATAGCAAAATGACCTGACCAATCAAAAGGGTACATATAAACTCAATCGTTGATTCGTCCCTTCTTTTTTTTTTTTTGTGAAGAAGATTCCAAAGTTAAGATTGGGTATAGTACATGACAATATGACATAATAAGCAATCCAAAGAAACTGTCTACAAAAGTGTATTTTGTCCACCTGAAGATTCATCTCTAATGTCTCTAAAAATTATATTCCTTTAAAGGTCTAAGAAATAAGATAGGCCAATGCTAATAATAAAAGAAATTCCTATTATTTCACACCTTCAAAGACATCACCTAACCAATTTCACTGTTGGAAATACCAACGTAACTCACAACTTGAACCATCAGTATGATAAAACAGGAGGGCTGGCTCAGAGATGACAAGAAACCATGCTGCAGTATGACAAAGAACATCTACTGAAGGGACACACAACAGATTTACTAAAACAACTGCTGATTTCTTTTTAAAACATAAAAATTCAGGACCGAGAGGTAAAACTGTAACTTCAAGCAACACCAGAGGATAGGGCACATTACAACCTACAACGAACAAACTCGATAGAAAATTGTAATATAGGCAGGGTGAATTAAGGCATGCATCCTCTGTCCCATGTAGTGGTTGTAGTTTATGAGACCCGTTGATTCAGCTTATTTACTGACTGGAAAGCGGAAACTGCTTTTAGGAAAAATAAGAATAGCTGAAAATTCATGGATGGAAACCTTGAAACTCTTTAGAGTAGAATAGGTATTATAAGAAAAACAAACAGATACGAGCTATGTAAGATTATGTTTCTCAAATTTAGTCTACTTTTTACCTCCTTTTAGACCACCATAAACATATATGCGAACACCAACAGATGCAGATGCATGGCGACATCGACGCATAAGTTCCAAAGAAGGATCATATTCATTGTACCCCTTGCTGGTGCGTGTTGAAGTAACTAGCCCATTTCGGTCCAACCAAACACCAGCAGCAGTGTCCAGAACTACCAAAATAGGAACCACATGGATCAAAACCTTAATCCTTAATGAGATTTATAAATATTTGCATTCAAAATACACGACAACAAACTAAGGAAGAGGAAGATTACCCGCAATGGCTGCATCACCCTCCACAGGATACCCTCCCCTAAGGACACCTCCGGTGACATGCAAGCGAGCACCAACAAAAACCTGCAAAGGAGCAAATGTATAGCTTACCTAAAGAAACTTGCATCAAAGGGCTAAGCTATCACACAGATAACCAGAAATGCACAAAATAACCAGTATCAAAAATTAACATCAGAAACTTTCTACAGTGCTTCCAAAATATACAGTGCCAGCAGAGATTTTACATTTACTTCTTCATTTTGAAAAGACTATGCAAAAATGTAGAGAAAATTCAACTTGGATCTTAGTCATCACTTACTGCAGCATGTTGATATCTCGGGGAAGGAGACACCCCAGGTGCAAGAGTCCACTCCCACTGACCATTTCTATGCATTAGCAGCCCATAAGCATCTCCAAGTGGCTGCGAAAGGTATAAAATTAATTCTTTAAAGAAACTCAGCATGAATCATATTTAATCAAATGAAACTTAGATATGCTTGTAGTAAACTGTAGCTCCAGAAAGAAAAGTTTATTTTCCTTGGGAAGAATGATAGTATGAAACACAAATTACGTAGAATTTAAATAAATTTTCAGCGAAAAATATACGACTCAGAAAATGGATATATTTCTCAGAAAGAGTACAAAGGCATGTTGCAGCAGAATGCTCGTGTATGCATATAGATGATGTTATCAGTTGACTGTCTAAAACCTTTTCAAAAAGAGCTAATCATACCGCACCAGAGGTGTCTCTTCCTCCACAAAGAAGAAACATGCCATCTGAACGGGAACTAGCTGTTGCATACCTACAAATCAAAGGATGGAACTAATAGAGGCCCACAGAAATTCAAAACTTTTGGTCATTAACAACCTAGAGAAACTTACATTCTAGCAGACGGTTTATCACCTTCAGGATTCAACCTCTGCCATACATATGGTTTCTGGGCAGTATCCAATGCCCAGGCATCAGAAAGAACTCTCTTCCCTGAACAATATTTGGAAAGAAAAAAAAAGGTATTAAAAGAGGATCCACTACATAGTTTTTCAATGGTGGGAACAAAAAGAATCATATGACAACATGGCAATCTACACTTTTGTGGAGTCACAATCGAATTGAAGATGTTATCATTTACATAAGCATGATGCAGCCATTCATAAACTCCACCAAAATAAAGTGAAAAAAAAGAGGAAGCGCCACTATTTTTTGAAATTGATCATAACTTAAAGAAGTTGTCACCAAAAAAAACATTTGGTACAAAAACACAGAGTGGAGAGGGAGAGAAAGAGGGAGAGGAAGAGAGAGAATATCTTAAGGATTCTCGTGCTGAAATGGGATTAACTTTGATATCAATCCACGATAATCTTTCATCTCAGCGTTGGGTTCCAGAGAGTGGAAATTTTACATTATGACAATATGTAGAATTATAGGCCTAATGAGTAATTGCATTGCCCAGCTATCAATGCACAACAAAGTTTTAGTTCCTTTGAGCAATATATAGGCTTGAGAGTGTTCCATCAAAACACAAACATCTAAACAGATACAATGCTCGCTTTTATCCTATCAACTGAGAATAGGCAGCATAAGTCCCTTGAGTCCACCTCTGGGTTTCTAAGTATATTAGTGCATCGTGATAAGTAGGGCAAGTACATTGCTGCGACGAATTAGATGAGACATCAAGTTCCAGAGATTAAACCTAACAAACTTTATCGGTTGGGCATAAATTCTAAGCACGTGATCAACTGCAAAGACAATTGTCAACAGAATGTCATAATCTAATTCTGACTCAAATAAATCTATTTCAGAATCTAAAAAACGGTAAACAACTCCCTGCACAAGGCTCCTACAGTGAGTGGAGTCGGGGTCCTTGGCGATAGGCAGGATATACACATACTTTACCTCCACATAATAAGTTGCGAGGTTGTTTCCAAGAATTGAACATGTGACCATTATGTTGCACTCCTGCAAATCTACCACTAGGCCACATCGATAAAATAAATTTCTGAATTGAAACTTTTGTAAGTCCATTCCACCATCAATTGCTGAACCTTTCCAATGGAACACTTGTCCACCTATTGGAATGCTCTCTGATTAAATAAATCTCAGAACCCTTTGTGGGATATTAAAAGCCACCATATTTGTAAAAGTGTTATACTCTTGTTGAACTCTGTTGCTCAACGAAAGTTCAAAGAGAGGTAGCTCGCATATACCATATGCACAAGCAAGCAAATTAGCTGCTGCAGCCTGCAGCCACATTCATTGGGCATCAGAGAGTTTTATTATGAGTTAACCATAGACAACCTTTTCAATAAACCTATCAAGCTGTCTGTAATAAAATTAAGTTTTAATTGAGTTTGCTAAAAGCCTACAACATGTAATTTTTCATAAATGTTTCATGTTATTAGATTCCAGATGAAGTAGAGTCTATTCACAAAAAGAGAAATAGCTTTGGTTGTTTAAAAAGATTGCAACCAAGCAGGATAGGTGTACTTACCATCATTGCCACTGACAGTAACCAGATATCTTTGGGCAACCAAGTCCATTACGTGGCCATACCGTGGCCCAGGACCTTGTCCTTGTACAACCACTCTAATAACAATTAAAAATTGAGGGCACAAGAAATTAAATGACAAGATTACAACAAAAGAGCAGGACAAAACAGCTGTAGTACTAGGCAAAAGAATAGAATAACTCACCGGTGCCATTTGTATTTGTCATTAGTTAAGTCGAGCACGTAGAGATCATCAGTAGAATGCCCAGCAGGACCTATGCCACCCTAGTCATTCACCATCATCAATCCATATAAGTAAATAAAACAATAACGAAAAGCCTCTGGTCTCAGATTAAAGCTCAAAATTTACCTGGAAGACCACCATTGTTCCAACCACCGCCGCTGCGTGGGCAGCCCTAGGAGAGGGAGGCTCCCCAGCAGGCCTAAGCCTGCACGATTACATTACATACCCAAAAGTCACTAAAACCCATTTCTTTTGACTTTAAATTCGCAGCAACAAGGGAAGGAAAGAAAAACATGTAAATAGGAACCTAGTCCATTTTCTGGTGAGAACATCGTAAGAATGAATTGAATTGGTAACCCCAGTCAATCCTACAACCAATTAAAGAAAAAAATCAATCTGGAGAGGTTGAGAAAAGTAAAGATTCATAACCATAATGTAGTTTCAATCAACAGTAGATAGAAAGAGAGAGAGAGAGTAACTGATGCCAGGGGCGGAGGAGGCGGCACCGCCCTCAATGGCGGTTGCACCACCGAAGAGGATCAAGCGAGGACCGTAAGATTTGGTGGCAGCGACGGCGGTGAGGGAGTGACCACATCGAGGACCAGGCGCGTCCTCATCATTGTCCCAATACGACTGGAATGCACGATAAGTCGGAGCAGGGTACAACACTGGCTTCGAACCCATGGGCCCAAGCAAACCAAGCGTACCAACACTTTCACATTCAAGATCACAAACCGATAACCACCACCGACAACAGTAGGCAGTAGCTCCCTTAAATCACCACAATTAAAAAAACCAAACCCTAAGTTGGATCTCGGTTATTCTATTGATGCGGTCCGGATTCTGGCTCCGGCGCCTCCCTCAAGTAATCTCTATATTGGGATTTCAAAATTTTGGCAGTCTTTTAAGTTATCGCGGTAATACGAATTAAACAGACCAGAACTGGCCCAGTCTTGGACTAACTCCATTACGTGGGATTGATTGACCTACGCTCGTTGAGTTAAACAATGAAAACAAGTGCCGGCAGGCAGTCTTGGAAGAAGAAAATACAAGAAGATTCAACTTTCAAAGTTCCAAATTACAACCACCATTGACATGGTAGCGTCAAAATACATCAAATGACTGTCATTTAATTGTTACATGGCACTGACACTGACACTGACGACAGATAAGACTGGACCGAAGTTGACATGAATAGAAACACAAAATTCCACAAAGAAATATCTTAATGGGTTCAAACTCCCGATCTCTGGCATTCAAACTCCCGATCTCTGGCATCATACTGGATAGCATCTAAAACTGTAAGTGCCAAAAACTATCACATTATTTAAATCGCCTCCGGAGTGCTCAGACTCCTTGAATTTACTCAACTTGACCACTGCCCATATTCTTTTGCAAATCTGCCCGACTCATGGTTCTGTCTCATTTCATAACTTACGGTGGCCACAACCACTTTTTTCTCTGAGTTCTGGAAAGTATAATTAACCATAAAACCAAATACAAGCATTACAATATGGATTACAAATTGAGCAAGTATATATATAACATAGCCAGCAAGTTATTTTCAGTTATGGTCAGGGACATGGATTAGGAAACCTTGCATGAACCTCGTTGATTTCTGCAATCATTTCGGATGTTAGCTCAACTTTGCAGCTGTTAAGAACCTCCTTGAGCTGCCATGACTTGGTAGCTCCGAAAACAGCACTGGCAACAAGAGGGTGTCTCAAAACAAAGGCTGACACAGCAAGGCAACAAATTGAGAGGAAAAAACAGAGTTAGACAGACGGGGCGATAAAGAACAGACAGACTACAAGACAACACTTCTTTTTTCTAAGGGCATGACTGAAGGATCACAGTTGCACATGAGGTTGTCTCAGTTAGAGGATGTGTGTGAATAGGGATGCCGGATAAATTCTTCGCTACACCATGCCAATTTTTTATTTAAATCAAACAAAAATAATAATATGAAAAACTCACTTTCTGGTGGGGAATGCTACTTTTGAATTCAGGCATGTTTCAATTCTTTATCATTTGATCATCTAAAAGCTATCATCTTGTCAACTATAATGCAGCATTAAAATTAAAGGTAAATGACATTACTTTTGATGATAATAGACTGTTATGCTTCCCACCCATTTAGGACCTAAAAGATCACTAAAACATTATAGCTTCCCTTAGTACCAAAACTTTTACAATTCTCACTCATTTTGTCAACTTCGTGTCCAATAGAAATCCACTACGATATATTTGAGGTGAAATACTTGGGGAGGGTACAAATGTATCATTGCATAAATGGATACTACAAAATAGATACTAATGTAAACAAAGTTTCGTACCAATTGCAAGAGAAACTGGATGAAGACCATATTTTCTCGCAATACCAAGGTATTCCTGCAAAGTGGAAGAAATGAAGATGATGCAACAACCAATACCATATCTGCGCAGCACGTGACAAAATATTCTGTTCTGAACAAAAATAAACAAATCAATGCTGAGCCTCCCCAGGAGAGGGCCCCTTGCAGGTTTTGTCCAATATTTTGTAACACTTGGATAATGAACTACATCAACATCAGAAATATCACACAAACTAAATAGTTTCTACACATGCATGACATCCACAAAAGAATCAACACATTATGACTTTATGAGTTATAAGCGTCCATCATCACGTGTCTTCAAGGCATCCTCAATTGCAATTTTGCAACATTTGAGATTACAAACAGAGCAAAAATAAAGGTCAGGAGAAACGGTCATAATTCCAACCATTATTGCATAAAAGTCATCTACAATATTGACTAATGATCACTATCGAAGGTTTCTCATATTGTAACACTGATTCTTAAAAGAGCTTCCTTTACACATGGTTTTTGCCAATCCATTTAGCCTATTAAAGAGTAATTTAAAATCCAAGATGAATTTACTAACCAGGGTAGCATCTTTTATGATCTTTTTGGACAAGTTGTATCTGGATTCCCCTTCCAAATACCTTCCTGCAAAGAAACTTTATATATGTAACGAAGGTTCAGGCCATTCACATTGCATTCCTAAAATGAAAATGAAGTACAACTCTGGCCATTAACCTTTAAAAAGATTTAGCCGAGCATCTGCTGGGCTGCCATCATGTGAAAAGTACTTCCCAGATAATATGCCCATTGCTAGGGGGCTGTACGCCAATAAGCTTATCCTAAAGATTTGGAATAGAAACACGCAGAAAAAAGCCCGTCAGCTGAAACTTTACAACACAAATCGTCCAACAAAAAAGTTAGAACAAAATCTGAAGAAAACTCCACCCCTGCACAGGCAACCCCCAAGTGACTCTCTATATACGCAATTTCTTTGGTCAATTAATTAGATGCACCAAGTGCATTACTGCATTGGCAGTTATTTTAAAACATTCTATCATCTAGTTACATCTTGTTGCAGATGAGGACTGCTGCTATATAATTCATCATCTAAGTCTCATCCAGATACATTAATTTCACAACTCTGATGACATAGAGTCAAACTCACTAGGCACAAAAATAATGTCATGCAATATTCTTTTTCTTGAATGCAGTCATGCAAGATCCTTTAAAACCAATGTCCTCTCTGTATTAAATGAACTCAACCAACCCAACACAATAGCCCGCAGTAAATTGAGGTCCAGATGTGCTTTAAGTTTCTTTGGTTTTTCCCCCTTTGAATGAAAAAAATAACACAGGACCAAGGAGCTTCACATCTGTATTATTCTGTGCATCATGACAATGCTACTGGAAGGTATAAGATAACCAGAATCTCTCATAGATCACAATTCATAACACAGAAATGAAAAAGAAAATTTCCTGACAATACGCACTGACATAATCATATGACTTACCTCTCATGATGACAGCACTCAGCCATTCCAGAATTGAATGTTCGGCAGAGCAAGTTGTATGAGTTCTAAAATGAAACAAAATTTTATACAGCAGCGTCACCATGAAAGAAGAACGAATATGTGTGCGCGTATATCCTCACACACACACACACACACACACACATATATATATATAGAGAGAGAGAGAGAGAGAGATTGAAGCAGGAGAACAAGCAGGTGTGCTATTCTTTAACAGGAATGACACATACAAACCTGAATGGATATTATTCTTGGATAATGAGAAACCTTTTCAGCAGATTGCACAAACTTCATGATACCATATGGTGTTTCATTACTAAGACCAATGTACCTTACCTGAAAGGAAGAAAAAAGGACAAAGTTTGTCCATACTCAATGCAATGGTAGCGAGAAAGAGTACATAGGCGAAACCAAAATACAATCAATCGCATACCTTTCCAGCATCAACAGCTCTGCCAAGAGCATCAAGTTGCTCTTCAATACAAATTGAACAGAACTGCCCGGTGGGATCATATTCGGTCTCTCCAAACATGGGAACGTAGCTATACAAAGAGTTATAAGTCACTTCAGGAGCAGAATATAGGGTGTGAAGGTGAAGAAAACCAAAAATGAATCTTGATTCTTGACAAAGGAAATAACTGAAAGTATTTCTCAATAACCCAAGCACACACACACGTGTCACCGACAAATTTTCTTTAATTCAAAGAATACCACCATTCTGCCTACAACAGCAAGAAGACTTAGAAAAGGATAGCATCGACATACAAACCGATCAGGCCAATGAATCTGATAAAGATCTATATAATCCATTCGCATGCGCTGTAAACTGCAACATCACAAATAACTGAAAATTATATCACAACACAAAATTTTCATGCATTAAATGGATTTTATAATTAGGCCAAAACATAAATTTCTTGCATGAAACATACTTTCCGAGGCTGATTATGTTGATAAAATGAAGGATTGAGAACCAACCTACAGTCAATGGCCTTTTTAATATTCCTTGCGTCCAAACACTCTGGACCTCCTCTAATCCAAGTCATTTGTCCAGATGGCCCTGCAACCTGGAAGCAAAATCATCCATCACAATCAAACAAAGAATTTTGAACAAATATCCAATAGGTGTAGAACAGAAGCTGTCATTAGAGTAACACAAATTCACCAAAATAAGGACCTAAGCAGGATTCTGGAATCTCAAAAAAAGGTATATAGGTTAACAAGTACTATAAAAACCAATCAAAACAACTATTTAAGCAATAGGGTTAAAATTTAAAGTCCACTCCCCACCCCAACCCACACAATTGCTTTCCAGAAGCACATACACTCAGTCACTCATACTGTATGCATTTGATAAGCTCACGACCCTTCTTTAACATAGCTCCAAACAAGCATCTAATGCACGTCAGTACTTAGCATAACAGAATCAACAAGTTTGGTAGAATTGCGCACAAACCTTTGTGGCCAGAACAACACGGTCACGAGGAATCTTCCTCTGTCTAATCCAACGGCCAAAGTATTCTTCGCTCCTGCCCTGAGTCTCAGCACGCTGAGGAATTGGATACCTGTAACGCAGAATCCTGATTACTTCATATCAATTCAGAAAAACGAGAGTTGAATATGAGAAAAAGAGATCACAACATACATCTCTGCGGAGTCGAAGAAGTTGATTCCCGCATTGAAAGCTTCGTCGAGGAGGTGAAAGGACTGTGGCAAAGTGTTCTGCTCTCCGAAAGTCATCGTACCTGGAAAATTAAGCAGTAAGGGCATTGAAGCACAGCATAAGCACGGGATGGAGTGAAGGAAAAAAAAAAAGAGAGGTAAGAGGTTAATCAATCAAACCTAAGCAGAGCCTGGAAACTGTCAAACCAGGGGCAAGGTCGAAAAGAGGAACGGACATTGCTCTCGCGTCAGAGAGGAGGAGAACTCGTGATTCGGTGATTGTGGTGAGAAGCAAAACAACGAGGTGATGAGAGACGGAGAAAGACAAATGATTTTGCAGAAAAACCAGGGGCAAGGTCGAAAAGAGGAACGGACATTGCTCTCGCGTCAGAGAGGAGGAGAACTCGTGATTCGGTGATTGTGGTGAGAAGCAAAACAACGAGGTGATGAGAGACGGAGAAAGACAAATGATTTTGCAGAAAAATGGAAAATGGAGATGCAGGGGATCGAACCCTGTACCTCTCGCATGCAAAGCGAGCGCTCTACCATTTGAGCTACATCCCCTGTTATGTTTCTTTTCCGCTTCCTCGTCATCTCGCGATTCACCCAAAGGGCCAAAGCTGACTCATGAGATGAAATCATGAAATCATGAAAACGGGCCCATTTTGTCTAAAGCCTTAACTGGTGATCTGGAGATTGTGAGTTCGAACCCTCTGTGAGGCATTCGACCACTTTTGAAGGGGCGGGTGATCCCTACCGTGAGGTTGCACAACCTGCGACTTACATCTGGCAGTCATACCCAGGGCAGGGGCCTGCCAGACGGGTCTCTGATTCTCGACCCTAATCAGAACTTACAAGTAAATTCCAGAATACAAAGAAGACCCCATAACCCCATGGACAAAGTGCGGGACGATAACAAAGAGTGACACATTTCGTAAATTGTGATAATAAAAATCTCATGAGTCTTGAAATCACGACCTCCTACTTGCGCTAAGAATTATGGCAATCAAATTCCCCATCAGCTAATGACCCGCGTTGTTAATTGCTTAGACACTGTATGTGCCATTCAACAAATATAGCCTCCGGCTTCTGGTTCAGCACTCCAGCAGTGACATTGTCATACTTTGTCCACTGACATTTCTGAAAGTTGGCCTAGAAGCAAAAATCTGCCAAATATTACAAAAGAACAAAACTTTTCCAATCAAACATTTGCAGGGGAAGTTCAAGCAATCTATATATTCACTGGTTCAAGAAAACAATGGAGATTTCTTTGGACATAACAATGGAGAGTGCCAGATTGCCCCTTTATTGCTCAGAACACAATGTTCCCATCAAGAAGCAAGAATCGATAACAATCACAAAAGAGAGGGCCAAATTTAAGGTTTGCAGAGTTAAAATCGAAAAACACGATGCATCCTTCAAGATCTCTT
The DNA here is from genome assembly GCF_013401445.1 of Tripterygium wilfordii. Classification (NCBI taxonomy): domain Eukaryota; kingdom Viridiplantae; phylum Streptophyta; class Magnoliopsida; order Celastrales; family Celastraceae; genus Tripterygium; species Tripterygium wilfordii. Next base: position 1,019,512 of record NC_052249.1, read on the forward strand.
AAAAGGTACTCAAAACTGAAGGACACTCTAAAGTCTAAAACTCCGGTGACGCGGATCCAATGTCACCCTTCCCCTTCCCAACCTTTTTGGGCAACAGATTCTGATGAATGTTTGGCAAAACTCCTTCATTTGCAATAGTAGGAGTCCCCAATAGCTTGCTGAGTTCCTCATCATTCCTCACAGCAAGTTGACGATGCCTGAGAACAATGCGATTCTTCTTGTTGTACCTAGCAGCATCTCCAGCAAGGTCAAGAACCAGTCAGTGTGTATACAATCAAATTCTAAATACAAAACAAGGTTAACGTACATTCCATAATTCTTTGGCTAGAAACATTAACAGAATAAAGTTTGCATCAGGTTCCCAGACTATAATGTATCAAACTTCTGTAAACTGAACTTTACCAGAATCCAAACAGACCCAAGATAACTTAAAAGTTAAAACCCAACCTACAAGAAGCCCCAATAAAAAAAATTCAATATCCAAATCGACTCGGTGATGTTCTCATAGACTCATGCAACCAACCCCAAACTTTTGGGAGAAAGGTTCGGTTGATGATAATGATCCAAATCGCCCAAACAACAATAACATTACGGTTTTTGGATATCAAAAAGAAAAAAAATTCATCTTCACACGTTTCTTCATCAAACATACACAATTACATCCAAGAAACAAGATCATATTAGATCAACACATCACAATAATATAAAGCAATAAACAATCATTTAGAGTATTGGTCGGGAATTTGCTTTTCAAATAAACGTGGTGCAGCTTAAGAAAAATGTGTGTTCTTTGGAATGATTTAGGCATTAAACCACAAAGTTGATAACAATATAACAATAAGAAAGCATGGAAAACTAAAAAGAGATGACTTTGAAAGGCAATAACTCAAAATAGAACACAAGAGAGACAGGACAAATGGGTGTCAACTTATTAGCACAAGAATTTCAACTTTCAAGCATGAAAGAATCCATGAGTGAAATATAAAATATAAAAGAAAATTGAGAAATTTTAATTTTAGTGTTATTCTTCAGTTGATGTCACATGCATAAAAATGAAGTTTCCAGAAGCAATACCAGCCAAAGCAGGAAAAACACAGACTGTTTATAGGCATGGACTCAAAGTCATTATGGTCCAACAATCATGAATGGCAAAAGCTTTAAACAACAAATGTTGTTTATTAACGTGGTCTAGTCAATGAATATTTGAAGTCTGATCTTGGGTTCCCGTCTTGAAGATCAGACCCCAGCCATCTCTTCATTGTGGCATGAGCTTCGGAGCACCAGAAAGGGAAAGACTGGTGTTCAAACAAAAACCATAGAAAAAATGTAGAATAGTCAGAACTCAGAAGAGGGGAAAAAATGAGCAAAAAACATGGCAGGAATTTATTACTAACCACAACCACTTCTTTGCCTAACAAGAGACAAAACTCATTTCACCACCAACACCCATGTTGGGTACATTTAATCTTCTGCTGTTTCTTGCTGTCAAATTCTTCTGTTTTGTGCTTTGGTTATGGTAACATTTCTCAAAAGAGTTCTGCTCCAGATTCCCAATTCAATAAAATCATAAAAAAGGGTTTACAAATAAATGTTCCATATATAAACAGTGGGGAGCAACAAAATTCATCTCTTGAACTTTAGTATTTTCCTTGTGTGCAAAGTGTACATACATCATGTTAGCCTCACACCAGTATACTGTATAAGCCTTAATTGCTCAGTGATTTTGCAGCTAAAAAAAATCTACAGTGACTTGAGAACAGTAATACGAGTTCATTTTCCACATTCGACACTAAGCCCCCATGAATGAGAAAAAAATGAACCAGGAAAAAAATAAAAGGTTTGAAGCATGTCACCTAAATCACATGCCAAGTTGGCACGAGCAGATTTGTCAGACCCACTTCAAAATCAGACAAAGTCAACAGAACTAGTCTCATACCTAAGACATGGAAATATGGCATCAATCATTTCCAACAGATAGTGGCCAAGAGCTACGCATGTGAGAGGAAAGAGTAAATTGCTTACAGTAGTTGAAAAGGAACTTCACACAAAATAAAAGGAGAACTAGACATGACCAATTTTACTTGGCTATGACAAGAGACAGAGATAAAAATCCTGATGTCACTATATGGACATGGACTTCCAAAACCAATCTGCAGATTGCATGGTTCATCTGGAATGAGGGGCAACTCTGGCAGCAGAGGTTAGCTCAGGTTCTGCCTGAAAGTTCATTGATTCAAGACAAACATTTCCAGTGCACAAACTAGTGTCCAGAAACGTCTGTGGCAAATGAGACATGGATATATAGTCTTTACTGATAATCATAAGAAAATTTTCAACTCCGACATTGCCACTAGAGGCGAATTTGAAACCATTAAGAATATGGTGGGGAAAAGGGTTATCGATAAGAACTGAAACCAAATAAGAAGAGGTGTACCTCTTGCATCATTTGGAACCTCATTCCTCTTTCACATCAGATGAACCAATAACAAGATTGGCCAAGAGCATTTTTCATTTCCAGTGATCAATAGCCCCTATGACAAAAACCTCATTATGAGGATGATGCATCCACAGGTATTCCATAGCCATTCTTGCACATCAAAGCTCTAACTTTATCAAGTTTGTGCCTTTCACCCCAGCTTAAGTAGGCTTTATAAAGAATCCAAAACGTTTTTTTTGTCCGGTCCATATTTACATTCTCCATCTCCTTTAGGACCCTTTCCATTTCTTCCAAACGATGTTGCGCTGAATACATGACCATCTTACAGTGATATAGACACCTACCGATCCTCCACCCAGCACACTGGGCACGATTCCCGAAGTTTGCGAGCTTGTCAACCACGTTGCAACGGAAATAACTGGTAATAATGCATCGCAGCACATCTAACGACAATACAGTCATTCTATGCTCAAATGCCTCGTTTATCAAGATCTCCATATCATCTAAGCAATTCTCTTGGGCATAAAGCTTGATCATCAACACATTCAACCAAGGTCTATAACGCTCCTCTGGAAGAAGCCTCATCAGATTCTCAATCTTTCGAACTCTATCTGTCTCAGAACTCCTATAATATGCCCAGATCATAGACTTAACCAATTGGCTATCTTCATCGACATGATGTTTAACAAAGTTATAGGTCTCTTCCATCTTCTTTAAATTCCTTGAATGTGCATATCCGCGAAGCATTAGCTTATAAGTTCTAATATCAGGCTTAACCGAGCCTGCCTTCATCATCTGAAAAGTCTTTTCCATACTATTCCACATCCATGCGACCAAATAACCATCAATTAAAGTATTATATGTTTTCAAATTTGGGGAAAGATTTTGTTCTATCATCTCCCTGTATATTGCTTCCATCTGATCTATGAACAACTTTCGTCCAAAGGTTGATAGAAGAATGTTGTATGCTGCAACTGAAGGCCTACAACTTGTATCGGTTTTCAGGTCCTGAAACAATGACAGACATTTATCAGCAAGACCGTTGTACATATATGCACCCATTAGAGCATTATAAGTAGACGGTCTCTTGAGTCGTTTGTTCACAGCCTCGGTGAACAACTCAAGCGCGATATCAACGTTCTTAGTTCTGCCTGCAACTGTAATGCCCTTAACATATTCTTCTGGAATCATACAAATTTCAGACTCTGACTGTCTTCTCCAATTAAATACCTGAATAAGTATAGACAACATTCAGGCATTTATAAAAAATAAAAAGAAACAACGAACAACTTCAGAATACCGTATAAGCCTATTGATTGAAAAGCTACTTCAATTATTATGATAAAGTCTCAGAATTAAAGAGCAGATTTGACATCTCATTGAGATCAAATCGACCACACCGTTTACCAATAAGAAGTTATTCAAAACCATCCACAATCAAACGTGGACAACAATACCCGAAATGAAATATAGAACAGCGCAACCTGCTTGTAAGTACATATACTTAATTTGAGTTGGAACTCCAAAGGAAGTCGATATCATTAACACATCAAGTTCACCAATTCAAAATGAAATGACTGGCTCCATAAACTTCAACATGAGCAAGTTCCACATACTAACATGCGAAACAGGCATAAAACATCAAAAAAAAAAAGATGAAGATTTTGATAAAATTCGTTAGGAATAAAAGCAGCACATTCACGCAATTTCATAGCATAGAAACAAAAGCCCATCACAAAGTATATAAGATGCAAAAAATTTAGCCAAGCACGCGAAGTTAACTTTCCGGGTGCAATGAATATGCAAAGTTGATCCGTTAACACACACCTCTAGTGCCAATTGAGGCCGCGAACCCAACTGCTTCAATAGCTCAAGAAAAGCATAACCATGTCTGTGCCTGTTAAGCAACGAAACACCCTCCTCCTCTAAAACCTCAATGAATTTATCAAAATCGTTCTCATATCGAACCAACCTGTCCGCCAAAGCCGACACATCTTTGCTTAGCTTCTCCCTAGCCGTGACATCAGCGTAAGATGGGTTGTCGCTGAAGAGGCCGAGGATGCCGAGGAATGAGCTGGCCTTCTGCGAGGGGATTTGGTCACAGAGTCCGCGGGAGAATCTAAAAGTCGGGGGCCTTGTGCGGGTGAAAGTGGATGGGGATTTGATTCTGGCTTCAAAGCCGGATCTGTGGCGGCAAAGCAGCTCCGCTTCGGCTGCATCGGAGATTTTGAATATTCGCTTCATTGATGTCGCCTGGTAAGCAAGTTTGAAATTCAGACCCACCAGGGGCTGTCAGTCGTTGCAGTGCCGGTGGTGCGTGTTTGTGGGAGATATTCCACGCCACAGCGGCGCTGCCTTAATGGGATTGAGGGAGGAGGGTACCGATGCACAGTGCATGTTTGGACCGTTGGATGGTGTTAATTTCATCCAACGGATCTATTTTTTTTGGTAACTGACAGATTAGTTGTCATAAAAAAAGTCCATTATATTAAGAAAACCCCAATAAAATACTAGCATCTCTTTGGGACAATTAAATCATGGGTGCTGCTATTCACACCCTCATTTTTATTATTTTAACCCCTATTGAAAAAACTGCCTCAGTAGGACTTCGTAATTTGTGTTCTGCTTTTTCCATTTCTAGCCTATTCTCAGTGTCAAACAAGGGTAAATTAGTCCAATGAAAAGTTATTCTTTCAAACTCAAAGATCGAGAATCTAAGAGAGAGACTGTGCAACACATTTGTTGTCTTCTTCTCCCTCCCCACCCCACTCTACAAACTACCTTTTTAGTGCTTCCTTGATTTGCCATCTCTCTGTCTCCACTTATTGGAGGCCATTAGTAATAGAAGATGACGAAACCCGCAACCTAAATCCCTTCAATTTTCAAAACCAAACCCAGAAACTCTATGTTTGTCGTGCTCAAGTTTGTCATTTGAATGTGTTTTCTGTTTTTATTGGCTTAAGTAGCTAGCACTTCTAGCTGAGATTCAAAACCCTCAATCCCAAAAAAGAAAACAACAAATCTTCCACATTCTCTCCAGCGCAATAACAACAGAGCCAGAGAAAGAGCTTCTGAAAGGGGAAGAGAAGCAAAGAAGGGAAACCCACATATTATTGTTTGTGTCAAAACTTAGTCCAACAGGCCTTATCTCTCTCTCAACAAAATCACAAACAAAAAGTATTTCTATTTTCTTGGGAGAAGAGCCTGTTCCATGAACTTAAAACTTGACGCGGTTCTCAGTGATTAATTATATTAAAATATGATGTCATTTCATAAGGGGGTGAACAAGTAAAACAGGGGGGTGAGAAGAGTCCCGCCGTTAAATCATACAAGATTAAGATTTCAGAAAATATTCACAATTAGTTCAAACTTCCAACCTTAACAATATGCCGAAACAACTATCCGCCCTAAGTGAAAAAAAAAAAAACAAATGAGCTATTGAATAATATATGTTTTCGTATGACAAATACTCAAATAAGAACAGTTTTGAAAATACTCACAACTGGTTCAAACTCCTAAGCTCAGAAAAATATATCGATCATCCACCCTAACTCTTAAGCTTAGAAAAATAATCAACTGAGCTATTGAATAATATGTGTTTTCGTAGAACAAATACTCAAACTCCCAATCGTAATAATATGCCGACCATCCGTCCTAAGCTCAGAAAAATAATCAACTAAACTATTGAATAACATGTGTTTTCGTAGAACAAATTTGCAAATGAGAACAGTTTCGAAAGTACTCACAATTAGTTCAAACTCTCATCTTAAGTCTTAACAACATGTTAAAACAACCATCTACCCTAAACTCATAAAATAATCAATTAAGCTATTGAATGATATGACAAATACGCAAATAAGAGCAGTTTGATATAAATTTGGAACAGACTTACAAATGTTGTGGCCCAAAAAAAATCTACATATATTATACAATATTGATAGAGATTATCCACTAAATAGCTACACTTTCCCCAAGCATCAATGGATCTGATTATTGCACATTTTACTTAAATTTTACAATAAATAAATAAATTAATGAATCAAAAAATAAAAAAATAAAAAACCAATATCAACTTTTCTAGCATTCATCTTTCCCAAAATGCCCTCGATATGTGTCCGAATTTCCAATCATTACCCCCTCCACTCCCCGCACTGCGTCGTAGGCCTAACCTTCTGCTTCCCAGCCTTGAGAGGGCACGGCGTCTGTACCGGTGGGACCATGCAGTTATACTGTAGGCACAGTGAACTACTCAGAGGAATATCAGCCGTCGGATTTATCTCAATTCCGGTCAAAAAATTGTGCTGCAAGTACAGTATTTGTATACTTGAAGACAGTAACCGATCCACCAAGCTACCCGGAACCTGACCCGAGAACTGGTTGTTGTTCAGGTAGAGATTCTGTACGCTCGAGAACATTGGCGATATGTGACCCGATAGTTTATTGTAGCTGAGATCGACGGTTGGGATTGAAACCTGATCAGCCGGCTGAATTGGGCCGGAGAATGAGTTTCTCTGCAATTGAAGGTTTGTGATCGGGAAGTTGAAAAGCCGACCCGGGATTGTGCCGGTGAATTGGTTCACGCTGAGGTCGATATAGTTCAACTGGTCGAGCCGGTTTAGGAGGCCATCCACTGAGCCACTGAATCGGTTCCAGGATAGGGAGAGATATTGAACCGAGGGGGGAAAGGAACTTGGAGCCACCGCACCGGAAAGATCGTTGTGCTTTAAATCGATCCGGGTTAGGCTTTGGGAGAGGAAAGGAGGGACCGAACCGGAGAGGTGGTTGTGGCAGAGAATGACGTTGGATAGCTCAGGTAAAGTTCCGACGGCTTGAGGTATCTCTCCAGTAAACAGATTATAACTGAGATCGAGCGTCTTGAGATTCCGGAGCTGCCCCAGAGTCGCCGGAATCCCACCGGAGATGAAGTTGCGGCTCACAGCAAGAAATCGGAGCTCCCTTAATTGAGATATTGACGGAGGCAGAGAACCGATAATCCGACCCGGAACGACTGAAAACTCGGCAAGAGCAGAGAGTTTCCCAATTGCAGGATCGATCCGACCCGTCAGGCCGGGAGACCCAGCCCTCGGGTCGCCGAGGTTCAAAGCAATCACCTTATCAGAATCACAGTAAACTCCGGCGAAATTACAGGGATCCGAAGTAAAATCCCAGGAAGCAAAGAAATTCGACCCGGGCATATCATCAAGCCCCTTCCGAATCGATTGCAGAGCCAAGAAATCAAGAGGATCCAACATTGCCAGCACATGCACTCTACAATGTAACAAAGACATCAACAACAAAATGCATTGCAGAATACGGAAACTACAGAGTCTCTGTTTCACCGCCATTAAAGGAAAAAGTAGTGATCACTAATCAGAAGCGGTGAAGAGTACTGGACTGATGTTGAAGTGTTTATATAGAAAAGAGGGAACTTTTGGGGGAAGAAGAATTGCTTTTCCGTGACAGAGGAGTACCGATTTCTCGTGAGCAATGGCGTGAGAGCTTTAATGGCGAAACCCAACAATCAAAAAGAAATCTTTAGTTTCATATAGAGAAAGTTTGGCTTACAAGAGAAGAAATCCTTGAATCTTTCAGTCGGTGAGGTGGGTTTGGCTTGTGAGAAAAGATGAATATGCAATGACTGCTACTCCTACTGAAACACTAAACACAGACACTCTCTCTCTTTCTCTGCTCTGTTTCCTGCTGTAACTACAAAAAGAGACGTTTATTGTTTTCTTTATTAATTGTTTCGTTATTTATTTATTGGGATGAGGTTCGGGGCCAAACGGTTGTCCGAGCCTCTAGGGAACCTCAGGCTCGGATGACAAGGCACTGGCTGTGGTTCGGATGGGCATCACGTGCTATGCGGTGATGGTCCATCGACGACGGCAACAATTAACCAACACCGTAAGATGTTGCACGTACCACGGGAGATACCACCACCGGAATCCGGATTGGTTAGATTGCTATAATTTTGTAGAAATAGTGGCGTTAGATCATGTATTAAATTAATGGATTTGATGACGTTCAAAACTATACTCGGTTTTGTTGATATACTAGGTGGTAGGATTGACGATCTGCACAGGAAAATACTTTAGCTATGGGAGGCTTCGGGGGTGTGTTCAGAGGACTTCTCTGACCCTTGAACCAATAATTATCAAATGAAAGTATTTGGTGTTTGAGATTCTCTCCTAAATAGCTAACAATAATGCATGGAGTGTAGAAGTTGGGATCGTATACCTGTATCGGGGATCCCTTTTTATATCAGTTATTTGAATTCTAATTTTGGTGGGAGTATATCTATTTTTCTTGATCTCAAGTATAATTATAGGAAGGTGGATTCTATCCCGATTCATTTCCTAAGTAGAGTCATCATTTTTTTGGACTCTTAGTTTCCGTACGACGTTTGGTCATTGTTAATTACCGAGCATGTATGCTCATTATTTCACCGAATGGGGGCTCTTTGGTCTTCCACGATGCTCTCCTTCTCTTCGGATGTCATGCTTTGTGTGGGCTCTTCAGATCCCTCTTCCTCAATCGATGTCCTCGATCAGTAGCAAAGGAGCATCATCTTGGTGTGATTTTGGTGGACTAAGTGTCAAGATATGAGCGGAGTTCATTTTGGTATCATCACTATCTTTGAAAAAAAAAACCAAAACATGTTAGTTACACTTTACATAAAACTTTTAGAACCACAAATTTTTTTAATTAATTCCATTTTTTATTCACCAGAAAATATAAATATTCAATTAAAAAACCATTAAGATTTTTTTAAAAAAAATTTTTAATAAAGAAAGTAAAGAAGAGAAGGAACTACTAATCTCACGTGTGCAATGTTAATATCAATGCCATTCACGAATCACCAAAATTATACAAAGTACGACTCGCTTTAATCATGGATGGGGCTTTGGAGATTCAACCCATGATTGCTCCTTTCTCGGATATATACATATAGCTCATAATTCTCACCATATAATATAAACAAACATTCATAATAAACGCTGAGAATCACTCCAGCAATTCATTAATTATATATACTATATATATATATATATGTATGTATGTATATCGACAATCATGTATATGTATTGGTTCAACTTTTGTGAATGAAACGATGAGTAAGTTTTACTCCTTACGAGAGAGCATGCAGAAAAAGCTAGTTTCTCTCAAAATGTCAAAACTGTGTTAAGCGAGTATGGATGCATGTGTGTGCGCGCTGTGATTGCACCAAACCCACCCACCCACCAAAATATGTGTATTCTCATTGCATGCCTCTGCAAAATTAATGTAACTTTGTGTGTCACTTGACCGACACCAAAGTGTGTGTGTGTACTTACCCCAAGTGTAGGGTATTGTCAAGTAATAAACCGGTGAGTCCGGTATCGATCCACGAGGAAGCAATGCAAATTTGAAGTGAATGATATGCAAATGACTAGCTAACACTAATAAACACAATGAATATCAAATAAAAGCAAGTAAAAGAAATGGGCCGAATGACTCGGTAGCATGAGCGATTTTGTAATCAAAGTAAGCACAAATTGGATTTAAAACAATTAATTAAAAACCTAGTCTCTAATCCGTCCCGGTGGTTACTCGGTTCTCATACTCAAGGTATCATTGCAAACACACACAACCATACACAATGCATTGTGTGATACTATCAATCATGCATATGCAAAGAGAATTGGGATATAAGACTTCAATTCATACATGTAGGCCATCGGGTCTCTTAATCTACGATGAACGCAAAGGGATAAGCACCTAATATTATGGATTAATGTTCCCCCTTGGGGCTCGGCTTGGCTAACACCCTAGTTTCACACTCAAAGATCAATTAACCATAACTCTCCCATGCACATTCCTAAATTAACCCAAAACCCCATCATCAATACACATAATTAATAGCTATGCAATGGAAAACTCAATTAATTAAGGAAATCATGCAATGGATTTAACAATTCTCAATCTAACACATTAGATGCAATCCCTAGACTAGACAATCTAAGAATACAATCAAATATGTCATTCTCATATATCCAATCACACAACTATCACGAAATTAAAAGAGAAGGATCGAAACTACGACCCTTTGAGCATACCTTGAGTAATCGAAACCTTGCATCCACCTTTCGGGATTAGAAACTAGAGAAGAGAACTACCCACTCATGATTATTGCAATAAACATCCAATCTATTGTCATCTAAATCAGAGTTTATACAAAATCAAGAGAAAGCACCAAAAAACAACAAAGAAAACTTAGAGAGAGAAACTAGATCTACACTACTCCTATGGTGGCTTCATGTTGGAGAAGTGAATGAAATAATTCATTAAATCTCAACCTTGCAATATGTAGCCGTTGCACTTGCATTATTTTCCAAGTCTAGCTTTGCAAGATTTGAGTTGTCATGTGCACTTGCAGCCATCTTTGACCATTTGATTAAACTTGCACCAAATCTTGACCTTGGTATCTCCAACAATTTTGTCATCTTTGACCATTTGATCAAACTTGCACCAAATCTTGGCATTGGTATCTCCAACAATTTCCTTTTAAATGTGTAGCAACTTGCAGCCATCTTTGACTCCAAAAATCAAGTAAGATCTTCTTTTAAGTCAAAAATTGCAAGCAAGAATGTTGTCTTATGCACAACCATTGGATTCACCTTTAAATGATCATCTTAACCCTTCAAGTCTTGTTGTAATCTAATCCATTCATAAAACAATTCAATCTCGGCCATAGATTAGTGTACCGTTGGAGCTTGTAGTCTTCAAGAATATCTTCATAATCTAAGTCCCGACACCTCACAGCAAAAAGTGCCCAAAAAGTGCTCCAACTTGCCCAATTCAGTCATTTAAGCCCGATTTCCTGCAGAACCAACGGGAAACATGTATAAGGGTAAAATTACTTTATTTAAACACAAATGAATTACTATAAGCACTAGAACCTCCTAATTAGATAGTATTAGGACCTCAAAATAGAGGTCCGGTCACACCCCCCAACTTAGACGTTGCTAGTCCCTAGCAATGCAAACACTTCTAAAACTAAAATTTGCTAAATAAAATCCTAACTCACTGACGTAGGCATCACGGTTGCATTTAGCGCATGCAACAAGCCTTTAAACCCCTAGGTCACCCTAGTGGACGAGTTGTAGTCTCGTGAGGGCTTATCAGAGCGATACCCACAAACACTTACCAAGGGATCCACTATTACTTTGAAAGCACCATAAATTATTCTTAAGTTCTCACATGCAAGAAATAGAGCTAATCCCCCAATTCCCCCGCTAGTCGAAAACATGCAAACTCTTTGGAAAATCAATCTCAATCCCCTTAAAAAAGACCAAGAACATTTTATACTATGAAAAATATATGTGCAATCAAACTAGCAATCAAACTAGACAACTCAACACATTCACACAAGCAAAACCTTGTTATGGACCCTTTTGGTGTTCATAAATTCCCAATCCCAAATGTACACAAAAACATGAAATCATTGTGCTAAGTGAATGACTTACACAATTGAATTAAATGTATGTGTTTATGAAAGATAATTTTGGATGGGCATAGCTTTGAGAAAGAAATCACCTACAAGAGCAACTAATGCATTCACCAACTCACTTGCTTACCTTGGATCAAATTCATCAAAAGGTTAACTGGGTTGTAATGTGGTCATGGGACAAGGTAGGAAGAATTTGAATCTAGGTAACAAGTTGCAAGGTTAAGTTCAAACATGTGAGCTAAATTCTCATTTTGTCACCCCTTCCATTGTACCACAAATTCAAACACTTCTCATCCTTTACACACAAAGGATTAACTTTATTGCATACACCCATTTTTTTTTTTTTTTTTTTTGAATATAACATCATTTATACAACAACCCTCATAATTTTTTTTCTCATAATAAGGAGGGGTAATATCACTACCGATTTATTTTTCAAGCTCCTACTCAACCTTGCAACCAAAGATGGGAAATAGAAAATAGCTCACACAAGGCATGTAAGTGAAATCAAGAGGCTTAAAGAAATTTGGGGCTTATAATCACTCACAAATGAATAGGCTAAGCTCAAATCTCTCAACCTAGTGAATCCTTCAATCCTAAGTTCATAAGCAAGTGGCAAATACAAAAATCACACTTCTCAGTAATCAAATATAGTATTTGCAAAGCTATTGAAGAACACGCTCATAGGATGTCAAATGAATATCAATGAAGAGCATCACCCGAAACCCAATGTATATCAATGAAGAATGGTTCAAAAGAATGAGAAGGGTAAAAAGGTAATTTTTCAGACAAAAGAATCCAAAAAACGCAGTCATACAAATGCTTCAATGCCAAGATGTCTGCTTAACTACACAATTTTATATCAAACTAGGTCCCAATCATCCAAAGAAAGATTGATTACAATTATCCCACTCAATTGCATGTATCAACTTCACAAAAGAAACCAAGAAACCTACTCTACACTTGCACGTTTGAACAAGAATAATAAATTAACGTTCAAATTGGTAGTGAATCTCAAAAGCGTCTATCCATCCCCTCCTAAAGTCCATCTAGCATGTATGAACAACAAAGCACAACACAATAGGATAGAGGGTAGGAAATCATACCATACTCTTCAAAAGTGGTTGGAATCATGAGAAACGAAGCATATCCTGAAAAAGTTAAATACCAACCACACTATCCAAGCATGACACAACAAGACTTTTTATTTTTATTTTTTTTTCAAAATTTTCAAATTTTTGATATTCACAAAAGCACACCAAAATAAAGCAAGTTTCACAATGAATTCACAATTCACTCACCCCCAACTTAAATGAGACATTGTCCCCAATGTCAAGAATGAAAAACAAGGCAAGAACAAATTGTGAGATGCATTGTGAACATACAAAAACACACCAAAATTGAAATCAAATCAAAACTAATCACAACCATACTATGGTACAAGGGTGGAGTCTAACCATGACACATGGGAGAATTGGGATCCTTGAGATCCCAAGAACATCCTCATAATCACTACTCCCATGTTGAGGAACATGACGGACCACGCATGATTCGGTCCCTTTTTCCCGAAACTCACATGGAAAAAATTGTAATTGGGATTTGGGACGCCATACTTTTTTAATTTCTGTAAAAAATTTCTGTGCAAAGTAGCATTTAGAGGACTTTTTAAATCCACTTGGTAAAGGTATTTTTTTTGGTTTTTGAGGATGCACTTGGTATGATTCAACTTTGAGTGGGGAAGGCTCTAAAGCTCCTAAAAGAGAGGACAAAAATCCCACACCGTAAATAGTTAAGGATTTCAAAACTCCTTTCATAGCATCTCCCTCAATCAAAAGTTTACTACCTTTCTCAACCAATGCTAGTACAACCTCAATTGAATCATGTGCAAGTGTCAACTTTAATTTGTCCTCAACATAAGAGTGAATATAAAGCTTAGGGATGTACTCAATTGCCCTCCCAAGGTGTAACTCATTCCCTTTTGGTCTCACTTTGTTCTCCTCTTTCTCTTCATTTCTCTTCTCTTCGCTCTTTTCGTCAACCTTTTCAACTTGATAATTGTCCTTGTCTCGACATGATTTATCTCCAACTACAACATTTTTCACCTCACCACCCACTTCTTCCACTAATTTCTCATCCTCACTTACCTTAGGAGTCATGGTATTGTCAATTACTATCCCACTCCCTGAGGTAATGATGGGTTGTTCTTGTTCTTGCACATCCAACCCCTCACTTGAAGTTTCGAATTGAAATTCTAATGTTTGAGTGATCTTTGTCAATTGGCTTCTTAAATCTTCCAAGGCTCTATTGGTTTGCTCACGAAATTCAAATCTCCTTTGATTAACCTCCAATTGAGCTTCCATGAATATTTGAAGCGTATCCTCAAGTGATCTCTCTTGGGGTGGGGTGCATGGTTGGTAAGATGGTGGAGCTATACATTGGTGTGAAGATTGTGCTTGCCTAAAGGGTTGGTACTCATGTGCATGAATGTAGTCAAAAGGAGGAGGTGCATGTAAATTTTGTCCGAAGGGAGCATATTGTGGCACTTGTGGCATTTGATAATACATAGGTGGGTGGACATTTTGTGGGGCAAATTGCGCCGCATTGTCTTGTTGAAGTGGTTGAGGTGCATTTTGCAAAGCATGCTCAACTTGAACATTTTACAAATTTTGGGCATTGCCAATTTGGACATCTTGCCCTTGCACCGGATTCATCAACTCATCAATATTCACATGTTGCAAAAGACGACGCAATGCATCAAGATTCATATCACCCCCACGTACACTCCCCGCATCACTCACATTTATATCACCACTTATCCCATCTCTATTATACCCATGCCCACTAACATTATCTCTAGGTTGAGACATGATGGCAAGGAACAATAGCAAGTAACACACAAAAGTAGCACTCAACCACGTCAAGTAACACAAGATTATTTTTTTTTTTTTTAATGAACAACCAAGAACAATATTAAGCAAGAACAAGAGCAAGGATAGGAATAGAGCAACAATCAACCTTAGGAACAATAACACACCAAGATGTAGCAAGTAGTGATAAAAATAAAAATGCACAAAACTCTCTCAAACAACGTATCACTACCAAGCAGCAAACAAGGTGGCATCCATCGCCCACAGGAATCTAAGTTAGCCCCATCCGCCAAGTTCTCCTCACAAAAAATTTTTTTTTTTTTTTTTTTTTCAGCAACTACACTAAATCGACTACACTACAAAGCAAGTAAAAGGGAGGAATGAAGTTACCCTTGAAGCGTGACCGTGCTCCTTCCTTATTTGATGGTGTTTAATAGCATAAAGCTAGCATCTACAAGCCACCCAGCTCCGTCTTTGACACTCGCTTCCCCGGCAACGGCGCCAAAAACTTGACCGACACCAAAGTGTGTGTGTGTACTTACCCCAAGTGTAGGGTATCGTCAAGTAATAAACCGGTGAGTCCGGTATCGATCCACGAGGAAGCAATGCAAATTTGAAGTGAATGATATGCAAATGACTAGCTAACACTAATAAACACAATGAATATCAAATAAAAGCAAGTAAAAGAAATGGGCCGAATGACTCGGTAGCATGAGCGATTTTGTAATCAAAGTAAGCACAAATTGGATTTAAAACAATTAATTAAAAACCTAGTCTCTAATCCGTCCCGGTGGTTACTCGGTTCTCATACTCAAGGTATCATTGCAAACACACACAACCATACACAATGCATTGTGTGATACTATCAATCATGCATATGCAAAGAGAATTGGGATATAAGACTTCAATTCATACATGTAGGCCATCGGGTCTCTTAATCTACGATGAACGCAAAGGGATAAGCACCTAATATTATGGATTAATGTTCCCCCTTGGGGCTCGGCTTGGCTAACACCCTAGTTTCACACTCAAAGATCAATTAACCATAACTCTCCCATGCACATTCCTAAATTAACCCAAAACCCCATCATCAATACACATAATTAATAGCTATGCAATGGAAAACTCAATTAATTAAGGAAATCATGCAATGGATTTAACAATTCTCAATCTAACACATTAGATGCAATCCCTAGACTAGACAATCTAAGAATACAATCAAATATGTCATTCTCATATATCCAATCACACAACTATCACGAAATTAAAAGAGAAGGATCGAAACTACGACCCTTTGAGCATACCTTGAGTAATCGAAACCTTGCATCCACCTTTCGGGATTAGAAACTAGAGAAGAGAACTACCCACTCATGATTATTGCAATAAACATCCAATCTATTGTCATCTAAATCAGAGTTTATACAAAATCAAGAGAAAGCACCAAAAAACAACAAAGAAAACTTAGAGAGAGAAACTAGATCTACACTACTCCTATGGTGGCTTCATGTTGGAGAAGTGAATGAAATAATTCATTAAATCTCAACCTTGCAATATGTAGCCGTTGCACTTGCATTATTTTCCAAGTCTAGCTTTGCAAGATTTGAGTTGTCATGTGCACTTGCAGCCATCTTTGACCATTTGATTAAACTTGCACCAAATCTTGACCTTGGTATCTCCAACAATTTTGTCATCTTTGACCATTTGATCAAACTTGCACCAAATCTTGGCATTGGTATCTCCAACAATTTCCTTTTAAATGTGTAGCAACTTGCAGCCATCTTTGACTCCAAAAATCAAGTAAGATCTTCTTTTAAGTCAAAAATTGCAAGCAAGAATGTTGTCTTATGCACAACCATTGGATTCACCTTTAAATGATCATCTTAACCCTTCAAGTCTTGTTGTAATCTAATCCATTCATAAAACAATTCAATCTCGGCCATAGATTAGTGTACCGTTGGAGCTTGTAGTCTTCAAGAATATCTTCATAATCTAAGTCCCGACACCTCACAGCAAAAAGTGCCCAAAAAGTGCTCCAACTTGCCCAATTCAGTCATTTAAGCCCGATTTCCTGCAGAACCAACGGGAAACATGTATAAGGGTAAAATTACTTTATTTAAACACAAATGAATTACTATAAGCACTAGAACCTCCTAATTAGATAGTATTAGGACCTCAAAATAGAGGTCCGGTCACACCCCCCAACTTAGACGTTGCTAGTCCCTAGCAATGCAAACACTTCTAAAACTAAAATTTGCTAAATAAAATCCTAACTCACTGACGTAGGCATCACGGTTGCATTTAGCGCATGCAACAAGCCTTTAAACCCCTAGGTCACCCTAGTGGACGAGTTGTAGTCTCGTGAGGGCTTATCAGAGCGATACCCACAAACACTTACCAAGGGATCCACTATTACTTTGAAAGCACCATAAATTATTCTTAAGTTCTCACATGCAAGAAATAGAGCTAATCCCCCAATTCCCCCGCTAGTCGAAAACATGCAAACTCTTTGGAAAATCAATCTCAATCCCCTTAAAAAAGACCAAGAACATTTTATACTATGAAAAATATATGTGCAATCAAACTAGCAATCAAACTAGACAACTCAACACATTCACACAAGCAAAACCTTGTTATGGACCCTTTTGGTGTTCATAAATTCCCAATCCCAAATGTACACAAAAACATGAAATCATTGTGCTAAGTGAATGACTTACACAATTGAATTAAATGTATGTGTTTATGAAAGATAATTTTGGATGGGCATAGCTTTGAGAAAGAAATCACCTACAAGAGCAACTAATGCATTCACCAACTCACTTGCTTACCTTGGATCAAATTCATCAAAAGGTTAACTGGGTTGTAATGTGGTCATGGGACAAGGTAGGAAGAATTTGAATCTAGGTAACAAGTTGCAAGGTTAAGTTCAAACATGTGAGCTAAATTCTCATTTTGTCACCCCTTCCATTGTACCACAAATTCAAACACTTCTCATCCTTTACACACAAAGGATTAACTTTATTGCATACACCCATTTTTTTTTTTTTTTTTTTTTTGAATATAACATCATTTATACAACAACCCTCATAATTTTTTTTCTCATAATAAGGAGGGGTAATATCACTACCGATTTATTTTTCAAGCTCCTACTCAACCTTGCAACCAAAGATGGGAAATAGAAAATAGCTCACACAAGGCATGTAAGTGAAATCAAGAGGCTTAAAGAAATTTGGGGCTTATAATCACTCACAAATGAATAGGCTAAGCTCAAATCTCTCAACCTAGTGAATCCTTCAATCCTAAGTTCATAAGCAAGTGGCAAATACAAAAATCACACTTCTCAGTAATCAAATATAGTATTTGCAAAGCTATTGAAGAACACGCTCATAGGATGTCAAATGAATATCAATGAAGAGCATCACCCGAAACCCAATGTATATCAATGAAGAATGGTTCAAAAGAATGAGAAGGGTAAAAAGGTAATTTTTCAGACAAAAGAATCCAAAAAACGCAGTCATACAAATGCTTCAATGCCAAGATGTCTGCTTAACTACACAATTTTATATCAAACTAGGTCCCAATCATCCAAAGAAAGATTGATTACAATTATCCCACTCAATTGCATGTATCAACTTCACAAAAGAAACCAAGAAACCTACTCTACACTTGCACGTTTGAACAAGAATAATAAATTAACGTTCAAATTGGTAGTGAATCTCAAAAGCGTCTATCCATCCCCTCCTAAAGTCCATCTAGCATGTATGAACAACAAAGCACAACACAATAGGATAGAGGGTAGGAAATCATACCATACTCTTCAAAAGTGGTTGGAATCATGAGAAACGAAGCATATCCTGAAAAAGTTAAATACCAACCACACTATCCAAGCATGACACAACAAGACTTTTTATTTTTATTTTTTTTTCAAAATTTTCAAATTTTTGATATTCACAAAAGCACACCAAAATAAAGCAAGTTTCACAATGAATTCACAATTCACTCACCCCCAACTTAAATGAGACATTGTCCCCAATGTCAAGAATGAAAAACAAGGCAAGAACAAATTGTGAGATGCATTGTGAACATACAAAAACACACCAAAATTGAAATCAAATCAAAACTAATCACAACCATACTATGGTACAAGGGTGGAGTCTAACCATGACACATGGGAGAATTGGGATCCTTGAGATCCCAAGAACATCCTCATAATCACTACTCCCATGTTGAGGAACATGACGGACCACGCATGATTCGGTCCCTTTTTCCCGAAACTCACATGGAAAAAATTGTAATTGGGATTTGGGACGCCATACTTTTTTAATTTCTGTAAAAAATTTCTGTGCAAAGTAGCATTTAGAGGACTTTTTAAATCCACTTGGTAAAGGTATTTTTTTTGGTTTTTGAGGATGCACTTGGTATGATTCAACTTTGAGTGGGGAAGGCTCTAAAGCTCCTAAAAGAGAGGACAAAAATCCCACACCGTAAATAGTTAAGGATTTCAAAACTCCTTTCATAGCATCTCCCTCAATCAAAAGTTTACTACCTTTCTCAACCAATGCTAGTACAACCTCAATTGAATCATGTGCAAGTGTCAACTTTAATTTGTCCTCAACATAAGAGTGAATATAAAGCTTAGGGATGTACTCAATTGCCCTCCCAAGGTGTAACTCATTCCCTTTTGGTCTCACTTTGTTCTCCTCTTTCTCTTCATTTCTCTTCTCTTCGCTCTTTTCGTCAACCTTTTCAACTTGATAATTGTCCTTGTCTCGACATGATTTATCTCCAACTACAACATTTTTCACCTCACCACCCACTTCTTCCACTAATTTCTCATCCTCACTTACCTTAGGAGTCATGGTATTGTCAATTACTATCCCACTCCCTGAGGTAATGATGGGTTGTTCTTGTTCTTGCACATCCAACCCCTCACTTGAAGTTTCGAATTGAAATTCTAATGTTTGAGTGATCTTTGTCAATTGGCTTCTTAAATCTTCCAAGGCTCTATTGGTTTGCTCACGAAATTCAAATCTCCTTTGATTAACCTCCAATTGAGCTTCCATGAATATTTGAAGCGTATCCTCAAGTGATCTCTCTTGGGGTGGGGTGCATGGTTGGTAAGATGGTGGAGCTATACATTGGTGTGAAGATTGTGCTTGCCTAAAGGGTTGGTACTCATGTGCATGAATGTAGTCAAAAGGAGGAGGTGCATGTAAATTTTGTCCGAAGGGAGCATATTGTGGCACTTGTGGCATTTGATAATACATAGGTGGGTGGACATTTTGTGGGGCAAATTGCGCCGCATTGTCTTGTTGAAGTGGTTGAGGTGCATTTTGCAAAGCATGCTCAACTTGAACATTTTACAAATTTTGGGCATTGCCAATTTGGACATCTTGCCCTTGCACCGGATTCATCAACTCATCAATATTCACATGTTGCAAAAGACGACGCAATGCATCAAGATTCATATCACCCCCACGTACACTCCCCGCATCACTCACATTTATATCACCACTTATCCCATCTCTATTATACCCATGCCCACTAACATTATCTCTAGGTTGAGACATGATGGCAAGGAACAATAGCAAGTAACACACAAAAGTAGCACTCAACCACGTCAAGTAACACAAGATTATTTTTTTTTTTTTTAATGAACAACCAAGAACAATATTAAGCAAGAACAAGAGCAAGGATAGGAATAGAGCAACAATCAACCTTAGGAACAATAACACACCAAGATGTAGCAAGTAGTGATAAAAATAAAAATGCACAAAACTCTCTCAAACAACGTATCACTACCAAGCAGCAAACAAGGTGGCATCCATCGCCCACAGGAATCTAAGTTAGCCCCATCCGCCAAGTTCTCCTCACAAAAAATTTTTTTTTTTTTTTTTTTTCAGCAACTACACTAAATCGACTACACTACAAAGCAAGTAAAAGGGAGGAATGAAGTTACCCTTGAAGCGTGACCGTGCTCCTTCCTTATTTGATGGTGTTTAATAGCATAAAGCTAGCATCTACAAGCCACCCAGCTCCGTCTTTGACACTCGCTTCCCCGGCAACGGCGCCAAAAACTTGACCGACACCAAAGTGTGTGTGTGTACTTACCCCAAGTGTAGGGTATCGTCAAGTAATAAACCGGTGAGTCCGGTATCGATCCACGAGGAAGCAATGCAAATTTGAAGTGAATGATATGCAAATGACTAGCTAACACTAATAAACACAATGAATATCAAATAAAAGCAAGTAAAAGAAATGGGCCGAATGACTCGGTAGCATGAGCGATTTTGTAATCAAAGTAAGCACAAATTGGATTTAAAACAATTAATTAAAAACCTAGTCTCTAATCCGTCCCGGTGGTTACTCGGTTCTCATACTCAAGGTATCATTGCAAACACACACAACCATACACAATGCATTGTGTGATACTATCAATCATGCATATGCAAAGAGAATTGGGATATAAGACTTCAATTCATACATGTAGGCCATCGGGTCTCTTAATCTACGATGAACGCAAAGGGATAAGCACCTAATATTATGGATTAATGTTCCCCCTTGGGGCTCGGCTTGGCTAACACCCTAGTTTCACACTCAAAGATCAATTAACCATAACTCTCCCATGCACATTCCTAAATTAACCCAAAACCCCATCATCAATACACATAATTAATAGCTATGCAATGGAAAACTCAATTAATTAAGGAAATCATGCAATGGATTTAACAATTCTCAATCTAACACATTAGATGCAATCCCTAGACTAGACAATCTAAGAATACAATCAAATATGTCATTCTCATATATCCAATCACACAACTATCACGAAATTAAAAGAGAAGGATCGAAACTACGACCCTTTGAGCATACCTTGAGTAATCGAAACCTTGCATCCACCTTTCGGGATTAGAAACTAGAGAAGAGAACTACCCACTCATGATTATTGCAATAAACATCCAATCTATTGTCATCTAAATCAGAGTTTATACAAAATCAAGAGAAAGCACCAAAAAACAACAAAGAAAACTTAGAGAGAGAAACTAGATCTACACTACTCCTATGGTGGCTTCATGTTGGAGAAGTGAATGAAATAATTCATTAAATCTCAACCTTGCAATATGTAGCCGTTGCACTTGCATTATTTTCCAAGTCTAGCTTTGCAAGATTTGAGTTGTCATGTGCACTTGCAGCCATCTTTGACCATTTGATTAAACTTGCACCAAATCTTGACCTTGGTATCTCCAACAATTTTGTCATCTTTGACCATTTGATCAAACTTGCACCAAATCTTGGCATTGGTATCTCCAACAATTTCCTTTTAAATGTGTAGCAACTTGCAGCCATCTTTGACTCCAAAAATCAAGTAAGATCTTCTTTTAAGTCAAAAATTGCAAGCAAGAATGTTGTCTTATGCACAACCATTGGATTCACCTTTAAATGATCATCTTAACCCTTCAAGTCTTGTTGTAATCTAATCCATTCATAAAACAATTCAATCTCGGCCATAGATTAGTGTACCGTTGGAGCTTGTAGTCTTCAAGAATATCTTCATAATCTAAGTCCCGACACCTCACAGCAAAAAGTGCCCAAAAAGTGCTCCAACTTGCCCAATTCAGTCATTTAAGCCCGATTTCCTGCAGAACCAACGGGAAACATGTATAAGGGTAAAATTACTTTATTTAAACACAAATGAATTACTATAAGCACTAGAACCTCCTAATTAGATAGTATTAGGACCTCAAAATAGAGGTCCGGTCATCACTCTCGTCTTTTTCATCCCAGCTGAGTGAGCTAAGCTTTGCTTTCTTCATCAACCCCCCAAAATGGGTCTGTTTTGTTCCTTCACTTTCACTGTGCCTGCCACTGTTTATGCAAATTGGATGAATGAATGAGTGCATGCTAGCACATTATATATATACAAATACATATTCATCACTAGGTCCTATCTGGGTAGACGAAATTGATTCTGCTTGAATACTAGGGCCATCTTTTACAGCTTATCATGAGCGACTAAACCATAAAATATTCCGCTAGAGCCGCTATGGTATAAGGCAATATTCAGCTAGAGCCGCTCTGGTATAAGGGGCGAGCTACTATAATGTAGTTGGAGAATCCGCCGTTTCAACTACCACAATAGTATATTTCATTGCTCCGCTTTCCTGTAAAGTAGTCACCACCTAAGCCACAAAGGATGCTTTTTGACCAATAGCTACATAAACACATACTATATTTTCCCCTTGTTAATTGAGAATCACATCTATGGCTACCATTGTTTTACCGATCTGTCTATCCCCAATAATTAATTCTCGTTGACGACGTCATATAGCAGCAAAACCCAGGACAACGATCTTATAAATGGAGTTCTTTTATGATATGGGAACTTGTAGTTATTATCATTTGGGTATATACTGCATAAACTTATGGGTCCTCGTAATAGTCTACAAACTACGCGTATCAGATAAGTACATGTTACTTCCATGTTCAGTAGAAATCGAACTTATGACTTCCAAAGAGAGAAGGTTAGGAGTTGATTCCAACAATGATTTAAATTTAGGGAAATAGAACATATTCGCAGGCACTCTGTTCTTCATACACACAGATAAGTTACTGGGCTGCAAGAGATGAACACTGATATCTTTTGCATCCCTCTAGGAAGTGTTTCCTGTGTTCATGTCATCGTAGTTACTTGTCCTGAAATGTCTCGCCACATCTTGAAGAAACAAGACACTGTTTTTGTATCAAGACTCTCTTACCATGACTGCGGAAATTGCAACGAAAGGTTTCCTAACACCACCGCTCACGCCCTTCCGGGAACAATGGAAGAAAATGGAGGGAGTCATTGCTAGAGAACTAGTTTCTTCATCTAGGCACCGGTGGTTTAGTAGCGCAGGGATTGAAGAAGCTGATAACCTTGCTCACTATGTTCAGTTTCTTGTTGTCTTATGCTCATAATTACGTTATTCCTCCGCCATAAGCAAGGGCTATTAATAAAATTTCTGAGACTCACAGGGTGAAAATACATTGGAAATGTAGCAGTGGAGGTCCTGTTCATACCAAAAGGTAGACTGTTATACTAAGCCAGAAAGGACTTGGTCGCAAACCCAAAGTTTGGGACGAGCCACGCAGATTCAAGCCAGAGAGGCATACGATCAACCATGACAGGTCAGATCATGTTATGATGATCAAGTTCGAATTGCATTTTCATATGTTTCAGTACAGGAAGGTGAGGGTGCATGGGAGTTACCTTAGGGACTTCACTGATTGTGATGTTGTTTGCAAGGCTTCTCCATGGCTTTAGCTAGCGAATTCCACCAACTGAAACATACAGTTCTTACCGAGGCTGAGGATTCCTTGTCCCTCGCTGAGCCATTGCTTGCACTTGCAAAGCATCCGCATGCCTGCACATCTATACCAACATGAATGAGCCACCATGCATATATACCTATGTCGTTATATTTCGTATGTATGTATGTATGTAAAGACAGACGATATTTGGTTTGCTTTACTTCATAATATCATAGAATTTACCTTTCAGTGCCCTTTCCTTCACAATATCAATCCCTGCAAATCCACCTGTAAATAAAATATATCACCAGTCAAAGACATTATGCTGGAGAATTCCCTTCCCTCCTGGGCTGCCTTCACATGAGATACTAAAAGGCAAATAATGCCATCCAGGTTAACAGTCAACAACAAAAAAAGAAAATTTGTAGAGTATCAAACTGACTGAGGCACCATTAAGAAAGTACCAAAACATATCACTTGAGAAGAACATCTTCAATACTGGGACCATCTTTCATCAGTAACAAGCTTTGCAGCTTATCTCTTATCAATCTTGCCACTTCCAGGACCACAACTCTCATAAAAGGCAACACCTTAATAAACTTAAGTAATATATATGTATAGAGGTAGCCAATTTACATCCTGGAACCCTTAGAGCCAAATTTTGGCAAATAGACCAGAAAACCTAATTCCGGACTACGTGGTTTTTAACTTGATCTGACGCCACAATAAAATGTAGCACAACCTCGCCTAATTAAGAAAGAAGCGAGTCTAGAGCTGACAAGTGACTATCATAGCTAAGCAATGAACCAAAAAATATGAGCAAAACTCTGCATATAAATCCACTCTAAAAAAATCAGCACAAGAATCGCATCCACCATATAATGCAAATATATGATTATTTGATTAATCATTGACCTATTGATGAAGGCAAAGCTTGGTTCCAATCAGAAACCATGCACCAAATGATAAAAACAGCCTGTGGATAATCCATTCAGCTGATTACTTGAATGAATATTCATGTAGATAACACAAACACAACCATTAATCATATATGAACTAATAACTTTCACATAAGAATTATGAGAACAAAGACAGAAGGTAAACATGAGGCACCTGGTTGAATAAAATTAAGAAAATGTAAACTGCAAAACAGCAAAGAAAATCATCTCCTAGGCAGTATATTAGAGGTTCTTTATTCACTTCGTACTCTCCCATCGTACATGAAATATGATATGCTTTTACATAGAATTCGAATGAAAATATCCCAGTAGTCAAACCAGCTTGGATCTACACCTACAAGAACTCGAAATGTGTCTTTGACATTTTAACTTTATCTTTATATAGGTTATCACGGCAACTCATGCAATCGTAGGAATTGACCCACCAGCAGCAAGGATCTGTTGCTGTAGCTGCAATCACCACACAATTAAGGATTAGAACACAAGTGAAAATCATCACAAAAAATAGCAAGGCAGATGCTTATCATTTTAGTGCACATTCTAAAAAGCAAAAATAGTAAAAATCTCTCATTTTCTACCACCAGGAGATGAAAGATAAGCTGAAACAACAGTATGGAGTTTGAAACATGGAAGACAAAGAAAAATGGACTTCTGGAAAGTAATTGATTTCTTAAAAGAAAATCTGTTAAAAACATATGAGCTCATTTCCCTACCAGGCATCAGCCATTAAATATATGATCAAAAGCATCAGGGAAACACTGCCTATTTGAGTACAGCTTGTCACACTTACCCTGAATAAAGTTTGAAGCTTGTTCTTCAGAAACAAGTACTCATTATTCACTTGCTGCAGGCATCGTACGCACCTGCACAGGCACTCTCAATGAATCAAATTCAAGTGCATCTGGCAAAAGTTAACCAAGTGCACAAACCACTATTGTTCAGCAGGCAAACAACACATTTGATGCTTCTGCCGAGAATTATGTCAATCCTCAAAAGAAATTATTGGGTTTTCGAAATATTGTTGTCTTGGATATACTTAAATCTAAAATGAATTAATACTACTATGTCCGGAGAAAGGACATCCAATTTGATAGCTGGAAATGAAACTGTTGTGTATAAATTACACATTCTGCTCGACTCATCCAAGTTAGCCAAAGTCACACTTATATATAAAAAATTTGGTTGGATTTCAGATTCAACATTATACCATCACATAACATAAACCAGTGCGCTGAATGATCAATGAGTTTTTCATTAGACAAGCAATTAAAATTGAAATATTTTTTTTACTAAAGGCTCACCCATCACGGTTTTGGGCTTCACAGTGAGTTCTGAAGGCAATGCACAGATTCTTCACCCTCATGGCACCTACACTGTACAAAAAGCAATGCTCTAATCAAAGAAATCAAAATGCAAGAAATGGACATATAAATTCAGAGACTGCTTTCATCTTAAATTAAAGTCTAAAATACACTCTTATTTGTAATTTTGTATACCAGCCATATATTGTCTCAGAAATTTACAAGCACTGTAATTAGCTGATGGAACAATTACGAGTTACATTAGCTTTTGTCGAGTTCTCAGCGGTTAGTAAAGAAGTATTTTTGAAGGGAAAAAGTTCATATTACGCAGTTCAGTAAATGAGGAAGTTGTTAATGTAAATATTTCTGGGCCCCCTTGGGCCTCCCCCTAAAAGGCCTATTAAGGGGAGAGGGGGCTTGCTCCTATATACAGGCACTTTGCTTGGTTTATAACCGATGTGGGATATTTCATCCTAACAGTTAATACCTGGAGCTGCTACCCTTCAGTTGATGAACATGGGAGTCCACTTGCTTGTAATCCACTACCTGCTGATCTCTGAACACAAAGAAGGGACCCACTCAATCATTTCTTCAACAATTGAAGTCTAATCCAACTAACACACACACACACACACACAAAAGCCATTTTCACCAAGAAAGGTTTCTCTAACAAGGCAAATATAACTAACTGCAATAAAAAAACCCAAGAAATTAAGGCAAAAATATACTCACAGAGCTTTAGCCATATTGTTGATAAGCTTCTCACAATCTTCAAAAAAGAGAGTAACAACCTCAGCCACAAAATCTGGGGTGCTTTCATCTTGCAACTTCTGTAGCTCAGCAAATTGATCGTCTACAACTCCCTTCACCCAAACAATAACAACCCATCAGCATCAGAACATTCACAAATCTTCAAAAAGAGTTCCTCCCCCAAAAAAAATTTCAAAAATATAGCCCCTTCATACCCAAAATCTAATCTTTATCCATGAAATGATTTCCCCAGTAGAGCGAAACGAACTTAATAGAACAAACCCACATGAAAAATCAATAGATAAACTCGAATCTCAGCAATTCAGCCAAATACAGATGTAAATACGTACTGACCTCCCTGTATAGTGAATTGAAGTAATCAACGAACTGCCTCTGCAACTGCGCGACAGCGTTCATGATCGACCCTCGAACCCACCCTCCTGTCGTTCCTTATCAAAGTTTAAACGACTGAATCGGATGATGAGTAGAAATGGTGGATCTTACAGACTGGACACTAATCTCGCACCATTTGACTTAAAATACTGATGAGAGTATCTTCTATAAAGTGATTCCCTAATAAAATATTGCTCCACTGGGAATATTATTATTATTAAGGAAAATTTGCTGGGCCTGGGTCTGGAGTCTGAACCGGTTAATACTTTTGGGCCTAATAAACATTATTCTAAGGATCCAAACTTAGTGGCTAGTAAGCCCACTTAAAACTGTGAATTCAAAAACCCCATTCCAAAGGAAAATAATGTATGGAATTAGGGATGACAAAACTCTGTTCGGTATAGCTGACTGAATGGAATGAGAAAGTGATGTATGAAATTAAGGGTGCCAAAACTCTGTAAGAAAGTGATGTATGGAATCAGGGATGTCAAAACTCTGTCCCGTTTGGATGACCGAATTTGTCTCCAATTGTAGATGTTTTATTTTGACTTGACTCTTCCGGGCGACCATTTGTCTCTCTAGACTTGTTATTGTGTCATCATTACTTTATCCATTGACTTTTGCTTCTCCATGCTGACATCTAATGACCATAACTACGTCTGGTTTATTGCTATAAATAAATGGCTGTCAGCCCAATACATTAAATCAAAATGCTGAAGAAATAAAAAGGAAACATGGCTTCGCCCAGGCTCGAACTGGGGACCTTCAGTGTGTTAGACTGACGTGATAACCAACTACACCACGAAACCATTACTGATTTTTGCTCCTGAGAGAACAATTAAAGATATGGATTAAAGCGCTAAATTGGGGGGGGGGCTGTAGCATTATTTCGGATCTCCAAAACTGGATGGTGCCCATAAAGTGTTTGATAAAATGCGTTAAACAAAACAAGACGCTGGAGCATCCAATTGACAATAATATGCCCCAGGTTAATGCAATTAAGTAGCTTAGTTTGGTTGCGGAGTAGGTTATTGAGGACCTGATTGTTAAGGCTCGATACAAGTTTGATGGGTTTCATTCTTGATCCATTACCAAAATTTACAAGTCTCAAAATACCTATCTGGACTCTCTCACCAAATGGGTCACTGTTAGAACTTTGTCTTGTAGCATTCCCAATGGGGTGGCAGGGGTCCGTTGTACTTTTTACTACAGCAGACCCCGCTGTAGATGTTTTGGGTGACAAAATTTTTTTATTTTATTTTGAAAAAATTATAAATGTGTAGTTTATGATCTAACGAACCCAACGATATATTTTTTGTTTGAAACAAAAATTAAATTCATCTTGATCCAGACACCGAATGTTTTGAGTTTATATCCGACGATCTAAAATTGTTAAGCATTTTTCATGTAGCATATGATTTTTGTTTTGAACAAAAAATATATCGTTGGATTCGTTAGACCATAAACTACACTTCTATAATTTTTTCAAAATAAAATAAAAAAATTTTTGTCTTAAATTGTTATTACAGCGGGGCCTACTGTAATTTTAGCAAGTATGTCTGCCTCTCTCTCATTAGTCATTACTCATCAGCACACCATGAATAACTAGTCAAACTGGCTGCAGAGCCAAGACAAACAACCCAACAACAATGTAAAGAAGGTGGTTCTGAAAGATCAAATCTTGCTCCTTTCTCTCAACGTGAAGAAACCCAATGTCCGTCCTCTTCTTAATCATCAATATCTTGTTCCTAACCCTAACTTCAACCTCTATCGCCCAACACCAGAACGGCATTGCATCATGTCCTCTGGATTTCTCAATACTGAACAAATTTGGGGTCGAATCGAGTAGGTCCGATGTGGATTTGTCAATGGAGTGCCAGTACATCCGTCAAGGACTCCGACTCGTCCAGTCCCATTACCTCCAACTCAACGGCTCGTTCCTTCCCCCACTCGAGTCGGCTGAGTCGTGCTGGATCGCTTACCAGTCCCTCATCAAGCAATATCGTCCCAATCTCGATATCCGCAAGTCATGTGGATTCCAGACATCGTGGATTTCACAGGGATGTATGAACATCACTACTAAGACCCAATTCGAATCCATAATCCCGAACACCACGTTAGACGACGTCGTTGCGAATTGTAACCACTCGTTGGAGAACAACGCCCCTTGTGCGTCTTGTACTACGAGCATGTCCAGGCTGCAGGTGTACTTGATGGGGCCTTCGGTGGGGAACGTGTCGGATTGCACGGCGTATCCGTCTATTTATGCGGCGGCGTTTGCTAATCATTTCGGGCCAACTGACAGAGGTACCGCCGAGTGTTTGTTTTTTTTAGATTTGACTTCAGAGAACTCCGGTAAGGAGAAGAAACGAAATGTTGTGATTTTGGTTGTTTTGATTGGGTCTGGAATTGGGTTATTGGCTATTGTTGTTGGGGCTTGGTTTTTATGCCATCGACATGAGAGATTGGAGAAGAAAGAAAAGGAAGACGAGCTTAGGAGAGCTGAAAAGGGTTTGGCTTCCGCGTTGGAGTCATTTCGTGAGAGTACTACTCTGGTTAAGTTCCCAATTGAGGGAGTCAAGAAGGCAACAGGGAACTTCTCTCGTGAAAACTTAATTGGGAGAGGAGGTTATGGGAATGTGTACAAAGGTGTTTTGCCTGATGGTTCTGAGGTTGCATTCAAGAGGTTTAACAATTGTTCTGCTATAGGGGAGGCGAACTTTGCGCATGAAGTGGAGGTTATTGCAAGTGTGAGGCATGTGAATCTTGTTGCTTTGAGAGGATATTGCATTGGTACTACTTCTTTTGAGGGTCATCAGAGGATAATTGTGTGTGATTTGATGAAGAATGGGAGTCTCCATGACCATCTGTTTGGGGATACAGAAATGAAACTTAGTTGGCCAATTCGGCAAAAGATTGCGCTGGGGACAGCAAGGGGACTGGCTTATTTGCATTCCGGTGCTCAACCAGGTATCATTCATAGGGATATTAAGGGCAGTAATATACTTCTGGATGAGAAGTTTGAGCCCAAGGTGGCAGATTTTGGGCTTGCGAAGTTTACGCATGAGGGAATGACGCATTTGAGCACTAGGGTTGCTGGGACAATGGGCTATGTTGCTCCTGAGTATGCATTGTATGGGCAATTAACAGAGAGAAGCGATGTATATAGCTTTGGCGTTGTGCTTCTTGAGCTTCTGAGTGGAAAGAAGGCACTCCTTATGACTAGTGAGAACCAACCCTCTCTAGTTACTGATTGGGCATGGTCATTGGTGAAGAAAGGGAGAGCCTTGGATGTCATTGAAGAGGGTATGCCAGAGTTGGGCACACCGGAGGTCCTGGAGAAGTATGTAGTGGTCGCAGTTCTTTGTTCTCATCCGCAATTATATGCTAGGCCGACAATGGATCAGGTGGTGAAGATGTTGGAAACGGACGCATCAGTTCCCTCAATCCCTGAAAGGCCAATTCCTCTTGTATCTGAGATGGATGATATCGAGAGATCTGTGAGCAGTAGCGGCTCTGGTCATCTTGCGACCTCTTCTGGCTACCAGCCATTTACATTTGAGAGTGACTTTCCTTCTAGCCATAACGAAGATGGGTAACATCTGGATTCTGTAAGGATAGAATAGTGGCCATCTACTTGGTTTGATCCAAGAAAATATTTGAACTCTCAAATGCTGCTTCCTTAGGTTCGTCTGCTCAGGATGATTGATTTATTGATTTAGATTGCATGGTTCCTCATTCTGTAATCATTTGTTGATTCTTTAAACAGCTGTAAAATCATACTTGATAGTTGATTCTTTAAGAAAGTGATAGAGCACTGCAATACAGTTTTCCATCCAATATGTCTTTCATACCGCAACCGGTACTCTTGTATTACTTCTGTTGATATTGCAATTATAGCTTGTCTTGGATAAAGGCGTATTTGAGAACATTGCCTAGAATGCAAGTCTAAGTTTCGGCAGTGACTGGTTTTGTTGAAGTAAGATGTTGGTGGTTATATAAATTTACTTACACAGGGCGTTTGCTGATAAATACATCAACTAGCAGTGTTGGTGTGAGCTCCATCCATCAGGTAAGGATTAATGGAGTTGCTCGCATGCTGATAATGGATTAATATGTCTTCAGAAGAGAGCTGTATAGCAGCTACTCATTTTCAAAAGCACCCAAGATTACGGCTTGCCACTGTATGCATGCGTGACTCCGACTCGTGGGATTGATGAAATGAAGCTTCCCAGCTTGATTCGTTACTTGTTTGGGTTGGCTTATTCGCAAAGTGGAGCATGAACTGCTTTTATGTACAGGTACATTCAATCTAGTAGTGTCATGCTAGTTATGTTTGGGGACCTTTTCAAACCATTCTAACCGATAAATGACTAAATATTGTGCAGAGTATGTTTTGCATAGCAGTTGGTGTTTTATAATTGCAGAGCATTTGGTTGGAGAGAGCACTAACAGCAGTTTATGAGAGCTCTATTTCTTCATTGCAATGTTACTTTGGTCTTCAACAATGCAAGGAATTGGCATCTGTGAGAGCAAGACCCAAGTTCATCTTTCATGACCCAATAAAAGGACAAGTCTCTCTTAACACTATACTAGGTATGGTCCTTTTTTCTCATTTGTTTTTGTTCTTATGCTGCTAAATGCAATTAGAAGAGGAATATCATCACATTCATGATATGTTTGCTTGTCTGTATCTAATGAGCTCTTCTGTCCCTGTCTGTAACTATCTTTTATTCCAAAATAATACTAGGACTGATTTGAGAGATCTTGAAGTAGTGATCAGTTTCAGCATGTGAAGCTGACATGGTATGTATGTCTTTTTCTGGTACAAATGAGCAAGACGAGGATTCGAACCTAGGATCTCTAGGTTGCACTACCTACCATTTCCATTACATCATATGTTTCGCCTCTAAAAAAATAGCCCTCGTATGCAAGGCTCCCGCGATGGACAGAACTTGTACCTTCTAGGTTGGCAACCCATGTTCGCCTAATAAGGCCTAAACTGTCAGTCAATATGGATTCTTTTCTCCACATGAACCAGATAAATGATAGTTGTGGCTTGGTTTTGTTAGGTGGAATGTTTGTCCTGTAACCAAACCTTAAACTATGACTGATGAATTGATGGAAGTTTTGGACCAATCCAGCTTGTAATATTGTGTTTAAGAAACATCATTGGCGTCCAAGAACCTCAAATACAGAATTTATCATTTCTACATCATTGACATCCAAATTTAAGGTTCCATCATCTACGTAGCTTGTAATAAGGCAAAACACGTTAGGCAGAAGCGGCTTGAATGCCATCAATCATATTTACAGAGAATATGATTATCCACGAAGCAATAACTCAGTTGGTTATATCTATGGGTTTAAGGCGGATGACGCTAAAGTCGAGAGTTCGAACCAAGTGGATGACGCTAAAGTCGGGATTTCGAACCGGCTGAGAGTATTTTCCTAAGATTTTTCTAGTTCCGTGGGCCTGCCCACTTTCAAGGACTGGTTAGGTGTCCTATTTTTCCCTCATGCTCTTCGTCGTAGTTTTACCAGTCAGTGTGGGATATTCTGGCGGTCTGAGGTTTACACTCACTCAACTATCTGTAGGTCATGTTGGGTGGTTCCTTGGTCAAAAAAAAAAGAGAGAGAGAAGATGATTATACAAGGTTTTAGTTCATTGTGACCTCCATGGCATAACAGAAATGCCAAGAATGACTCACTGTTTCATTTCATTCTGATATACTATACAAATTGTCAAATTGCACCACCCTCTTTAAGTCTTCACCTAGAGTATAATGCAGTCCAAAACTAGCTGCTCCTTCGCTCTCACTTACAACTTATAAGAAACTTAAACCAGAAGAGTTGAAAAAGAAAAACCAGAAAACGAATCTGTCTATGTCATCTTATTGTTTTCCATATACCCTTTGATGATGAAGAGGACTTGTTGTTTGCTATCTTTATAATCTTCTGTCTCGGTTTCTTTCGCTTTCTCGTCGCATTTTCTTCACCATTGCTGTTGTCTGCTACTAATTTTACTACATCAACTTTCACTAGGTGATGATCAGAAGTCCCTTTTGAAGAAAGCACTGAGTATGACCCTGGAACAAACTGGTATGGTGAGTTTGGGGATGCCACTATGTAATCCACTCTTGTCCCATACTTACATGTCCCTTGCACACCTGCATCAACAGCAAATCAAAGCTTTCTTAGTTCATTTGAAAATGAAATGAACAAGCTTGATTAAAACCTTTTTTTTTTGGTAAATTACTTTGTCCTTTGGCAATCATGACTACTGGTTCACATTCCCCTGCAAATTCCTTAGAGTCAGTGTATTCTTTGCTCTTCAAGAACCTCATCACTTCAACTTTTGGTGTTGGCTTCCCTATCTCCTCATAATACTGTAAACAAAAAAAAAACCTGTTGAGAAAAAATCTCACGTCACTAAAATAACGATATGATGGACAGTGTATAGGCTTACATGTTCCTTGACTTAGTAACACGCATTTTAAAGTTGTGAGCCCTGAAAGGCCCTGTAATGAGTTGGGTTTGGGAAAAGCGGACAATATCTTACAAAGATAGTTAAGTTTGGACAAATGAGTCCATTATAGGTATGCAGTCTTACCCTACATTGTCAGATTGTTTTTACCTTTACAATGTCAGTCCATCGCTCCGAGGAATAATCAGACTCATCTAGGGAATTGAGACCGCCTGCCAAAATGTGGGGAGCATCGTTGGATTGGATGATTGCATTGATTTGCTTCATTCTCCAGTTCTCATCAAGATGATCAAGGTGAGTGCAGTTGAAATTGACTTCTCCTACTTGTGGGACATCAATTGTGGCCTTAAGGACATTCCTTAAACAAACAAACAGAAAAAAACATCATGTGATCTTATCATTATCTGATCTCTTGCTTGATCTAAAATCAATCAGTGAAAAAAAATCCAAAACCCTGAACCACACTGGACAAAATGGGTTGGTTAGTTGTGTTGACGATTAAAATGACTTGTCTAGGTTAACATCATCTGTTTGTTTGTTTGTTTCCTTTGTTTGTGTAGTAGCTATGTGCCTGTGTCCGCTCTAGAGTATTTCAACGGATACTCCACGCTCCCCTCATGATTTTATTTCAGGAAATTATCCCGTTTTCCAAACGAACCCACCCCATATTTGAGGTGGGAAAGTGAGTTCATGAGTATTAGTTGTAAAACAGCTCTCACTCTTAATATTTTTTAATTACAACATTGCAGCTGTAACATTAATTATTATAGTTATTAACATGATGGGTATGGTTGGAAAGAGTGAGTGAAGATAACTATAATTTATTAACAGGAAACTTATTTTGCACCTATAATTGTCTCTACTACCTAACATACATTAGAAAGGCAGCAAGCCTGGTATTGAGAAGATGGAGACTTACCCAACATTCCCACTAGACAACTGGGCTAGCAGTCCCCCATCCGTTTCACGTTGACGATAAGAAAGACATGGCCGAAACCCGTGCGGGAAAATAACGTTGAAATTGTTGGGCATGGGAGTCGAACTTGCTAGCTTCCGTTTACAAGGAATTATCATAATCAACTTCACCACCCCAACTAAACTAAACTTCTTTGTTAATCAGTCACTGTTCTAGATATAGGAAAAAAGTTTACGCTGGTTGGATATCAAAACTACTTTTGAACTAAAACAGTTGTTGAATGCTGACTTTCTCAAAAGCTATACTGACCAAAATCATAAAGAAAATAACAAAAAAGACCACTTTCAAAAAGAAGTAAAATGATTCTCCAATTATCTTTACTGCAGATAACAAAAAAGAATCAAAAACAGAGGAATTGACTGCAAAAACTTACCTGAAATCGGTGTCGTCAAAGATTTTCTGGACCTTCCATCGCTTAATCGGCCACTTAGAGAGCACAGCATTGCCATACTCAGGAGCCCAACTCTCTGCAAACACATAATTCATCCCCAAAGCGGTAGCCAAATCTGATAATGGCTTCATTGCTTTCTCTTCCTCTGCTTTCACATCTTGCAGGGCCAAAATATCAGCATCTAACTCTCTCAACACTTCAACAATTGTTCTCGTAATCCTAAACCCATCATCTCCACCACCATCAAACCCGTTTCCTCTCTCCCTTGAAAACCCCACACTGCTTGCTGCTCTTCTCATCGGAGCTTTTCCTCGCAACAACGAAATCTCATTGTCTGGTAAATTGATTGACACCCTCAACTTTGATTTTGCAAACTTCTGTTGCTTTGTGGGATTTTGATTCTCTGTGCCATTCATTGGATGCAGGGGAGATTGTTTTAGTATACTCTTCGGACGATCATTCGTTGACCGGGTTCTCAATTTGATATTCTCTTCTTCTTCTTCATGGTCAAGATTTTTCTTTGGCTTGTTGGGAACTGCTGGTGCCATGGAGAACAGGGCAGCATTAAATGTTGCTAGACGAATAGACTTGAGACCATTCAATTGTTGATCATGATTGTTGGGATAAACTGTTGCAGGAGAAGACCCAATAATGGTGTTTGATTGATTGTCACTTTGATGATGATTTTGAGGTTTGGAACTTGATTTCCCCAACTTCTTGATGAGAACCTTGGGCCTTGACCGGCGACGAATCGGCCACCGGAGGCGGGAGCAGAGGCGGAAGAGTCTCTTGTTGAGGAGTCTGAGCATGGTAGGGAACTGGGTGTTGGAGAAAATGAGGTGGATTGAAGAGATGAGAGTTGAAGCATGAGAAGAAGGGAAACAGAGAGATGCAGAGTGGTTGTCAAGATTGTGAATGCGAGTGTTGTGAGAGAGGAAGGAGTCTTCTTTGAAATTGGGTTGTTGACACGTGGCAGCAAAAATGAGAAATAATTTTTTTCTCTCTTTTTTTTAAAAAAATTTCCAACTGCTCCCAAAAGAGAAATGTTAGTTAGTTTGGGTTTTTTAAAATTATTTTTGAAAAATAATTAAATCATTTAAAAATATTTTTATTTGGGTTGGAAATTATTAAATTAATTATTTTTTAAAGATAATAATTAGATGAGAGCAAAGACTCCAGTCCAAACAAACAAATCCATGCAAGGTTGAAAACCATTTCTTATTTGGAACGCCACGTCACCTGAAGTCCGCCGTATCTAACTCCCATGCAGTCCTCCTAGTGGAGCCCACGTATACATTGGGATAATAGTTTTTTTAATTATATTTTCACATATTTGAATTGTACTAAATATCATGATAAATCGCTAGATTATTAATTTAATGTGTGAAATTTGAGTTTCCACTTTTCACAGTGAAAATATTTTTTTTATAACCGAAAACGATATCATATAAATTTTTTTTTTGAATATTCGATATGGATATAAACATAGGTCGTTATACCCACACGAAATTTCTCACCTGACAATATCGTAAATTGGAGCCTAAAACTTAAAATATTGCTCTACAAGAGTCAAATTTTTGTGAATTTGACACCCCTGATTTTTCTACTATTTAATTTACTTTTATTCGAGTAAGCTTATGTGATGTATTACGTATATGTATATACCACGTGGCAATATATGTCATTTTAGTCAAATCTTGCAATCCTAAGCAATTAATTAATAGGGAAATAACAAATGACAAATTAATAATTGAAAATATGAATTATGACTACAAACACATGTGGCCACTTGTGATTTTCTATCTAAATTATTTTTCATGGTCTATAAAGTTGGAAGTTTCAATGGAAAATCAAAGGGTATATAATTAATTAAAGTAAGCACTCCTGTATTAATTTAGGTGTTATTTGGTATCACTTCCAAAAATTATGAAAACAAAAATAAAAAATAAAAACTGAAAATGAAAATGAAAACATAAATTTGACTACCTGTTTAGTTGCATATTTAAAACAAAAAATGAAAACATAAACATGATTCAAGATGAGATCGTCAAACGAGATGTCATGAAACTATGTTCAGTTCTAGACTTACGTAATTAATTAGATTAGTACTTGACAATAATGGTATATATACCCCAAAAATAAATTAGTTAGTTTAAAGAGTTAGGTAATGTATACGTACATAATTATATACCTTTTGTTTTTGTTTATGGAGTAAGTATTAAAGATGCCAAATGCATGGGATTAATTGGACTCACACATACACACATACACACATATATATATATATATATACATGAAAAAAAAAAGAAGAAAAAATCTCAGTGTGATGACAGCTTTTCTTTCCTGTAAATGCATGCATGTTCGGATGTAGCTGTTTGGGGTTCTATCAACATAATCTCAGTACTATACTAATAGTAAAAATTAATTAATTAGGTGATTAAGGGAATCAAAGAATATCTTTATTTTCCTTATTTAGAGGTGGTAGATATACATCTATAATATAATACCATGATTAGAAAGATAATCTCTTTTTTTTTTTGAGAAACATAATCTCTTTAAAACTTAGAATTATTTGGGTTGGACATGATTTGATTAATGGAAAAAAAAAACACCAAGGGGACTCTAAATGAGTACTATAATAGAAGTCAATTGATGAGTGGATGTTTATCTTATAATTTGTTTTTTTTCCTTAATTCAATAAGTTAACTTGTTAGGTTGAAACATTATTTTCCTAAAATTTCTCTCATGTTTGGGTTATACAATCTAACAACCGAACACGTGTAAATTCAAAATAAGAGGCAAACGTCCAAACGTATTGCCCAACTTCAAATTCTGTAAGCTAAATTTTGAACCCAAGACCTAATTCTCGGATATCATCTTATAATTTGTTAGTTTGTCATACAACCCACTAAATTAACTGGTTGAAGTGAGAGTGTGAGACATTTCCAGTGACATACCAGAGTTTTCAGGAGCTCAGGAGAACTTTAAAAAATGGGTCCTCTTGAACAAAAAAATTAATGTCGTATATTACTTAAAAAATATGAATCTTGTAACATTTTGAAATGCAAAATCACTATTATATTGTTGTTATTAACTTTTTCCGTCAAATCACTTTCAATAAACAATATAACTAACTCATTTAACATTTATTGTGATTGCTATAGTGGTAATAGTCTAGTGTTTCTTCAACAATAAAGGGCCCTGAGCGACTGCCCGTCTTGCCCTCCCCCAGGAACCTGTGAACATTTCACATCATTTCATATCATATTCTAACCGTTGGTGGTTCTTTGTTAAAATTCCGTTACGCTAAGGTTATCTCGAGTTATATAAATATATGTATGTATACATAACATTTTAGTGTAAAGAGAAGTTGCAGGGGCAGTTGGATTAGATGATAACGGAATTGACAGGTATTTCTTATCATCAAATTCATGGCGGACCAGAGTTCACATGGGCTGGTGTGGTGGGCCTAAATGGGCTTCATTAATAATTCAGACAGATCACAGAGTGCGCAAAACAAGATTGTATGTCAGTCAGTCAGTGCACCAGCACCACAATTCCCAAGCTCTTTTGTCTAAACAACCTCGATGTTTTAGCTACCATTAATTGGGATTATATTTCTTTCTTTTCACATAATCACACGTCGATTCACATAACTCAATCCACTAATACAAGTAAAAGTCAAAACACATTTCATACTACGAACACATTTTTTGGATATAAATATTTCGAGATGGCTCAGAAAAACAAATTTGGCTTTACATTTTTAACATGCTATTGGAGGAAAGACTTATTCCATTTGGATATGACCTCTATCTATGTTCACTTCTTGAGTCTCGCATAACCAAACTCCACAAATGCGGGAAAGTGTCGACTTGTAATCTCAAGTCGGATTGACATATAAACATAGTTCAAAATTCAAACACCTCTCACATAAAAAATACGTTTTCTAAGCAACATTCGTGCAGACCCACAGCTCAGAACATACAATATCTGTTGTCGGGCTTGAATATCTAACCTCCCTGAGGAACTGAATCAACGAAGTTAAAAGGTACAACCAAAAGATAAGAAGCAAAAAGTCGTCGACAGCAGGGTTCGAACCTGCGCGGGCGAAGCCCAATAGATTTCAAGTCTATCTCCTTAACCACTCGGACATATCGACTGCTTTGAGACCATATGTGGTTACAGTAGTATTAATCATATAAATAAACTTTGACGGACACATTCCTTGTCCAATCTTTTCCTTCTCCCTTGCTGACACCATGAGAATCCGTTGAGACTCTGTCAAGCAACATGAATTCGTTGATCTAGACGTCTCTCTGCAACTTCCACATCACAGAGTTGCATTCCAGATAAACGTTTCCCAGAAATGGGTTCTACAATCTTCGATTACGTGACAAAACCTTGCAAACAGTTCCAAATGCAAACGATTAACGAACTGGACACACAGGCAGTAGAAGAACCCAAGGAGGAGATAAATGAAGAACCCCACGAGTCCATCAAGGCATCCACAAGCCCTATACTTTACAAGATATCAAAAAGGTTCGATTGTTTTTTGATAATCGAGAACAACTCAACAGGTGTATATAATTGATTGTACTTAGTATCAGAAACGACTCTCCATGGGCATCCCCGTAAAAACTTTCAATGATAAACTATAATGATAGAGAGTGGATAATTGGAATGCAGCTGGAGAGTTTACACTACACTATGGATTATGAAACATTCAGTGTCAGAAAAACTGCCTTGATTCTGAATATGAAAATTACAGATCTGTTTGATGTAGTATGTAAGACACTAATCAAGCCATCAAGGACAATTGATTTGCAATTGCAAACATAGGCTACAATCACCCTTTCTTCTTCCCGGACGAGCATCGCCGTTCAGCCTCTTTCTCAGCAACTAAAACATAAAACTCAGATCCAAGCATCTCGTGCACCTCAAGATTCATAGTGCCGCTCAAGTCGACTGTCTCCATAATCACTTCTACAGTTATATTGAAGCCTAAAGACGACAAAACCCGTACAGAATTTGCAATCCGGCATATATTCTGCCTTGTCTCCAATGGTGTGTAACCTTGTTCTTGTTCTTCAAGATCCATATAATTTGTACTGGTACTGGATTTTGTATTCTGTTGCTCGGTATTACTTACTTGGTCCCCACTCATTGTGTCTCTGACTTCAACATGTTCACCAATCCAGATGAACCCATTACATCCAAGAACTAAGTCAACTCCATACTGTTCCATATGGTGAAAATGTTGTTTGCGTCTTTTCACTAGATAAGGAGG
Organism: Tripterygium wilfordii; assembly: GCF_013401445.1. Lineage (NCBI taxonomy): Eukaryota > Viridiplantae > Streptophyta > Magnoliopsida > Celastrales > Celastraceae > Tripterygium > Tripterygium wilfordii. The sequence continues at coordinate 1,060,138 of NC_052249.1, forward strand.
GATAGTGAGCAATTGACCCTTCTCAAGCTGGAACACAAACCAATGTCAGTAGAAACGAGATTACACATAATAATACATGAGTGATTCTAGATACTTGCAACAACGTAATTTGGCATTGTTTCAGCAGGAGAATAGGTAAAGAATCATTTAATTGAATTTACGAGGTCCCTAGTCATTAAATTATTGGGAAGCCTGCCTAAGATGACTGGCTCTGCGGACTAAGTTCCCGTAATTGATAACAAGTGGTTAAGGTTGCTAATGATGAATCAATGGTAGGTTTCGGAAGGGAGGATGGGGGTAATTATAGCAGTCGGAATTAATTTCTACATCATTATTAATTCGTCGTAAATCTTCCACCAATTCTTAATGTACTTCATCTTACATATGATAAGAGCCCTAGCTTGTAATGCAAAGAAAGCTGTCAACCAAGTATAAATAATATGATAAAAACCAGAAAGTGAGAAATAAATAAAAGGCCATCATCAAAGTAATCGGATTCTTGAATGAACAAACCTTTCCATACTTCTGACTTCTTGCTTGAAGCTGTAAACTTCCATCATGCTGGAAATTACGAACTTCAGCCTGAAAATTAATTATGTTATTTGTCATTAAGGAGGCCATTTATTACATATTTTGGTGCACATTAGAGTTTTATAGAGATAATTTTTTCAAAAATGCTTAAGAACTTACACACACAACATCATTCTCCTCGAAAAAGCTACGCATGTTGAGTTCATCCACAGCAGTACGACGCCTCTGCCATTCGAAAAGAATAACTTTAGTGACAACTTGAGCATATATAATACATAAAGAAACAGAACAACCATTCTAATGTTTTATAACTTAACAAAAAATCATAACGCATGATTCACAGAGAATAATCCATATGCATGTTAATCCTTTGAATTCAAAACATGATAGTCCCTCACATCTTACATTATGTTGTTGGACCAATGGAGTATTTAATAGAAACTCTGTACTGATTTGATTAAGCGAATAGCTGAAAATCGAAGAATAAAACACTGTACAAGCTGCTAGTATGCCTATTATAAGCATGAAAACTTACCGACATTTATGACAAAAACCAAGCCAAAAAGTGAAGATTAGAACCTGAATACCATCGGCCAGGTTCATCGAAGAAAGCATTAACACTGCATCTTGGCTGAAGTTTATTTCCAATTTCCAACGCTTAGGAACAATCTGAACAATAACAAATCAAAATGGGCAATGAGGAATTCTTCAGCAAAGAAGTTTCGATTAATTAATTAAATAATGTATAATGAAAAGAAAAAAAAAAGAATTTGTACAAGGTTCATTTGCTCCACGAGCATATATGGTCTCAGAATGGAAACAGTTGCCTCAAAAAGCAAAACGAAAGGGTTCCGATACAGTCAGTCTCAAAGAATTAACATACACTTTAAAAGCCCAACTGGTCATAGCCAAGGAATTCAGATTGAATCAAAGCCTAATTCTCCATTTACAGCGAACAGATACAAAAGACATCCATCTACCCCAAATAAGCAGGACGAGAGTGAGAAACATTTTACAATTTCCTCATCTTTGGGTTGACAACATACAACTAAGAATTTTATTGATTTCTTTATTGGATCCATGCAAATGCTGATGCTCTCAACCTGTTTCACAATGATCTCATCTATGTACACATCACCCCACAAAATGGTTTAGCACAAATTTACCGTCTCCATAATGTATAACAATCTATACAGGTTTACTTAACTGAATCCCGTTGTTAGCTCTATTAATCATCAAATACTTTTGCAAGAGAATATGGGCAAACTGTTGAATCAGTATATTCCACCAACAACAAATATAATGAGGAATACGAATTAAACATTTTCGTTTACCTCAACAACTCTTCCCACAATAATATCCCCAATTTCTGGCTTGTATCTGAAGATCAACAATAACTTAAAACATATTTACAAGAAACACTATACAATTTACAAGCAATAGAATTCATACTACCTGGATCGCAAAGGACGAACGTAAACCAGTTTGTTAACTCGCTCAACCACTCCACACAAAGTCGCCACCAGTTCACCGTCTCGCTCTACAGTTCCGTGACCCCTTCACAATAAAATAGGACATTATCAGAGTTGAATTATACAGCGTATCTGTATTTGTACACATTGCTGGTCACAATTAGGTGTGGTACTTTAGAATGTTGTCTTCGAAGTTCACCGGGATAGTATCGGCGACAGTGACGGAAGCATTGACATTCACTTTAGAAGACAACGATTCAAGCTGTTGCAGAGCCCTCTGCAGTCTGATCTTCTGCGTCTGGTTCAAAGATACCTGTAACCCTCTCATCTCTCTCCAGTAACCAAAACCCTAAACCCTCACTGCGTCTCCTCGCTTCTATTTCCCACGCCAAGATGCGTTCAGTTTGTGGGCCTCGCCCCCTGTTTTCTGGGTTTGACCTTCTGTGACAAAGCCCAAAACTACATAGGCCCATGGACTGTTCATGGACAACAGAATCTCTAAACTCGAAAGTACAATGGGCCCGTGTGGGCTGGACTATACAGGCCTGCTTGTAAGCCTCAATTTTATTTTTTCACCGTCTAGACCAACATGTCTTTTGAACAGTTGAGTTAATATAAATCTCGGGCCTTCAGAATAACTAGCATCACACTGACGACAAATAAGACTTGATCGAAAACTCATGTGGGTAGGGGATCCGGAAGTGAGACAAGCCCACAAAATAAGGATTACATAGAGAAATATCCCAATTAGTTAGTTCGAACTCCATATCTCGAGCATCGTTCTGTCTAAATCTTGAGAGATAAGCAACTACGCTATTGCCAGGTGGTTCCCAATTATTAGGTAAGGTGACAACATCAAAGGACTCCTTAAATAAACAACCCAAGTCAGTATTAGTATCAGAATAGTAGTATTTGATAGTGACTCCAAAAAACCCCAATACCCAAGAAATGAAGTCCCTAAATTTCGAATTATGTGAATCATGCATCTTTGACCCATGTAAACCCTATTACTTGAATCGTCCAACTCCCTCCAACTATTCGGATTATGTTCACTTAATTTGCAGATACCAAGCCAAAAACAATGGATCAAATTTGATTGACCACTTGACCATATCCCCCATCCTTGAACCAAAAAGTTTTGTGCATTCACCATTTGAAACAAACAATTAACATGGAAGTTAAGTAGACCAAGAGGATCATATTCTTACATTGGGTAGAAATCTTTGACAACAAGAAAATGACCAAAACCAACTTCTATTAGTGTTTTTTTTTTTCTCCGACGAATCTTCTCTTCCTCACAATCTCACCTACCTTATTCCATAATCCAAACAAATACAATGTCCATCAATCAATCATTAGTTTCCTCCTAAACATTCTCTTAACCAGCCCAACAATGGCTGCCACACCTACCCTCTCTCTTTCATCTCTTCATCTCACCTAATCACCTCCCAACACTCTCCTACTATTTTCTCCCAATAAGAGCAGGATGGCCTTTTGGAGTTCTATCGTTGACTCCCCATCTCTCCTTGGCCTCCTGTCTCTCTTCCTCCTCCCCCTCCTAAACAACTCCACAACCACCACCAATGGCTTCCGCCTTGGCATTATTCGAAAACCCACCTCCCCAAACCTTCCTGTCTTCCGTGAAGCCCCTGCATACCGCAATGCGGACTCCTGCAACAACACACAAAAAATCCACATCACAATGACCCTCGACGCCAATTACATCCGGGGCACAATGGCCGCGGTCCTCTCAATCCTCCAACACTCAACCTGCCCGGAAAACATGGAGTTCCACTTCCTCTGGTCCCGCTACGAACCCGAAGTCTTCTCCATCATCAAATCCACCTTCCCTTACCTCAATTTCAACGTCTACCGATTCGATTCCAACCGGGTTCGCGACAAAATCTCAAAATCAATTCGTCAGGCACTTGATCAACCACTAAATTACGCCCGAATCTACTTGGCCGACATAATCCCCACCCACGTAAAACGGGTCATATATCTAGACTCCGATCTAGTCGTCATCGACGACATTGAAAAACTCTGGGAAGTCAACTTGGAAGATAAAGTGTTAGCAGCACCGGAATACTGTCACGCGAATTTCATCGAATACTTTACGAACATATTCTGGGCGGACAGAAAATTGGCAGAAGCATTCAACGGGAGGAACCCATGTTACTTCAATACCGGAGTCATGATAATGAATGTTGAGAAGTGGAGAGAAGGAGGGTATACAGAGAAGGTAGAGATATGGATGGGGGTACAGAAGCAGAAGAGAATATACCATCTGGGTTCACTGCCACCATTTTTGCTAGTTTTGGCTGGGAATATAAAGGGGGTGGATCATAGATGGAACCAGCATGGATTGGGAGGAGATAATATTGAAGGGAAATGTAGGAATTTGCATCCTGGGCCTATTAGTTTGCTTCATTGGAGTGGAAAGGGAAAGCCTTGGTTAAGGCTTGATTCAAGGAAGCCTTGCACCGTTGATCATCTTTGGGCTCCTTATGATCTCTACCGTTCATCTATACATTCATTTGAAGAATAGAGAGAGAGAGAGATGTGCATGGGGGAGACAAATCTAAGAGGAGAGATTGGGTTGAAAAGAAAATGGGGGGAGAGACTGAGAGGGGTTGAGGGATTCATGAATTGCAGAGCATAGATGGAATGTTGTAATGAATTTACACAGAGAGAGAATGTTTGTTGGTTTTCTAGGTTACACATATATATTTAGCTCAGCATAGCTTCAAGTAAATTTTATTTCAAGCTGAAGGCAAACCCGACATTCAATTTGCAATAATTGAACAAACCGTATATATTCAACTGGAAAGGGAAAAAAAATACACAAGAAGATCAGTGATCAAGGACTTTGATCAGGCTCCAAGCTGACATTTCTCTTCATTGCTTCCATCTTACTTCTGATGAATTCATCTGATTTTTCATTAATATTTGAATCCACACTCCAAAGCCTCGGAATCCGAACCACCGGCGCCGGCCTCTCCATCGCACCATTTTCACTTGCTCTGCTCTTCCCTTTCTTTTTATCCTCCTCTTGTTCCTCTGCTGCACTCTCACCTGCAAACTCAACCTTTCCTGGACCTCTAATCTTCCCCTCTTTTGACCTGCCTTGCTCTTCAGATTGCTTAAAAAACACTGGAATTTCAGATCCTAAATCAGCCTCATGACCTGAAGAAGAGCCCCATGTTAAAGTCTTAAGGCTTCTGGGAAACAGGCTCTTGGTGATGAAATTGAAGAGTCTATGGCAAATCCCAAGTGACTGGCTCTCTTTCTTCTGCATGATTGGTAAAAATGAAGAAAAGAAAACTACTTGTGGCAGCAAAACAAGAAGATATATGCATATATATGGGTGTATGAGTGTATCTAATTGTCCGTACTGTTTGTTTTGCGGGGGGTTTTTTTTTTTTTTTTTTGACAATATGTGATTCCATGCTTGAAGGAGAGGAGAATAGAAAAGGCTTGAAAGAGAGGGGAATAGAAAAGGCAAAACGTGAGTTTCATGGAAGCATTTGTCATCTACTTTTGGAATCACAAATGGGTGTGTGATTCCTTCTCTAGTTGGTGCACCACTAGAAAGCAAAAGCTAGTTAAGAATAATACAGGTGAAAAAAATGACCATTTCTTTATGTTAATGGCGGGCAATTGCCCACCCTAAATGTTTATGGGCTGCACTGTAAGTTTGTCTTTGCACCCTGGGTCGTCGATTCGGTGTCCGCATCATTGCTCACGCTCCCTTTTTTCTTATTGACTTATCAGTGACCTGTAATTTTTTTCGCAGTTGAAGTTTCAGGCCTTTTGGCCACTCATTCTGACATTTTAATCTAAGCTTCTTTTCGACCTTATATTTTTAACATTCTACAACATCAATTCAAGAGAGCAAACAACTCATTTGGGCCGCAGCTATTATTAGTATGTTTTAATTTTTGACATCATGCAAGTGTCATGATTTTGCTCAAAAATTATTGATACTATAAGGTATAGCGTATGCATCTTAATTTGATTCTACCAGTCGCAACGACTGTAGTAGAGAGAACATTTTATGCTATTAAGATTTTCAAGAATCGAATTTGGAATTGAATGAACGATCAATGGATAAATGATAGTTTAGTCGTATATATTGGAAAAAATATTTTTATAGTATTCCAAATGAGGTTATCATGAAGCAACTTCAAAGCATGAAAATTTGTCGATACCATTTGTAAATCAACTTTCAATTATTATTTATTACTATTCTATAAAATTTTATTTTTATTGTTGTTTTCTTACCTTTTGAGGCATAATGAATAACTAATCCCAAAAAAATCGAAGGTGCTGCCCCAAACCCTCGTGTTCCTATAACTTTTCTCTCTCCGAGATAAAATATTGCGTTCGCCCCTCATTGAGATACCATGCATTGTAAAGCCAAGTAGTGGAATTCTACCTTGCTTAAAGTTGATCAGATTCCCTCTCTCACAAGATTTCACAATCTGGAATCCTAGATATGGATGTGAATAGTTTTGATGCCTTAAATTCTCAACTGATTGATTCGAACTCGAACGCCATAAATTCGAAGAGAGAACTAATTAAATTATCGTGAAATGATTAACCAATCCCTAAAATCTTAAAATTGTTACCCTATCAAGATTGTTCCACTATGATAAAATGATATCAAATCAATCATACAATTAAAAGCATGTTCATTGTCATTCATTATGATCATATGTGTGTTGAGTTCGTTTACTTTTATAGAATATTTGTTGTTTTAATAGGAACAACTTAAACTCATTTACTAATTTGAAGAGATAAAGTGCTTTATAAGATTAAACACATTTCAATTGGAGGTGGTCATTTTAAAAACAAAACCGTGCGGATTTTGAGTCTAAAGAGGAAAAAAACCACTTTAATTTCAATATATATGTTTGATAAGGTGGTTCCGTAAACTGGATTGTCAACGACACTGTAAATTAAATAAGTCAACGATACCGTCGGCAAAACTTAAGCTTCATAATGAAGCTTAAGTTGTGGTTGCTTTTATACAAAGAATAAGTTTAGTAATAAATATAAATAATTTTCACAGTTTATCAGTTACCATCATTTAAAAGTTACACCAAATATCTCACAATTTATTTGATAGATTTTGAGCTATCGTTGAAAATCATTTTTTAAATTTCAAAACCGGTTCACGAATCTAAGTTGAGGACCGGCCAGTCGACCCGGTTCTACCGAAATCGTCTTGATTTGAATATTTGATCGCAAACCTATGGAGTTCCTTCCAAACTCTATCGATTGAAATTCCCAAAATTTTTACCTCTCAAAGAAAGCTTCACCATTTCCTCTAATGGATTTCTTCAAATCCGTTTTCTCGGACGATCCAGATCCTCCTTCAACCGAAAATGAATCCGATTCTCCCCGAAGTGAAGGTCATCAAGAAAGCCCAGATCCGGAGCCTAAACAAGCCAATCCGGACACCAGCGACAGTGGTACTGGAGCGTGGAGCTTCGGGGGACTGTTCAAAACCATATCCACCAAATCCGAATCAGTCTTAGAGACATACCGTCGCGATCTCAAGGAATTCGGATCGGGTCTAAGGAAGGAGATCGAGGTTGCCCAGGGTTCGCTCGAGAACGTGAGTCATAAAATTGACGAAATTGGGACTACCGTTTGGAAAGGGACGACTCAGATCATCTCACAAGGTAAGGATGCAATTCTATCTGCTGATCACGAATCTGATTCTTCTGATTACAACAGTAGTGATAGGAACTTTAGTAGTAACAAAAAGTATAGTCGTTTCGATGCTCAAGTTCGTGCGATTCAGGGAGATGTAAGCACGTATTGTGATGAGCCTGAGGATTTGGATGAGTATAACAAGTGGAAATTAGGGTTTGATTTGAAGGAGAAGAGTGAGGACATGGAGAGCTTATTTGAGGAGAATGGGGCAATGGAGGGTATATATAAGAGGGTTGTTCCAAGTAGTGTGGATCATGAGACTTTCTGGTGTAGGTATTACTATAGGATGTATCGGCTTAAGCAAGTTGATCATTTGAGAGCTATGATGGTGAAGAGAGCGAAGGAAGAGGAGGATTTGAGTTGGGATGTTGATGATGAGGACTTTGAGGAGGAGAGCAGTGGGTTGTCTAAAGCTATTTCAAAGGCAAAAGAGGAGGTAGGCAGTAAAGATTCTGGTCAACTTGTTAAAGAGGAGGTATTGCAGGATGTGAGTTCTATGGATGTTAACGGGATGCAACAGAATGTTAAGCCAGATAAAGAGACTAATGTCGTACTCAAAGGCGAAACATTGGAGAATAGAGAGTTGGGTGTTAGAGATTCTGAGGAAATTGTGAAGGAGGTTTCTGTTATGGAATCCGACAAGAAAGGGGACGAGATATCAAAAGTGGATGAGGAGGGTAAAGGAACTGGTGATGGATCTAACAATGACAAATTGGATGATGAGAAGGTGAATTTGGATAAGAATAATGAAGGTGCTGTGTCAAAATCAGACGACAAAGTGGCTTTCGAAGGGAAGGGTGATGCTGGAGAATCTGGTAAAGACAGTGATTTTTCGGTGACATCCACTCATGAGGAGGAAGACCTTGGTTGGGATGAGATTGAGGATCTTAGCAGCATCGAGGAAAAGGATGATAAGAAACCTAGTCATGGTGGGAGCCCTAATAGAGCTGATCTTCGGAAACGATTGAGCACGGCAGAAGACGATGAAGACTTGAGTTGGGATATTGAAGAAGATGATGAGCCAGTTAAAGCTTAAAGCTACATAAAAGCTCTTGTATAACTTACCAAATCCTGTTATTTTTTCTTCCACAATTCTTGCATTAAGTGTTATATGGTGTTGTTTACTTGTTGCATTTTAAGTGCAAGTATCTTCTGTGATTGTGTACAAGTTGGAAATAAGATCCTTTGTTCTTCATTAATTTGTAGATTCATCAAAAGATATGCAGGAGGCATTTATTTGTTGAGAAACCTGCCAGATTATATACTTTCTTAGTGGAGCATGGAATCTATGACTAGCAAAATAAGTTTTCATTTTCCACTTCCCTGATAAAGCATAGAATATCTTGGTAGCTAAGCTTCATTACAGGGGACTATTCGAAGGGGTCAAGGAGATATCAAGAAGCATCCACTCTAAAAGCTGTTGGAAAATTTATGGAATTATCCTTTGCTTAGGGTTTATTATTCTGTAATAATTCATAATTGTTGTTAATAATTTTACCTTTTCCCCTACTTATAAATGGACCGAGTGCGGGTTGGGCCTGATTGGAGACTGTAAAGGCTGGAAGACCAGTATAAACTATGAAGTGAGAGTGTTATTGGGCCGTCTCGGAACAGTTGAAGCCCATCGTGGAGTGATTGTTGTGGGGCGGGCTTGGAATCTGTGGAAACAAGCCTGGTCCATGACTAAGTTGTTCATGGCCGGAGAAATGGCTTAAGGACTAATTGTTGAGGAAATAAATCCATTATCCATTATCCATGAAAACAATATAAAAAACTGAAAACGATGTAGGACATTATGTATTAATTTGGATTTTTTTTAATATTATTAGGGAAAGACAATTTTAGAAATTGTAGATTAAAATCCGAGAATCGTAAGACCAAGATGAGGGAACCCTAGGTGTCTAAGGTAACCCTAGGAGAGACATCGACTCCACTCCCAACTACCGTCCATGTACGATCCATACTAAATCTGAGCAACTACCCACATTCTCTCAAAGCAACATTAGTTCCAAGTTCAAATGTAAAGAACCAATTGCTTGTTCTGCTTTAAAGCATTTAGATTTGTTAACCAGAATATGATAAATAAAAAAAGAGAAATACACAAGCATAAGGTACAATATTTTATTATCTCAATTCACAACCCAACAATAAAAAAAAATCAATGAAAGTACAACACATAAAAATTATTAACATAATTTTTTCTTACAGATTGTTTAGCCTCTCAACTTGAAAGAAATGATAAAAATATAAGCAAAGTAAATCCATAAAAAAAGAAAATAGACTTGGTTTAAAGAACACACCCATGCTCCTCAGCAATGAACATTTGATAATAATCAATACCCCAGTAGTATATATTGATCTGTGAGTTCCATACTCATTTATAATGGTCGTACTTTCCACCACCAATGCTGGACATAGCTCTGATCTTAAGCTTTGCACGGTTAATGTACTCAGAGAAGCTCCTATCTACTTTTGCAGCCTCACCGGCATTCGACATAGTTCTGATCTTCACCTTGGCTCGATTGATGTAATCAGTAAATCTGTCTTCAATATGGATGCCTGTTTTCTTGCCTTCCTCTTTGTTCACTTGACTACTTATCTGTGCTTTAGGCTTATGATTTCCCTCCACTGGTGACTCAGTCTTCAAAGGCTTATGCACAGATGGTGGTGGTGTCTGTTTCATATTTGGTGCCACTTTAGCTGCCTGGACATGCCCTTGCTTGCGAGCAGTTTTTGCAGGGTCAGTCATTTCACTTGGTGGGGTGGTATAATCAAAGTTGATGGCAACTGACTCAGTTGCTCCCTTCTTGTTGGGTGTTTTGAGTTTTTCTGACTTGGGTTGTGGTGGAACAACAGGATTGGTTTGGATACCAGTTGTTTTCACAGAAGGGTTCCCCATGGTTGCTGGTGAAGCTCGTGAGGCAGGGGAGAGGAGCCTTGGTTCTTGTGGGCGATGAGAGATGCGGTGACGAGGTCTGACACCAGGAAAATTAGTCACTGCTCTAAACATTTTCTCACAAGCATCATTGGGGCTGCTGCTACTACGCTTCTTTTCCATTGACAATCAAGGAAATTAGAATAACCTGAAAAACAGTAGAGGATATTAGAAGTACAAAGAGTCTACCAAGTTTCAAGATTTATACTTGCATAATACAAGAAGGCAGAGAGACTTATAAGAAGAAGATAATTATACTATTAGAGTCTGGTCTCATGGGTTTCATGTGTGAAAATGATGGTCTTTCTCAGTAGGGAATTTCAGCTTTCTCAAAATTTCAAACTGATATGATGGATTGGGATCATATTCCTGCCTTTTTTCCTGCTGCAATGTTCTCCAGAAAACATAGATTAAGAAGTTCAGGTCCATCTGGACAATTATTAACAAACGGTATTCCAGACTTTAGCTGTATAAAGACGTACAGTCAGATGACATCAAAGATGGTATCAGATTCAAATACAATATCAAATAACAAGGCTGTTTTGAAGAATATACCATAGCAGTGCCAGTGATATACTTTCAGCATGGCCATTGGCTTGAAAGCTCATAGTTTCTTAAGGTGATTTACAAACGTGATTCTCTTTAGCAAAAGATTCGACAGCCAGGAATTCAAATCATTTGAAAAAAGTCTTTCCTTAAAAATGCAAGCAACTACTTCCAACTAATAAATGATCACTTCTCTTCCATAAAGAATATTCTGAACTTACAACACCATCATTTTGTCCAAACCAGTCTAATGGTAATTCATTCACTACTTACAACACCATCACCCTAGCTTTATCCTAAACTATTTGGGTTGGCTACAAGACATGCGGATGTTACATTTTTTTTCTTCTTTCCTAATGACATGGGGACATCACCAAGGCAAACTAATGTTGCAAAATTTCAGTTTCTAAATTGCTTTTAGTTGTAGGACCACCATCTCAATATTGCTCCATTTCCATATTGAAACCAAGGATTTAACATTAACTTAGAAATCTCAGACACAATCTGTTTTAAAAGCATCATCAAAATTGTCCCCTCCATTGATAACATTTACTACGGGCTTGTCCGTTTGAGGTGTTCAGGGATGTTGGTTGGGATCAGGGGTGTTGGTTGGGAGGTGTTGGGTTGAGAGGGGTTGGGAGGTGTTGAGATTTTTATATATAACCTTATAGAAAGGTTTTGTCCCAACAGCCCCGAACACCTCCCAACCCAACACCTCAAATAGGCAAGCCCTATAAGTCTTCAATCAGCAGCTCAAACAAACCCTAACTTTCAAAAACGGTTAATAATCTCAGCACCTCCACCGCCCTCTTCATTGCCTATAAAAGCCAAAACAGTGTCTAATAATTGCGCGGTACTCCTCTTCCAACAACAGAAAGATACGAAAACAACCAGCAAGAAAGAACTCAGAATCGATTGACGGAAATAGGAAAATTCAGTGAAACCAGATACTAGTGAGAATGCAAGGAGAATGAATGCCGGAAAAGTACAGATGATACGGTACCGTTTTGTACGGCGTGATTCGTGAATGTAGATAGGATTGAAATCAAGGCCCAAGTTTGGGCTGAAGCTCTAACTTCAAGGCCCAAATCAGCCCAACAGCTACATGGTTGAGGGCCTGAGACAACAGAACAGTACACGTTCTGGGCTAAGTTGTGGCCCAGCCCATAACATTGCAAACGCATCAAAAGGTCACCGTAAAGACATGGCGGGAGGAAAATTTGATACGGGAGCATCTTCGCGCTAAAAACCCTACAAAATCCATCTCCAACCATGGTTTTCTCGTCAGAATTGAACAGCTGCTCTCTGAATCCGAATTCACTACAGTTAATCAAGCAAAGAAGCTGTAAGTCTCAAAGAAATGCCGTCAATTGCCGGGAACAATTTGTCTCCGTTGAAGGAGAACCCGGCCTTCATATCGGAAACCGTCAGATCCAACACTGGCGACGTCACTCCTCAGAAGAGGAGATTGAGATCTAATTCAACGGTGGTGCAGGAGAACCAGATCTCTACTCCGCCGAAATGGAGATCACCTCGCCATTGTGAGAATTCGAGCCCCAACAGTCCTCTAAAAGTGAGTTTCTGTTCATTTTGCTTTAACGATTCAGACTATATCATCGTCTCTTAATTTTAATTACACTCGTATGTTGTTCAACTCGTGATGGAAATTGTGCGAAATTTAATGGACCGGAAACTCAATTTTTTGTTCATAAGAAAGTGCAAATAAAATGGAGAAAAACAGTAGATGTGCCTATGCCATCAGTAATTGATCTATTGATAGTGAAGATGAAACAAATCTCTGAATATGATTCAATTAATTTCCCCCTTATCTTTACTTTTCTCAATTTTTTTCAAGAATCAGACATGCCTTGAAGTAATCTTAATATCTATGTGTGCAGAGAGTGAAGATAGATTTTGTCGAAAATCCAGCCAGATCACAAAAATCACCAGCAAAGAAAGTTCTAAGTTTCCCTGTCAAGCAGAATTGGAATCCCAGAAGTAAGCATGATTGTTTGTCAATTTTATTGCACCGCTTGTCATATTTTCTTAATGAAGTGCTAATTTTCACTTAATTGTAGATGTGGAGCAAATGAGTGCCGTCAAAGAGGCACTGCACGTATCAAGGGCTCCATCAACTGTTGTGTGCCGTGAAGATGAGCAGAGAAGGATTTTTGAGTTCTGCAAGACTTGTGTAGAACAGGAGAAGGCTGGGAGTTTGTACATATGTGGATGCCCAGGGACTGGAAAGTCATTATCCATGGATAAAGTGAAGCAGCAAGTAGTTGACTGGGCCAAAGGGGTAAGCTCATTCACTTCATCAATACAAAAGCATTTGCTGATGCATTTTTGACACTGATCTGTAATTTGAATCTGCTTTTGAATTATTTTCAATCACAGATTGTGAAACTACATAAAAAAAATGAAGGAAAAGAAAGAAGTTCAATTCGTTTTTCGTTCATTCTGATGCTGTTCATATCAATAGTACAAATGTTAAAAATGTGTAGGCTTTGGCATTTATTTTGAGAGACTAAGCTTCTTCTGGCCTTGTGCAATAATAAGATATTCAGAATTGTCAAACCAATGTGGACAATCCATTTTTATGGACTCTGGCAAAGTGTTGGATGAATATGTTGATAGCAATGACGTTGAATGAATTTAAGTTAATATTTAATTACAATCATTATTGATTTCTCAATCATGATTTGTTGTTCTCTATGCCAGGCAGATTTGCAGCCACCAGATGTATTGGCCATTACTTGTACTTCACTAACAAACACAAGTGAAATTTTCAGCAAGGTAATGAAAGGATTAGAGGAACTGTTTTAGCATGCCAAATGTTCAGGAACCAAGAATGCTGATTCTTCAATGTTGATTGTCTTACCAGATTCTAGGTGAAAACCAACCAAGAAAGAAAATCAACAGCTCCACCTCACCTCTTCAACATCTCCAAAAGCTGTACTCTCAGAAGCAACAGTTATCTGGCCCAAAGATGATGTAAGAATCATAATCTCAATCCAATTGACTTTGCCTAAATTATGGGCTCATAGATCCTGCCCATCTTTTACTCATTACATTCTGCATTATATGAGCTTATCTTTTGATCAATGGATTTGTTGTTTTTATAACAATTTTGACTTTACAAATGAAATCCCTGATTTTGTTGCACCTTTATGTATTCTTGAACTAACTTTTACTGCAACAGGCTGATAATTGCAGACGAGTTAGATTATTTAATCTCTAAAGACCAGGCTGTTCTTCATGATCTTTTCATGCTTACAACATTTCCATTCTCTAGATGTATACTTATAGGTACTCTCTTTGTGACAACTCTCTCATGTAGAATCTCTGGCTCAAATATTTTTTGGGTCTTAAAATTGATGCAAATGCATAAATGTGTTCTGATACTCGTCTATTCTTTTGCAGGAATAGCAAATGCAATAGACCTAGCTGATCGCTTTGTTCCAAGACTTAAAGCTTTGAACTGTGAGCTCACTAATTAATCTCTGTTTGGAAATAGATTTTTTTATCAAAACATTTACATTTGATAGAGTGGTGAAAGAGAATCCACGTGAATTTTGGATAACTTTTCACTTGAAGATGCACATAATGGAAATTTTCAATTTTGAATTAATTGTTTTATTTTTTTTCCTTATCTTCGAGTCTTAATATTCATTTGAGCAAGTAGTTTTCATTGGTTTAACCTTTCTTATATTATCAAGCACTTTCTCTACGAGGAAGTACTTACCATCTAATTCCTTGCTCTTTCGCTAGGCAAACCTTTGATCGTGACCTTCCGGGCCTATTCTAAGGATCAAATAGTCAGAATACTTCAGGAGAGGCTCATGGTTAGTTTCCTGTGGCCTTTTTCTCTTCACATTTTATCATAGCAGCAAGGTTTTCTTGCTTAACTTGTGTAAGGATTGCTTTAACTTGATTTTATATGTATCATGATGCATAGAAACAATTTTAAAAAAAAACCCTGAATTCTAAGCTTAAAAGTATCTTCGCATCAAATAATTTCCAGAAAGAAATAGTTGATAAGTGGCTAAAATTTTCAAGAGGCCAATCTCTATATGATATTTGCTTATCATTACTGTTATTTGTTGTTTTTTTCCCATCAGGCACTTCCTTACATTGTTTTCCAACCACAAACGCTGGAACTCTGTGCAAGAGTGAGTCATCCAAAAATATTAGTTTCTGCATCCTTTCAATATCTTTTGCTGCTTTTCAGTTGAAATTTTGCAGTTAGATCCTGACAACTGGAAATTTAACAGAAAGTTGCTGCAGTCTCTGGAGATTTACGGAAAGCTCTTAGTATCTGCAGGTCAGTATTCCTTTCATTTTATCCTCTCTTTCTCTTACTTGCGCATCCACTCACAACCCTCTTCATGTATTATTGAGTGTACTTTAGTGATACTTTGATAGAACTTGGGATTTCAGTAGTTTTGTAATAGACCATTTTTGACCTATTAATGAGGTGGTGCCAGTTCACTAACTAAATAGTTTCAAACCGAAACTTTCCACAATGTTAGATTGTGCGAAGAATGAAGTTAGTTTAACAATGCAAATCCATCCGGTTAAGAACCTTATTGTTCCACATACTTCCCTATAATGGTTAAAGCAACTATATTTTCCTTGTACACAAATTGGTTTCCTTTCGATAATCTATTTTGTCTTGATTTTTCTGTGGCTTGGAATGCACAATTAGCTTCCTTATCTTTCAAGATTCTCTACACTGTACACTTCTTACATTTTGTATAAGTGCCTATAAGACCTGAAGGTTAAATTTTGTAAGATATCTATAAAACTCATTCTCTTCATGCTTGTGCTAAGATTTGGTTAACTGTTTCACCAAGCTCTTAGGCAGCAGTTTAATGGGAGTACCTTTCTTTTTGTATTCAATTAAAAGAAATCAATATTTTTCTAGGAGACAACTTCAAAATTATTTTGGAGATACATTAAAGTGAAATTACTTCTTCCTTTGACTGTAGGAATTGCAATAATCGGTTAATACTTAATCCTATTGATTCTATACCAGGAGTGCAATTGAGATGCTTGAAGCAGAGCTGAGAGAAACTGCAAGCAATATGAATTCATTGTCAGCGGAGAAGGGGTTCTTTGATGATCAACAAATGGCTCTAGCTCCTGAATCCCTTAAACTGCAAGAACATAATGTGGTATGTTCTCCCAGTATTCAACGCTAAGATTTTTTGACTACTTTTGTCAATATTTTCCTTTTTCTATCAGTTTCTGAAAGTTTACTATAACTGAACATTTTACTGAACTCCATATTAGTCATGTTCTTTATCTTAGAAGTTTATGAACCTGCTGCAGGTCAGGTTTGACCATATGGTTACTGCCTTGTCAAGGACATACGGATCCCCGGTAGTGGAAACCATACAATCTCTTCCTCAACATCAACAGGTAAGTTTGTGTAGCAATAATGTAATTTTACATGTACTGACAATTATAAAGGACAAATCTAACAGGCCGTTGTATGCTATTTAAGCACTGTTGCACTGATGCATCCAGTGCCTTGACGTTCCGTTTAAATCATTTGTCAAATTGGCACAATTGCTTTTCTTCTGTAGCAAGTGATGACTTTCCAGTGTTACATGATGTAACTTCTACTGCAGATTATACTTTGCTCTGCTGTGAAGCTTTTCCGTGGGAAAAAGAAAGATACAACTGTAGCAGAGGTGTGTTTTGTTTTCAATGTCAGCAACAAATAATATCAAAAGCGTGCAATCATTTGTGTTTCTGGTATCTAAGCATTTCTATACGGACGCAGCTTAATAAATCCTACGTGAACATCTGCAAATCAGCATTGATACGACCGGTTGGAACTTTGGAATTTTCAAGCATGTGCAGGGTATTGAATGACCAGGTATTAAATTATTTACTAGTTAGATAAATACAAGCACTTTGTATCAAAACAACTTCCAATATTGTCATATGCGGTCTGCAGGGGCTTTTAAAGGTAGGACAGGCTCGTGAAGATAAATTAAAAAGAGTAACATTAAAAGTAGATGAGGCGGACATCACTTTTGCATTGCAGGTACTCGTCACAACCTATCAATCTCATATAAATATTAAGAATGACATCTTAGAAAGACCAAACAAGTGATTTCTGAACAATAAGAAACTTTGGACCTTTTATTTATTAATCATTCTATATTTCTTCCACCATCTTGCAGGCCCCTTGCTCCCCCTTTGACCCTTACTTTGTATCTCATTCTTATTACTGTACTTGTTTGGGACAGGGGGTTCGATTCTTTCGGAGTTGTCTTCAGTAATTATGTGACTTGTCATTCCATTTGAGCTTCACCTTTTGCTGGCCATTAGAATTCCCACCTACTTCATGCTTAAAGGTCGGTAATCCTTCAAGCCATGCTCTTGATTTCACTACTTTGTCCATGAATAATATATATGCTATGCTCAATCAGCTTCCTGAGGTTGCTTTATTTCTAAAGGAATCTCTTTAGCGTGTTCATCAGATATGAGATATTAGTGGCTTGGCAAACATTAAGTTTAGATTTACACCATGCCACGTTGGTAAATGCAGGATAAACAAAAGGAATAAGATAAATTGTAGTTTTTAGACGAAAAATCCCCCTCAAGGATTGCTATTGCAGATGCTTGGGTACAGAAAATCATTACAAATGTATGCATAATTTGTAATTTTACTTGTTGCAATAAGTATATAACACTTTCTTTGACAATAAAAAGCCAGTTTGAATTTGGTTGCAAGCCCATATTCCTTTAAGCCTCTAACATGCATAGAATGTCCTTTGCAGGTTTTTAAGGGAAGTGATAGGTGTGAAGGTAAACTGGTAAAGAATCATATAGCAGGACGAATGGATATTGATAAATGAGTAAGAATGAAGAAATGCGTGCTCTACGCCTTTCCGAGATACAGTGGTTTCCGTTTCCTCTCAAATTAACTTCCTCTTGCCAATTACCTTGGAAACCAAAGGAAGTAGTCATCCAAGCAGAACTTATTTGGCATATTTAGGAAGCGAGCAGACTTGGAGAAATTTCCGGTTAGTATTTGTTCTGCAACATATCTGTTTGCAGCCTCATTAGAATGGTTTCCATCCCAATTTACGTGTTCAGCAGTGTCATTAGAAGGACTTGGAGTCACTAGACTTCCATTCAGATTCTTGGTTTGTACAATTCGATTTCTAAGTTCAATGGCCGCCCACCATATCCAATGGAGGCTCCTTGAATCCTGAAACGCTCATCATCCATAGGAGACTGTAATATAACAAAAACCATACAATGAGAACAATCTTTTTTTTTTTAAGTTACGATTGAACTGAATTATCAAGAATTTGATGAGGTTGAGTTTTATAGAGATCCACATAAGTGAGCATATGTGTGTTCAATGTTCGATTCTAATCATAAGTGTAATTCTCCGTGGTATTTGGTCATCTAATTTTGAATAGAATGCACCATCCAGATCATTCTGACCCGTATCAAACATGTAAAGGCCCTGCTTGAAGTACTCTTTTAGAGGGAAATATATCTGTTCCTCCTTGTCTAAAACCATCCCAAAGTGCCTAATTTAGCTAAACCATTCTTTAATCACACAACCGAGTTTTTCACAAATACAATGATCAATACCTTTTGACCTTAATTCTGAAACTCGGGCTTTGAATCTGTCAAACGGAGCAACCTGAGCTCCGAATGAAATCGATCATATTTATCTATAATGGGATTGCTGGAAGGGCAAGCAGAAACAATATTTTGCTTGGCAAAAACAAGTCTTCAAGAGCAATACAAATTTATCGACAAAACCGAACGCAATGGTTAACAGACCCATTGATCGGTTAAATTTATGTCAATAAATAAAAAAAAATCGATCAAAAAAACCAAAATAATCGACAATAAGCACCGATTGATCATTAAATTTATATCAAAAAACGAAAAAAAAAAAAAAAACCCCGACCATTTTCACCCTTTATTTGCCCGCATAAGGCCTAGAATTCAGGTTTTGTGAGCCACTTGGGCCTGTTTTAACGGACTGGGCTTTCCCACAAGGCCGGCTCATAATAACACGAGTCTGGTGTGCGTGCGAAATGCGAGTGTCTCGGTGTTACGGATCATCAAAGTGAGCCGTCACACTGATCACGCGAAAAGTGCCTAAAACCCTCAAACCTCTAAACCCCAAGAAAATCACATTTGCGCCACTCTCTGCTTCTACTGCGAATTGATTTTTTTTGAGGCCTAAATGGCTGCGGTGGCTCTGAGGAACTCTAATTCAAAGCGCCTTCTACCATTCTCGTCTCGTAGATACTGGTCCTGCCATGGATCGGCGGCGGTGGCCTCCTCCTCTAAATTTTCTTTTTTAGATTCGGTGTCTGCAAATGAGAGAACCGCCACGGGCTCCGCCGGTGGCTGGTGGAGATCCATGGCTACCTTCACGAGAACGTAAGTTCATATCTCAATTCGCTCATTTGATCCTCTCGTCTTAGAATCGTTCGTTTCTATTTTCCATTTGAATCTAGTCTGCCCTGTATGGTTCCGAGGTGGAGTGGAAGTGCGAGGTCAATTTAGTGGATTTTGTCATAAAAGAGCCTTGGTTTGGGAGATTTCGAGTTGGTTCAAATTAATTTGCAGGAAATAGAATCACTCTGACATGTATTTTGAGAGAAGTAATGGTTTCGAACTCCTGCTCAGGAAGTGCTGCCATCGACCATAATGTTGGTGGAAATACTTAATACAAAATATGACATAATCTCATTAAATCTTTCTACAAAGAGGTATTTTGTTTATTGTAACAAATTTGGAAGTAAATGTTTTTGGTAAAGTTCAATTTGAAGAACACGTATTAGTAGTTCCCTGGACATGTTCCCTGAGTCAGGATAAATACTTTCGGCCGACTCTGTAGCGGGTTTTAATGATGCTTGGGGTGAGCAGGCATTTCAAGTGTCCGGGTTTTACGAGTGCACAGCACAAGGTTTTCCTTGTTTTGAAAAAAAAATAATTTGATGTTACGCGTAGCCGTTAAATTAAGTTACTGCTATCGGATTATATCACCATAAGCATCATTTTTATCATGCAAATGTAAATGTAAAATGCTTTACCCAATTCCCCAAACTGCCAATGTCTCCAATATAGGAAATCCCCAGTAAACTTATACCTTTCAGAAATGAATATATTTTTATGCTATGCTGATGTAATCTAACACATCTAAACCTAAAAGAATCACCCAATATAAGGATGCAAAGTCCGCAAAATTATGGATGCTTATTTTATCTATAATATTCAGGATGACATCTGACTTCTGCATTAAGTTGACGCGTTTGTCTAATGCTTTTGTCTTAACAGGAAACCTCATGTGAATGTAGGAACAATTGGTCATGTTGATCATGGAAAAACTACTCTGACTGCAGCAATAACAAAGGTTCTGTTGTTGTTACGCTTGTATTTTTAGTCCTTTTTCTTGCTTTTATGTGTTAGTTTATAAATTTGATTTGGAATACTTACGAACTTTCTGTGGTATGAACTACTTTGCATTTAGTTGAACATGGGATGGCTATGTGTAGGTACTAGCTGAAGAAGGGAAAGCCAAGGCTGTTGCCTTTGATGAAATTGACAAGGCGCCTGAAGAGAGAAAGAGAGGAATTACGATTTCAACGGTTGTTATCTGTGTGACTTTTGCATACCATTTCGCTACAGCTTATGTTTGACAATCACCTTATGCGGAATACATAAATGATTGCTTGGCTCGATATTGCAGGCCCATGTGGAGTATGAAACTGCGAAGCGTCACTATGCACATGTTGACTGTCCTGGACATGCAGATTATGTGAAAGTAAGTTAATTTAAGTTTAATCTTCAATGGAATTATTTGTCTTTTCCTTCCGGGACCATCCTGAATTAGTGGAACAGATACTAAGCATTTATCAAGGTAGAGGTTTTAGGAAGAACACAAGCTACGAGTCCTTGTGAGTCATATATATTCCTATATGACTGTTGGACTCATATTTCTTGGCATGTCCATGTGGCTAATATTAAGAAAGAAATTGGGTTGGGTTAGTGGTGAGAATAATAAATTAGGTGCTAAAAATTTTGTACCATTATTTTTATTATTGTTTGACTAGCCCTCTCAGATGGTAGACTTCGGAGCTGATTTTCCCTTGCTCTCAGCAAATATGATCCACTGCCTTAAAATGCAAATGCATTTTTAAATATCTTCAAGTCCTTAGAACAGATTTTTTTGGTGTTTGTTATTCAAGAGAGTTCTGAATTCGGTAGTATATATATTTTGAATTGAATTGATTTGCAGAACATGATTACCGGCGCTGCCCAAATGGATGGTGGTATTCTAGTTGTGTCTGCTCCTGATGGGCCCATGCCTCAGACAAAGGAACATATTTTGCTTGCACGCCAGGTGCGCATCTCACTCTTGGGAGCTTGTGAAGCTTACTTGGATTATATATTTTTGCTCTTGTCTTGTCGTCTGCATTTGCAGATTGGAGTTATAACATGGAGAATTTCTTCTATACATTGCACAGGTTGGGGTACCATCTCTTGTGTGTTTCCTGAATAAAGTTGATGCTGTTGATGATCCAGAGTTATTGGAGCTTGTCGAGATGGAAGTCCGAGGTAGGCTGATATTTTCAGATTATCTATCTTAGACAGTGATTTTCATTTTCGTCTTGTTTGATTTGTTTAAAATTTTTCATGTGAGCTTATAATTTTGGCAGAACTTCTCAGCTTCTACAAGTACCCTGGCGATGAAATCCCTATTATTCGTGGATCAGCATTGTCTGCTCTACAGGGTACAAATGAAGAAATAGGCAAAAATGCCATTTTAAAGTTAATGGATGCTGTGGATGAATATATCCCGGACCCTGTACGCCAGCTTGACAAGCCTTTCCTAATGCCAATTGAAGGTGTTTTCTCAATTCAGGTAAAAGAATCATCTTAGCAGTGCCTTTGTGGAATACTCTTTAAAGAATGCTTCAGGGGGTCTTTTGTGGATTCGTTCTTGTTTTTGCCTTGTACTCTTGACTTTTGAGGCAGTTAAATTGAGTTGGACTGTTTAACAGATTAATCTCAAATACTTTTAGTTCAACTGAGTTAGACACTGTAATGGATTCATCTCAAATACTTTTTAAGGTGAAATTCATTTAACCAGAGCATAGCATTAGAACTGATTGAGGTGTACTATCTTGAATGATTATTTTTATCAAATCAATTTTATTAAATCACAGTATACTTTGTTGAAAGATTAAATCTATGCCATACCATGTTTGTATTCCATAAGATTCTTTGGTTGTGTAGGAAAAGAAGTTTTCTCTTTCCTTTGGTTGCCAGTTGAGCGTGACTTATTTTTACATGGTTTTTAAAGGGACGTGGAACTGTTGCTACTGGTCGTGTTGAACAAGGCACCATAAAAGTTGGTGAAGAAGTAGAGGTTCTGGGCCTCCTGCAGGTAATGATCAAGTCAAACTGCTCCTCATTGCTTGTGTGGCATTATTGTCTTCTTCATTTGCTTTGTACCTCTTGGAATAAGCATATTATTTTGATGTGGATGCCAGACTCTAATCTCAAAAAAACATTGATGGTTGGCCTAGAGTGTTGTATAGATGTGTGGTTTACATCTGGTTTTCTTCTTTAGGGTGCTCCTATCAAAACCACAGTGACTGGTGTGGAGATGTTCAAGAAGATCTTGGATAATGGACAAGTAAGTAAAAGGTTCTTCTCCTTGAACTGCTGGGGATTTTATTTATAGCAACTCTTGAACCCTTGGCTAATTGTGCATCTTGCTAGGCTGGTGACAATGTGGGTCTTCTTCTACGTGGCCTAAAGCGGGACGATGTGCAGAGAGGACAGGTAAGTGGCACCACAATTGATCCATAGTTGTTTTTTGTTTTCCAGGATTTTAAAGGAAATGGCTACTTTCATTATCTGATTTTATTGTGTTTTGTCTTTGCTTGCTTATTTCTTCTTACTTGTCTATTGATTTCGGCATATTCACTACAACAGATATAAAAAGAAGTGAATATCTGCCTGTTTTGGCATTATCTTAATTGATACTGCACTATCACACTTGTGCAGGTGATTGCCAAGCCTGGATCTTTGAAAGCATCCAAGAGGTTTGAGGCGGAGATTTACGTTCTTACAAAAGATGAAGGGGGACGCCATACTGCTTTTTTCTCGAATTATATGCCTCAGTTTTACATGAGGACTGCAAATATCACAGGGAAGGTGGAATTGCCTGAAAACGTTAAGATGGTTATGCCTGGGGACAATGTGTCTGCAACTTTTGAGCTGACCGAATCAGTTCCGTTTGAAGCAGGTATGCTTAACTTGTTATTATCTTTGTTTATTTTTGGGAAGAGAAACCTTTACTTGTCGCTGTTCTTCTTGGGCCGTAATATGTGATATATGTTTGTTTTCTCTATTGTCGAATGAAAGTGTTTTTCCTGTTGAGATTTGTCATATTTCTCTACACGAAGTATTAGTGATGAGGTGGTGATTGGGGTTCTGATTCAGTGAGTGCAAATTTATGATTTTCGCAGAAAGAATAAGAGTATTTGCCTTCTCAAAGAAAAAGGAAGAGAAACTAAGTTATTGTTGTGATTGATTTTTTAACTTGTGCTTGTGCTTGTTTTGTTATTTATATGCAAAAGATGGCCACTGACTCTGTTCTAGGCAGTTCTTTCAAGTGTTGAAGCTAGAAAGGCCCCTAACATTTTTGCTTTACATCTATACAACAGGACAAAGATTTGCCTTGAGGGAGGGAGGTAAAACAGTTGGAGCAGGTGTAGTCTCCAAAGTGCTGAGCTGATAATACCTTGATGGTTTTGAAATCCAGATCCTTAATTCTTTGTCTCTGGTTGATCACAAAATGGGTGGAATAGGAAAATTCAAAATTCGTACTTGTGGTAACACATGCCATGTAATCACTTACATAATCCCCATCTCAGCATCTGATCTGATTTGTTCTGTGCATTAGTTTGAAGATATTTTAATGACCTGAGGCTGAAATTTAGTGTATTAACAGGCAGTTTATCTTCAGTTCCGTTTTGCAGTGCACCATGGGCTACTTTGTCTTGTTCATTCTTTTTTTCCTCCACTTGATAATATCCCAGTTAGACATTATGGTTGCTGGATTTATTACTTTTGTTGTTTTTTATTGGGAAGTTGAGCAATTGAGGTTTTTGTTTTAAAAGCAGCTTGTGGAACAGTTAGACCAGGAAAGCTGGCTAGTAGTTTGGCTTTGGCCTAATTATGCCACTCAGATGTATTTGCTGTACTTGCCTAATTAGTCAACTAATCACCAACTTAATTCAGGGCTTTCCCAATTTTTTTTTTAATCGAGAATTTCCCAACCCAATGTGTCCACTTGACAGCTAAGTCAGTTATAAACTAGGGCCGTCAATCTAGCTCGCTTCACGCCGGTGACAAAAAAGACTGTGTCGAAGTTTGTGTGGGAAACAACGTTGAAATTGTTGGGCGTGAATTCTCTAATTCAACATGATCGTTGAACGATTTGATCAGTTATAAACTAGGGCTGCTAACGCAGCTCGTTTCATGTCGACGACAAGGGATCGAAATCCATATGAGAAATTATACCGAAACTATCGAAATCCATATAAGAAAGAAATTATACCGAAACTATCCATATGAGAAATTATACCGAAACGATCGAAATCCATATAAGAAAGAAATTATACCGAAACTATTGGGCATGACCGTGTGAGAGTTCAACTTATGACCTTCATAGTCAACTTCACCACCGCAATCAGACCTTTCACAATAAACTGAAGGCAACACACATCAAAGAAGAGAAACAAGAGTAGAAGTAGAGCAAAATTAGCTTAATGTTCCAGGCAACAAAACTGTGCTATATGTACACATTTGTTCTCCAGTTCGAGTAACAAGTCTTCTATGGTTCAAAATTAAAACTATGCCCATACTCAACTACTGCAAGAAGAAGCATGTTGACAATAAGATGCTACACGAACTCATGTCTGCAGAGGCTCATACAAGCCAGAATTGCTTTGATCTTCCAGTCGCCCTTATCTGATAGGAAATCTCTTATTCAGGCATGGTTCATCGCCAATTAAGAGCAAATGCTTGCGCGCGTATTATCACCAACCAACTTCATTCTTACAGTTACCGTTCCATTCTAAGTTATTTTCCAAGCAGCTTTTTCATATTGTTTTTCAAACCATTAGCTGCCAATAAAATGTACTTCTTCCTTTGACAATCAAGCAAACCTCAGCACGGCCACCGCCAAAAGTGTTGCGGCTCTGAAGTAAATCTCATTCACACTTCTATCCACTCTAGTCATCATCTCCTCCTCCTTCAAACCCACCTTTTTTGTGTTTTTGTTGATATACACAATCGTGTCCCTTAATCTATTAACTGCCCAAGATAGCCAAACCAGCCCAAACCCAAATCCGGAACTGAGGAGTTTAGATCCAGAGAGTGGTACCCTGCCACAGGCTAATTTACACATGACAGAGAAAACAACAGCAATGCCTGTCCCAGCAATGCCAGCTGAGAACTGGTTCAGTAGCTCGGGAAGTTCAGGGCCAGATTTCTTTAGCGAGAGGATTGGTGTTTTCCCTTGCCATTTCTTACTGATCATCAAGGATAGAAGGCTCTCGCATGCATGGAAATAATTCGTTTTGTATAGATCCCTTGCTGTTCCTCCCTTCTTAGAGTTCTTCTTCCTGAGTGATGGCTTATGCTTGAGTTTCCCAGGACTGTCGGGAGAAAAGAAAAAAGGTAAATCTGAGAACAAACCATTGTCATTCTGAAAATGAAAATAAATGTGTCTATTTGCACTTAGGTTTCCTTTTTACAGCCAGACACTTGTCAGGTCAAGTGATTAACAACCAGTAAAAATGTTTAGAAACATGAAATTCCAATCCATGCATGTAGTATGTTCAAGGGCAGACCCACAAAAAGCTTCATATTGTTGAGTTCATGTACCCGTCATCAAAGCACTCAAAATTTGCCAGACATAAAGGTCAAAGGCCTCTGAAATTGTTGTATGATTGCTGTTTTAGTGACAAGCCTTACGATGATATGAAACCGATTTAGCCATTGCCGAACCCTTATTCGTGCAAATGTAATTATTAGCACGCTCCAGAATATAAAAAATACGGATGCTAGACCTCATTTATGGCATGTAAAAATTCCTAATTAAATGATTAAAGTCAAACTTCCCGCACTTTCACTGACACAGAAGCACAGGTCCAGTTTATCATGTGATCACGAACATATGGCATATTAAGAATACATTAAACAAAAGGATTACCTCTTCAAAGGTGTGGCAGTGACAGCTTCCAACTTCAAAGAAGATGTATGCTTGTTATGCTGGGCATCTATAATATTTAGCCTGTTTGATAGGAAGATAGCAGGTCAGATGTCTTTAAGAAATTAACTTAACAATACTGGCGTATAAGGAAAACACAGAAGGATATCTAAAACACACATATATACACACAGAGAAGAACACCGAATGGTCAAATTTGAGGTAATCATTCGTCATATTCAATCTCAAATTTCAACAGCAAAATACCCAGTAAAAATTGTTCAAGCAGTATTTGGAATTGTTGATTGACAACCACAGCATATCACACTTAACTTCTCTCCAAGTACTACTTTTTATAATAACTAACTGAAATGTGAGATCCCAAGTCTAGAAACCGAATATATGGAAAATTGCTCATTACTGTACATGGAAGACCACGGACTTAACGTTGTGAGGTGCCTTTTGAGGACAAAACCATGGGGCCAGATTGGCCAAAGCCGACAACTCCTTACAAGCATTGAGCCAAGCTATTCAAAAAAGGTACCAGAGCAACAACCTGTGCGGTCTATGACAAACTGTTTAGGAATTAGGACTCGTTGAAAGGTCTGGGATCAGGTCTGAAGTAGAACAGCTTTTGAAGTTGTTCTACAATCTATTATAGCTGGAAGTTAAAGCACATCATGGGTTAAAAGACCAAAACAGTTGCTGGTAATGTACCTGTCAATAGGGTTTTAGAGATTTTGGGTGTTTAGGGCTTGATCAAAAGAAAAGAATTATAACAGTAGAGTGCCTTCTAGAAATTTCTCATAGAAGAAAATCTGAAGGAGTCTAACCGCCAAAAGAAAACATTCTCACGAGAAAGTGAATCAAATCTGAAATTTTATTCTTCGTTATTACTATTACTGTGGTTCATTATATAGAGGACCAAATCCAAATTCTATGCGGAACAGTAAAAGCTTATACTTTCAATTGGAAAAGAAACAGACTACCAATCCTGATAAGAATAGGATTCCTATAATGAAAACAAAAACTCATAAATACTTTAGTAAACCCTGAAATACTAAAAGACTCTAAAAATACCCTTGACCAGATAATTACAATATTGTCGAAGCACAGAGAAATTCAAATTAGCTTTAGAAATTCTTCTGGTTGCCCCCTGCATCAGGGTTGAGCTAGGACTTCCTCGTCAGGGATTTGATTGGGAGGCATTGTGAGAATGAGACCCCAGAGTCTGGCATCAGATATTTGGGTCTCATTACAAAATATTTAAAAACATGGGCTTAACCTTGTGAGGTACTTTTGAGGGCAAAACCATGTGGTTAGATGGGCCCAAAGCGGGAGGTTCCTCACAAGCGCTGGACTGGGCTTTACATGAAATTCACAGAATTAGATAGATAGAGCTCACAAGGTCAAGGCCTAGCTTGCATAAGAATGACTGAACATCAGAACAATTTTAGGAACAAAACATAAACTAAAACCTTCAGAGAGTACTCCAAATAATCTTCCAAACACGAGTATAAACGACTATATAAATGTTTACCAAGTCCAAATAATTATTAAGCACCACACATTTTATTCAATCTACCCAGATCTAAGCATTCATACCTGCTAAACGGGGGGACAAGTGACTCCTTTCTCCACTTAGTTGTAGTATTTAATAAGTAAAACTCTGTGAGAATTGAAAGAATGTCCTCCATCTTAGTCCCACTACTAGTGATTGGAGTGATTGGAACTTGTCCATCTGACTGAACTGACATTTTTGAACTATATATATGTCCCACAACGTCCAGGAGATGCTTTGCGGTATCAACTTCCATGCTTGGGTAAACGAGGGAAGGAAAATATAGCTGCCGATGCTCATCAAATGCCAATGCTTGAAGTTCCATCAACTCAGAAAGTGCAGGAAAATCCAATTTCCCCTTCTCTACTTCACTATGCCCAGAGGTAAGGAACCGCAATATCCTTTCGTGTTTCGCGCATTGTTCAGTCACCAAAATGCTGAAGAGAATGGAGTTGACTACATTGTCTGCCATCATGATAATGAAGGAAGTACGTAGGTAAGCATTATAGACCGCAAAATAAAGCACCAATATAATGCACCAAAAGGGTCGGACAACATATATGATTCTGCCACATTATATAACCAAACAACGAGGAAACTGATTCTACATTATTAGCAAAAGGCTTGCTGTGATGCTTCATCCTTCCCTTTCACATTTTTAAATGAATGCGGGACAAAGGGCGACCCTCTTGGCCTTTGGGGCTGCTTTACCATTATTCCTACTTTTTCTCCACAGGCATCCATATTGGCATTGACTTTTTCTTTCATAACTAGCACATGCAAGAATGGCATAAACAAATACACGTAGTGAATTCCCATTGATTTTCATATAGAATCATGTACCCAAATCCAAACTTTTGGGATACGGCTCTGATGATGATGATGAACCAGCACATGCAAATATTCATGGACATTTGAATTTCTAATGCAATAGTCTGCCCCATTGGGTAGACAAATATTTGGCTCAAGAACAATTTGCAATGCCATCAGAGATACATAAATTGCTATAAACAACAATAAATTCAGTCATCTCTGCATGTCAATGTATTTCTTTTGCTACATAATTTTGGTGCAGATCTACAATTAATCCCCAAATGAAACTAGATATGTAACCTGGCACTTTTACTGATAATGTGGGACCTTCAATTAGAAAGGTATTTGTATGTCAATGCAAAAGACGTTTGCTGTACATCAATTGATAGTAAAAGAAATCGATAAATCAGAAAAAAGGAATGAGATTTCAAAACCTAGCCCGCACATGGGCTAGTGAGCTACAAACCTTGCATATCAATGAGAATGGGTCTTTTGACTGTCGAGTCAAACTTGACGATCTGACGGGACTCACAGAAGCTACTTATAGGCGTCCACGGCTCATCATAGGGCATCAAACTAACGGAAGATGGTCTTATTATTTCCTGCTTCATTCTCTGAATTGGCAAGCAAGGCTGGCAATCCCATATAAGATAAAGATTAACTAATGAGTATAAGACAGATGGGGACACATTTTGCACTATATGATCTCACACATCATTACCATGACATTAAGACAAAATACTTGGTGTAGTTGAGCACATTGCCAATCTAAGCAATTATTTCAAGAGAAGAAAAAACAGTTACCAGTAACTTGTTCTAAGATAAATATCATAAACCCTAAACCCTAAACCTTAAAATTAGAAAAAAGAAACATTCATGAAATATGAGATAAATAAAGATTCAAAGCATTCAAAGTGAACAAAGTGAACAAAAAGTCCACAGTAAAAGCTGAGAAGTTTATTCATCCATAGCCAAGCAGGCAACCAGTAGTAGAGTTGCAGGGGTGCAACCTAGAAGCATAGGTTTGATTCTTAGAAACAACCTCTCCACATATTATATGGGGTAAGGTCTCTAACATCCTGCCTAGCCCTGACCCCACCCACTACAGATGCCTTGTGCATGAGAGTTGTTTACCATAGCCAAGCACCAATGGAGTTTAGACTCTACAGGTTGTTGGATAAGCGGCACAAATCATCTTTCACTAGTCTCCAAAGGTCGAGTAAACTCTCCTTCTCAATCACCTATATTTAGTCACATTTACAGATCCCAATTGATAAGTTTTCAAGTTTACAACTTAAATGACTTGCACCTACGAAATCTTCCTAACTTGGGTTAGCTACATACATGGATCCCCATGTATATGCATAGTTGTTTAACTTGCACGAGCTTCATACTTAGTTGAGAACTACATTATCACAACACAGAGCATCTCAAAGTATCAATGAGCACAAGCATATAGTTGCTAACCAAATGTTGCATCATGATAACACCTTGATTCGAAAGCACTTCTTTTTAGTAGTCCAAATCATAGTACTGATATGAGCACTATCGTCCATAACCGATTTGGGAAGATATTAAGCGTTGGTTCCACATCTGTGCCTCTCCAGATGCACCTCCAAACAAAACCTGTAGTACAACAAGGTTTCGAACCCTACAACTCAAATATCTCATATTCACTCTCTCCCAATATACTTATATGACTAATATGAGTTTCTCCAATTCTCCACATATTTTCACAATTACCTCATATTTACATTACTTGATAGCAAGTCTTGATGTCGTCCTTTTTATTGAAACGAGGGAAAACTTGTACTTCCCGTAGGCAAACCCCAGACACTTGAAGCGGCCCCTTGATAGTGAGTCTATGCATCATTAGAGAATTTGTGTCTCGAAAAAAACCTCAAGTGTGTATCGGTGCATAAGATCACCTCAATAAGGATGTCTGTTATAAGCCCAATTTGGCCGCCGACCCTCTAACAAGCAGAATATCAACATCTATACACCAACCAAAGAACAAGGACGATGGAGAGCAACGGTAGTAGTGCTAATCTTGACTCACTATATAAAGCAATAAACTGAAACATATAAATCAGTAAAGGACTTGAATCCACCATAGCCCAGCTGGAATTACAACAGATAATATGGCCGCTGGTGATTCGAATGAACTGAAACGCATAGTAATCCCAACTAACCATAGATGGAGCTAAACAATCTCAATTAAACCACCCACCCACCCGAACGAAACCCAACCAACCCCATATCACAAACAACTGATATATCTTACAAGATATAAAATAAATAAATAAATAATCAAGCAGGTATCTACATAGACATCAAAGAATTACCTTGACGACCCTGCACATGCCTTGCTCTTGGTGGAAAACAAACCCAGGACCAGGAGGGTGCCCATGAGAGGCCATCAAACAGAGCTTCACCATAATGTTTTGGGGAAGAAACCAATTTCCTGATTACCCAATTTCTCCTCTCAGTGTCAATCTGCTCTCGTCACAACCCCATAGACTTATCCTTCTCTAAACCTCAAAATTCAAAGATTCTTCTAAAAAGAACGATGGTTTTGAGTGGCACCCAGAAACGAAAAAGACGTAATCGGTAACTAAGATCGGTGGATCTGTGGGATCCAAGCGTTCAATCGAGAATTTGTCTGCTTTCGGAACTTGTGGCGCTGATTGGCCTTGAGAATCCAAGTCGGTGGGACTCCCAAACAAACAAACAACTATTTTGTCTCTTCCCTTTGGAGTCTACTGACCATTATTGTTTAGGGAAGAATCAGCTGCAGCCATGCTTGCTTTATTATTTTATTCTTACTTTGGGTGTCTTACTAGGACCGTTGATCTATGTATAAAAATTTTGAAAAATTCCAGGTAGGCCCCACCCTGATTTGTGAGAAAAATCAGCCAAGCAAATCCTTTGAGTCCATTTGGCAGACAATTTTGTCAGTAACGTATATACTAACAGATATGTTATACAATAATGGTAGCAGATATGTTGTCGGAATGGTTGGTAGTGTTTGGTTCAAGTTTTATTGGTAACATATATGTTAGATAATATTCTGAACAAATTACATAGGGGGTATTATGCATTTTAGTTATAACAGAATAATTAAAGAATTTTTAGTTAAATAATACACTAAATAATTAAATTGTTAGCTCAATTAATTAATCATATTTATAAATTTATTAAATAAATATGATTAATTAAAAAACCAAAAATAACTTTAAAATTAAATACATCAAAACTTGTTACTTGATAAGGGCCCCTCCATACCAGTGTTTCATGGGTTCTAAAAAGTCCAAGCTCAAACCCCACCCCAACAGTTTAATAGGCCCAGCCCGTATCCATGGGTGCATGCACCCATGCATCGGCTGTAGTCCAATGGACTTCCACAATACCAATGTTTCATGAGCTCTTGTGAAAATCTATTGGACATATTAAGAAGAGTTTTTGCCCTCCTTATAACCAGCACTTAACTCTCATATCTTTCCGATGTAGGAGTTTCTATCATTACTCAACTCTTTTCTCTCTCCATACCAAATAAAACCCTTTTTTTCTTTCTGGGAACATTCTGTAATGCTTACCTTCAATACTTTTTGCAATCTAGCTTCAATCAGTCTCGTTTCTTCCATCCAATCTAGCATAAAGTGGTTTGACGATTTGGGAAGAAGATGACGATTTGGAAGAAGAAATCTACAGATGAGGAGGATGATTTTGATGGCCGAGACGGTCGATTCTAGTACTGGCCATGGCTTCCTCACTAAGGCCGGTGGTGGGGGAGACATTGATGCGGAGATGGTAGGGGATGGTGGGGAGTCGCTATGGAAGATGGTATAGGGAGGGTAGTTTTGGAAGTGCATTAATAAGATGAGGGTAGATTATGGGTATTTGGGAATAAAAGTGAAAATGGTCCCAAAATGGTCCTCTCAAGGGCAATTTCTAAATGACCATATTATTGTCTCATAACTACCTTGATATTGGAGCCAAGAAATGATCGTTTGGTTGACACATACAATATATGCTACTAACTAGCACATATGATTGCCAAAATGACTTATCAAACGGGACCTTTGTTGCATTCCAGATAATTAAGTGATGAGTTTGTGATGAACACCTTTATACCTTATGACAAGCTGTGTTAGACTCAGGATAGATTTGGCGTAACTCACAAATCTAATAATAGTATGATATTATTTTCTCTGAGTCGAAATCCTCACGGATTTGTTCCTTTAGGCCCAACGTTTTCACTTAATCCCAAAAAACCGATCAGACTATGTTAGGTTGTGGGAACTCCTTATCTATTAGTCGTTCCTTCCTTACTTAACTGATGTGAGATCTCATCATTCCACCCCTTATGCACATAGTCGCATAACTTTCATTCATAGCCTTAGCATTCTAATGGACTTATCATCTTTCTTTTTTTTCGAAAGCACTACATGTGCATAATTTTCATAATTTTGATGTCCATAATCTAGGTGGTAAGAGGAGAAGTATGGGGACCATCTAATACAAAATGGTCACCTACACTTCTTCTCGTGCCACCTAAATTATGGATATTTATGGACACATATCATTTTGGTTTTTTTTATTTCCCGGCACGGCCATGTCAAATTTTGACCCATTGTCTACCCGGCCCAACTAACCGCCCATTAAGCTTTGCTAGAGTTGCTCTTAAACTAATGGTAATTGCTCTTAAACTCAATCCACTTCTTTGAAAGTCTCTCTCCGTCGTCTGTATTTTTATCTGATGCTTAAACTATGGAGGCAAAGGTGTTCTCGCTAGCGTGCGCACCTTCACTGCCATCGCTCATATCGCCGGCTAACGTGCGAATCTCCATCTTCAAGACCAAATACCCACCAACTCCCCGTTGCTCCTGTTAGTCACACTCATTGATGGGGTTTTAGTACTTTGTTCGTGAGTTAATAAATTTCACTTCTTTCTTGTTGGTTTTTTTTTTTTTCGGGCAGTTCTGAGAAGATGCACCAGCGAAAAAGAGGCGATATTGGAGGGCATGCCAAAGGAGTATTACGATGATGTATGTGACTGTTTTTCTTCGTATTATAGTGGGATTTTCTTTTGCCTTCATATTCGGTTTTTACAGGAAGATCAAAGTTCAATTCCTGTAAATAGCATTTGTGGGACTAAGTGATTCGTACATCTTAACTGTCCTCGACACCGGCTACTGCGGAACTAAGCTGAAAACTGACAATACCTCACAAAGTGGTGTTGGTTTAGGATATTCATGTTCAGTGAGAGCTTTCATGAGTATCCGAATTTATTTCAGATTCGTCCATTTTTAATCTTCTCATTGGATTAGTAGTGGTGGGTATTTTTTAGTTTAGAGAAGTTAGTCACTTCTTCTGCTCTCAGTTGAAAGAACTAAATATGATTCAACTGGTTTCTGTTCTAAGTTTGATGTCAAATCTTTAATTGGCTTGAATTGGGTCATTGGGTAATGGCACTTGTGTTGCCATATAGATTTAGAAATATCAATCTAATAGCACTGGCTAGTGATGTGTTTTGGTCACAGCTTGATTAAGTGAAACGTTAGGCTCAGTTTTTCGTATGCTAGCAAGTGGTTTTCGAGTTGTAAGAATAAACTCCACGAACAATAACCTGGTTTAGGAATGTTTGATATCATCTTCCGTTGATTCATATGCAGTTTCTTGCATTTATTGAATAATGAGTTCTTAATAATTCTGTTTTCATTGTTTACTTATGATATGGTGTTGAGCCCAATATACGGAAAGTTCCCTATGTCAGTCATAACCACCTGGCCTGGTGTTAATGGATTAAACATATGTTACTGTTTGTAGCCTATATGGAAGAAACTCTTTGCTTGTTGAACTGAAACCTGAGATATTGTCTTGTCTCTTGCTGAATTTATTACCGTACCTCTGCAATCTCTATTTTAAAGCTTTCATTGTTGTTATAATGGCTAGGAATGGCAAGCCCAGCAACGAGAGAAGACAAAGGAACTTAATCAAAGACGTCACAAGGAAGACGAGGAAGAAGAACGAAAGGTTGAAGAGTATCGTGAAATTGGTCTGCGGTTGAAGGATTATCCAGAAGAAGATCTCAGGAAAGCAAGAAAATTGGTTTCGAGCTTAATCAGAGCAGTTGATGAAGTGGAAGAGGTATCATGATCACACTAGCAAAAGGCGTCATGCAATGATTCTAATTTTTTATGCATTTTATGTGCCTTTTGATCACATTAACATTATGAATTGAAATCTGATATCCTTCAATCTGTTTTGCACATTTTCCTCCTGTTATGTTTTGTCAGCATTGTCAAATAAGATCATGGTTTACGGCTAGTTTCATTTAATGCAGAAAATTGTGGAAGCTGCTGAGAAAGGGGAACTCACCGAGCTTGTTCTAATGGTCATATGGAATCGCCTTGATCTTGCTCGGCACGATGTGAGTGGGTTTATTTAGCTTGCTCTAAAGTTTTCTTGATTAATCTCTCTCTCTCATGAAATGGCTTCTTACTTCTCCAGGATGAAAAAGATGCTATTAGATGTCTTGATCTATTATACAGAAGAGTCGAGGTATGCTGTTTTCTCCTTGTTTTCAAATCAGCCAGTCATTGTAATCTCTAATGGAAGTGCATGCATGGTACTCCCCTTAATTTCCCAAGCACTTGCACAAAATATTCACTTACTGGAAAGTAATCAAAATTAGTGTCTCAAACCTTAATAACTGCATTTGGTACTTGATTTAAATTTTCTTACATGTATTCTGTTCCTTAACTTTCGTTCTTTGTTAATTTATATCTGTTCTTTATGTATGCCTCCGAGAATTAATTTTCGTGCACATACTAGACCGAGATTGTAAAACGGGAGGCAAGTCCTGCCATGAGACTGCTCAATGATCTATTGAATATGCATGATGGGTTTGATAATGAAGCATGGCTGAAGGAATGCAGAAAACAAATGGTTGCTAGCTTCCCACGAGAAGATCCATTTAGCATTCTCGTACCCGCAGGGTTTGACATTGATAAGGTAAGCTGCATCCAGTAGAATAATTTTGCGCAAGTGCAAGTTATGTGTGGGCCTAATTTCTGTTCTAAATCATATCGCTAGAAATGCATGAAACTAAATTAGGATATTAGCTATTTCGTTATATTGAAAAAAATTCCTATACAAGAAATTACTCTTGCTTTTGCCCTCAAACTGTTTTTCAGCATCAAGGTCCGGTGCGACCTCTTACCGAAGCTGATGACATTCTTCTGAGGGTAGATTTTGTCAGAGAAGTTGACGCATTGCTGCAGGATGTCCGATCGGAACAAAGTGAAGCTCAAAATGCCCTGGGGCTGGATCCTGAAACCATCGCTCATAAATTAAAGCAACAGGAGAAGCAACGGACGATACGGCTAGTAGAAGCTCTCCTAGATTTGGCCATTGATTTGAAATGGTAGGGAACGTAAGAGGGCAAAGGAATAGGAAGATCAGGGTCAATTTTGATTCAGTTTGTCATTACCCACAGAAAAGCTTCAGTCCTTTTTCATGGGTCAATTTTATTCAACTACTTCATGTTCCTGTATTTGGTTCCAGGCTTTGCGCCACCCTCATGTTGTTACAGGCTTACCTGAATCATGTTCCTGTATTTGGTTCGAGGCTTTGAGCCACCCTCATGTTGTTACAGGCTTACTTGAATCCTGAAGTAGATAGCTCAGTACAAGAGCTGACTTTATTTTTTTTTGGTGATGATAGAACCCATTGAAGCACAGCCTATCGTACTCCACCTCAATGGTAAATCCATGGGTCACATGCAATACTCGTAAACAGCCTATCGGACTCCACTTCAATGTAAATCCATGGGATACATGCAATACTCGCAAATCACATGGGCTATGGTCTTGTAGAAATAACATCAAATTGCGTCAAAATGGGTGTTAGAACCTACGATATTCCACGCACATGCACTAATAGGTTCAAACAACTAACCAACTGAATTTTTTTTTGTTTCAAGACCTGAATTAATAATCTTCAAACTCTAGATCAATGCTTTGGGCTTTACTATCCTGGAAGGATGTATTGCATTAAGACAATCAACAGAAAATCTTCCATGAAAGCTGTAAATCCTTTATACCTCTTGGATGGCTTGAAAGAAGCTTTGATTATTCCTGTCCATTTCAGAGACTGAAAAACACATACATGAGCCTGGCCTATGCTCTACCTTGATCGATCCAGAAATCTTTATGCAGTCTACGTTGCATTAACCAGGACTGAATTTATCATTCCCATGAACACAGAAAAACAGATTTCTGATAACTTTAATATCAGAAAAAGAAAGACATCTAGATCAAGTAGAATTTTTGGTTCAAGCAAAATTCTTTTGACACCATGGCTCCTCGAGTTTATGTGGATTCTGATGTGTTTCCTCCATGAAAAAAATCATAAATGAAAAGAAGAACTAACCACTAAAGCTAGCTAAATATTGGTCTGAAAACCAGCTTCAGAACTGACATCAGAACCATATCTACTACTACCCTTATTAGAAGTCCTCTTTGTTGGCACGAGGGGGCTGTTCTCTTCCTCATCAATGACCCGCGGTCTGTCCAGTTCACCACCCTTGAAGACTGGGTGTATGTATGCATCCTGAAGATAAAGTCTTAAGTTTAGGTTTGGTTCTGTAGCCCGTTCAAGAGTGTCCTTTACCATTGCATCCTGTCATTGATCACAAAATAAAGATTAGTATGGCTTATGCGCGCACCCGCACACACACAAACAATCCAAGGGAATTAAAAAGAAACAGAAACGAAATATTGTTCAATCAGATTTGTCAGCAGAGCATATGCAAAGTATAAGACATCTCCTACGGTGCCATTGTTTTGCAGCAAAGGACGGCCAATCTAGTAAGTAAGATCTAATAGTAATACACTCTTATATTATCTCTTGTTTAGATTATGAGTATATGAAAAAGGCTTTGTTTTGCCTTAATCTAAAATCAAAATTGTTTGCATGATGGTATTTAAATACAACAGCTAGCTTATAGTGACAATCTCAGATAGGATAATAAGCTTGTCAACAAGCAAGGGATGTTTCAGTTTTTACGCACTCTTCTTTCTCACTATCATGAAGGAAAAAAAGTGATAATTTTAGAGATAACCGT
Organism: Tripterygium wilfordii; assembly: GCF_013401445.1. NCBI lineage: Eukaryota > Viridiplantae > Streptophyta > Magnoliopsida > Celastrales > Celastraceae > Tripterygium > Tripterygium wilfordii. Next base: position 1,098,136 of record NC_052249.1, read on the forward strand.
CAGTCAATAAAACATTGACACAGTTTCAGCAACATAACAATTCTCAACCCAAAAGATAATTTGACACTGACCTGTAATGGAAATTTTACAAATGCAGATTCGAAACGTCCCTTACAGAATCTATGGAACCAAATTGTAAGAATAGGTAAAGCCACGAGAAATGGTGTTGAATCTTCGGCCTTTTTTGTGCTCAACAATCCCAACAAAAGAAGTTGAGATATTACTAAACCAATTATTAAGCGTCGATGCACATCTGGCCAGAATGAAGCTCCACTCTCATATTTTTGGTCATAGACGTTAATGATCTGACAAAAAGGGTGCAAAATAAGAACATAAGAAGTTATATAAATAATAAAAATAATTGAAACAGTGTGAAGTTATGATGCTGCTGGAAATTATTGGGAACTAAAATAGAGAGTGCGGACTGAAAGTAAGTGGTAATGGCAGCTATATTGCAATGTACTGAACTTATGGTCCTCAATGTTTAACACTTGAATATGATATCAAGAACGATCTCCTCCTATTCCATTGTACTACTCGTCTGGATATATTTTGCAAGTTGAACTTCAATCAACTATGAAAGTTTGACACTACTGGTTAATAACAATAAACAAATGGTCCAATGAGGGATAGGCCTCAGATACAAAGAAAAGTATATTGCTGCACACTGAAATCATATATGCTAGGGACAAATGCTACAAAGAACAGAAATAATTTGTCGTGTAAATTAGGAATGTAAATCCTGCATTTAAGCTAAGTTTCCTATTAAATCTTTCATAACTGTTAGAATATTGAAAGCATGGTAGCAACTTCCGTAAGCGATTATACCTGATGACGAAATACCAAATAGGCAAAAGCAAAGAAGACAATGATGAAAGGAAGAAGTATGGGCGTCACAACAGCGTACACAAATCCCAACAAGAAGTAAAATTGAATCCGAGGTTCAGATGTAGCAAAGCCCAAGGAACCAGGATCCATCGCGTCATCTCTATCTTGGTCAGTCTTAACAAGAAATGTGTTCTTCAGGTGGAACATTACTAATGGTACCAGTCTAAGGATCTCTGCGGCGATTCCAGCCCAGCCATCAACCATTATATAAGTGATGAAGAAAGTGGCTTTCATTGGGATAGACTCACCAACGATTCTTGGAATCCTGGAAGAGCAGCACAAAGTGTCATGTTCGATTGTATCAATGTCAGTTAATGTAAGAACAACTTAGACCCATGAGAAACAAAGATGCGCAAGCCAGTGACTCATCTTTTAATAAACAACTAATTAGACCAACATACTCTGTTGGGGGCTTATTAAGAAAACTTTTAAGCTGTTGTAAGGCTGTTCCAGTGATAATGCTTCCAAGGAACACATTGACAAGTATAAACAAGTGATATTTTCCAGCAGATCGCCTCTCCAAAGATGAAAGTGACGTAAATCCTTCTACTGTGGACATTGTCATCAGAATTGTTGGTAGTAAAATAAGGAATATCTTCAGCGCAATCCCTGGAAGAAAGCCCTGTATCAAAGACTTCATGAACTTGCTGCAAAAGAAATTAACAATTGCTGAAATGTTATCACCTCAAAAATGAAAACGGCAAAATAAGAATACCCGTTGTTAATGGGTCCTAGGTGTCACTGTGTCAGTCAGAACCAAAGTTTAATTTTCTAAGGCTATCATTTAAAACGAGGCATCTAACTCTAAGTTAGATTGTCTGGGTTAACAATTGTTCAAAAAGCACTCCAAATTATAAAATTGCCAGGAAGGTGGGACTATTAATGAGGAAGTTAAAAAAAACTTGGAAAGCTTTAAGTATAAAACAAGAACTCACGTTTCTATAATAGGTTTCAAGAAAGGTAAAACTTTCTCAATCCCCTCAATGTTCGCAAGAGATTGAACGAATGCAATAGGAATCATGAAGCAGAAAGTCAGGAAAAATAGACCAATGGCCATGAGCAATCTTCGAATGGTGAGTTCGACATATGGTATTGAAAGATTATTCCAATAAATATCACGTGGCTCTGGAGCCCATTCAGTCAGCCAAATAGTAGGATTACTTGATTGCTGAGTCTGGGCACAGAGAGCTGCTCCCCATCTGGATTTAAATGAAACAAATGCTGCTGGAACTATTGCCTTAGGATCACTTAAAACCCTTACTCTTTCAGCCTCTTCCTGCAAAAAAAGTGTCATCTGTATACATCAGGGCAAGAGAAGAAAACAATACTCTTGGGATTGTTTGATCGCATGGTTGCCTTTACTTTCTTTTTCTTCACCTACTTTAACAAGAGAACTAGTACTGGTTTCACAAACTGAATAGCTGTTAGGCCATCAGATTTTTGAAAACAGCAACCAAATGTCATAATTGGGTCACGAGAAATTATGTGAACTGAAACAGGAAATGAGGAAGGGACGTACCAATCAAAACAACAACCACCACCAGCAGCACTACTACTACAACTTAGTACCGAAAAACATAAACAAGGAAACAGAATATACACTAGAGAGAAGCATTCTCCATGCAACTCCATCAAAAAGAAGAATGTTAAATATGAGAAGCTCTTTGACCACCCAGTTCAGTCAATAATGTTCAATCATATTTTCAGTCTCTAAAAGCCAAGAAATATTAAACAAAATCATAGCTTCTTGTTTTTCAGGAAAGAAAAGTAACATCAGAACCTCATTCGTAGTATGATTCTCCTTTTCCTTTTCACTATAAAGAAGAAATGGAAGTCAGCCTAGATAATTAGTATGAATGAGTTTATCAACAAAGTGATCACTGATCGTACTTTTAAGGTAAAAAAAAAGTTGAGCGTTCACAAAAAAACTATTTGGCATAATTTCTATCATCTGTGCTGCTGAAATTGTCACAAATAGCTATAACATGCCATTGCCAGCAAATATGTCACTTGTGCCTTCTACTCATACATTTCCTAGCCAAAGATTGAACAGAAATATAATTATAATTAACGAAATCTTGGAAAGAAATATCAGAGCTTACTTCTTTGCTCAGTTTTTCAATCTCTGAAGTATAGTAATCAACTGCATCAACTCTAGTTCCCCAAAGACCACAAAATCCTGTCTGTATAAGATAAAAAAAAATGAGGTACAGACAAGTTACCTAATAATAATGTAGACAGTCTCAAAAAAGAATATCAAAGCAGAAATACTGGAAACTGAAAGCTGATCATGATAAGAAAATACCTTTGTAGTTGACTTGGTTGAAGGATTTCTCTCATTTTTATTATGGTAGTAGGTTAACCAATTCTGCAAACTCTTCTTCTTTGCAACCAACTTTGCAAGGTTATTTGCATTGCATACAACCTAATATTGTATGCAAATGTTATAAGCTGTAAACACTAAATGTAGGTAATACCATAACATTAAAAGATAATCCCAAATTGTGGTCACTAATAAGTTCAAAAACTTCTAAGCCATAAATGTTCATGCTTATACGGTTATACCTCAAGAATGATTCTCTCTCTCTATCTATCTATCTGTCTTGATTGAGATTTTCCTGCTCTATATGCTACTTAACTTGAGTTTGTCACAACTTCTTTTACCTGCTTCTACTTATTTACTAAACAAAGAAAATTCAAAAAAAAAAAATACAAATTAGCAAAAGCTGCTATGAGCAAAGCAGCGCCAAACATCTCCTTGTTAGAACAGCAAAGTTTCGGATAGCTTGCCTTAGATGGAATGTAAAGGCGGCAGCAAGCCATTATCATTATTACCTTAATTCCTAATATCATGATGTCAAATTCACATGGGGCATTACAGGAAGGCAAGTGCCATCCACATTTTGTATGCCAGAAAATAAAAAGCGTACCTGATGCATGAGATAATGATCAGGATGATTCACACAGAAGAAATGTTCAACGTGCTCACTGACTGATTCATCGGGATCTGGAGGAACGTTCCTCACAAGGACCTGCCAAAGGCATCGAGGTCAATAGAAAGAACAAACTAAATCAAAATCTGACAAAGCAAATCCTGACTAGAGTAAAAAATCTGTCATAAAAATCGAATTTATGCATATTTACACCACAGAACATAGAAAGGTAAAAAATAATACTATGGTTGAGTTCAGTGTCCCTAATTTTCACCTGTTTACGCTAATTTCTAAATAACAGGAGCAGATAAGCAATACAAAACATGTTACTCCTAAAAAATTAAAGCCAAATATGTCATCAAAACTGGTGAGGTGGTCCCCAAATGACAGTCAATCTAATTTTTTTCTTGTTTCCAACAGTGAATTTACACAACTTGATCTGAAAGTTACCACGAGTAAATCCCATTATCTCCTGACAAGTCTTATGTTCCAATTTCCACCCCAAACTGATGTTTGCACCACCCCACCACACATAAATAATTCGATCCATTACCAACCGGTTATGTCTAGAATCTAGATCTGGTCCTTGAATTGAAAATCGTCCTCTTCAAAAATTTTCTTATTCTTTCAATAAGATGTAAAAAATAATTTTCCAGCCGGAGAACAGCCTAACAATGACACTAACAATAATAATAAGATTGAGTATCCGGCACAATGTCAAAATTTTCGATAAGTTCAGCAAGTAATAGATGCCTTCAAACTAAACTGCACAGACAATAACATAACAAAATGTCTGACAAACCCACCGTAAATTGATCTGGTCGACGATTTGCTGATGCTAAAAATTGCAACCGCATTGTGGCAATTGTTTTGTACTCCTTGTACAGAGCATACCATGTCCAACCTGTGAAGACATAAGCCATTACCACATGTGCCCAAAACCTGGAAAGCCATAGCATAAGATTCTCTTTGTCAAATAAAATCAGCATAAGTTTGCAAGTTGAAAACTCAAAGTCAAAGCATAAGATCCTGGATATTCATTGAACAGATAAAACTGAATGCTAGAAACTCTTGTATGACTTGTATATATTACTCCAAAAAGTCAACCCTCCTAGACCTGGCTCCATAATTCTACATGTAAAGACAGGTGCCTTTTCATTGTCAGTCTCGTACAACCAAATGAAGCAGATCCAACAGTTTACACCTACGACTTAACAAAAGAAAATTTCAGGATTTCTGATTTTGCATAAGTTTGCATTCCAATGATGGTAACAAAATGCAACCTAAAGTTAATTTGAAAACCACATTCTCCTTTTAACAATACTATTGAGTCCGGAGACATCTCCCTACAGGAAAACATGGATGACAAAGTCACACTTTCTACAAAATAACAATCAGATTATATTCTAAAAAATTAAAGATCTAACAAGGCATGGCAGTTTATTAATATTTCACCTTTTTGATCCGGATGGAATGTTTGAGATTGACAGCTTGTCAATATCACTGAACACCAAATCCTTGACATGCTCTAATGTGTCTCCAGTCCAATTGACTGGCACCAGAATGGAAAAGGCGAGTAAAGTTATCGGGACAAAAATTTTCAACCTGTACAGAAATGTCACCATATTAGATATTAATCTAGAAAATAGTGCATATTAGATGTTAATATGCTTATACCATTATATGTACCATTTGACTCATTTCCAGGTAAAATGCAATTAGAAATAATCCTTCACAAATCACTTAGTCATTGTTACAATGGAATCCTTGCCATGGTAGAATAGAAACATGGGAGTACTTTTTTGTTACCTTATAAGCAGTGATACAATAAAATAAAATAAATAGTCAAAGAGGAGGTCAAGGGGAGGAGAGAACTCTTGTACGCAATTACGCATTAAGCTTATAAGAAGGAACTCTAAGAAAAGGAATAAGAGATAAATACATAATGAAAAATATACTGAAGAACATGGACAAAATTCTGGATTGACACAGCATCCCATGAAGATAACCAAAAAGTTCAAAAATTCTAAAAGAAAAGAGAAGATACAGGATAAGAGGAAGACTTACCCCAGAAGGTAAATCCGTATATAAACAGCAGAATCAAGTCCTGCATGATCACTAAGCTCTGGCTCTGGCATTCTTAAAGCTGCTGGCATCCAATTCAGAAATTTAATGTATGTTCGGGCATCCAAATTGACAAATTTGCTCACAAGTGCTCCAGAGTGGGTTGGACTGCCTCTTATTCCCTTCAAGTACCATTTTGGAAAGTAAACTCTATCATTTATTGGTTGAAGCCGCAATATTGCAAATGCCACGAGGAATGCAATTGCAGACAAAAGATTGATAGTTGCGGAAAGACCAATATCTTGAAGGCCAGCCATCCGTTTCCTTGAACTTGAAGAATAATAGGAGTCTTATCCTAAAATAAATGTAGGAAGAAAAGTTAGAAGTCAAGTGTATTAATGTGAAGAAGCAAGCTGAATATATATGCTACCCTTTCTTCTGATTAAACCAATTTCCTTTTGAGCGTACTCAAAATTTTATCAGATACCAAGTTTAGCTTGATTGCATAATCATGATATGAATTGAAGTTTAAAATCTTCTCATGTTGAGAGAACATTCCAAATTTCTGATATCAAGTATCGGAATCTTATAACAACAATGCTTACGAATTTCTGCTTATTACTCAGCAGCAAGGCAAAAATAGCACGCTTCTTGTCCACACAAGTCACTTAGAACCACACATCATGTTATCCATCTATAAATCAACAACAAAGGGTATGATGCAAGGAGCAACAGCTTAACAACATATACTCATATATGAATTTGTATGAGTTCAGGTACATGAGCATATATGTGTCCTTGTGTATATACAATTAAGTTCCCAAAAGAACAGTCAGGGATGGAGAATAATAACGCATATGCTTCTGATATGCAACACAAAAGACTGTACGTGTATTGGAAGTAAATCGGGTCCATATCGACCTTATGATATGCAACAAGTTAAGATATTATATTCTAAGGCGCCATATTTTTAAGAATAGAATGGAGAAAGAGCAATGGAGATGTACCTAAAGCCGCACTGCTCCGTAAATCAAAACCTAAATTCAGAACGCAGAATTCGATCAAAACAATCTTACGGCAATCATACGGGTACCTGAAAAATCATAGTCTGAGATGATTCTCGAGCATCATTTGGATTTCGTTCTATAGATTTCAATTAAAAATACCACAGAAAGATTAAAATCCATCAAATAAAATGTCATAAAAAAAATAAAACCAATTATCAGTTTCCCTCTGTTTGTCTCCCGATAAAAACTCGAGAAAAAAAGATAAAGAAAACCGATAATATCAAAATCCAGCGCTCCTGCGGTTAAGTTTCTGAAACATGAAACCTTATCAACAGACCCCCTATATTCGCATTGTTCTCGATTTTCCCGGTAACCAAACAGAACACAGAGAGAGAGAGAGAGTGAGAACGGAAAGCGTACCTGACAATGTGGCTTTTCAGCAAAAACCAGAATGAAAAATCAAACAAACAAATGAATCGTGAAATATTGATTTTTGTTTCCCTTTGAATGTGTGCTGCTGATCGATGTTTTTGGGAATGAGAGATGGCAAACAGTAGCGTGATATGGCGGCAAGAAACGCAGAGCTGGCTTTTGCGCCGTTGCAGCAAATCACATGTATAGGAAACATTTGAATCTCGCACTGACGAAAATGCCCTTTTATTTCTGTTCTCTTGCGATGACTGCCACGTGTAAAAGAGAGTGGCTGAGATCTTCCCATGTAAGCAATCGAAATTAAAGGGAAAAGAATCACCATTAACAGGGAAAAATAAGTTACCAAATAAATGCAGTTTGTGGTAGCAGCAGATTTATGGATCTCATTCCTTTTTGTCTCAACTACCCAAATATTGGACGTACATAATTTCATATTCATACGGATCACGATTTCACATGAATCATGTGGAGTATGTGGGACCCACAATTTAACGTGGATCATGTGTGCATCTCAACATTTAGAATAATAATTGAGACAAAAAAATACTGGGATACTTCTTATTATTTTTTGTAATAAGAAACAAGTTGTGCTTTGCTAACTAAGGACAGGTGGTATGATTGACAATCGATTGAGTTAAGTCATATGTGTATACAGTGTTCAATTACAACTACAAGCATATTTCTCAAAGTTGTCCTCTGCTGTCTAAAGTCTGTACTTCATAGTTAGCCCATTAAATAAACCAAGTATTTTTTGCATTTAAATTCTTTTAATGGAAATTTCTAGTATGGCTAATGTAATATTTTATCATTTATTCTTAATAATGCGCAATAAAAGTTGTTGATACCCAATCCTGGCTTTGTTTGTTGGAATAGATGAAATAAATCAAAGGAATTAAATTGTTTAACATTTGATGATAATACTAAATCACCATGAACTTAGGGTTGTGATTTATTTTTAACTCCCTTCTGTTTTATGACTTGACAAACTATCTTTATGAAGAATATTGAGAATCCCAAAGTGATGCACAAAATAGACATCCCACAATACACACACAAAAAATTTCTAATAGCACAATTTCATGTATAGGGGCCATTTAAAATTTTGTTTCCTTTGTATTTGTTCTTAGTTAAAACCAAGTTCTATTGTATAACCATTTGTTTAAGCTTGTCGTTTGGACATTCGATATGGACATAAATTCGGACTGTCAAGTCCATGAGCACATAAGTTTTCCACAGTAAATTTGATCAAAACCCAATGCGTGATTATAATGATATTGCTTCAAATGAAATCGAATTCATTAGAAGTCTCAACCTTACAATAACACAATTCCGGCCCGCTTTACATCCCTAGATATGATGTCGAGAAACTAGAGTTGGACTTTTTAACAATCAAAGAATATGTCAATGAATGATTAACAAACAAATTATGGGTTCTTAACTCCAATACATGGACAAGATCTGGAATCAAACGTGGATTTTTCAAGAATTCCTACAAGAACATTGATATCTTTTAGCTTCTCATCCTGATTTCCATTACAACTTCTCAAGTATTTTATGGGGCTCTCTAAGAACTTGCAAGCGATCTCCTGGCTCATGGTCTCCGCTAAAACGACACCGTCCTTCTCAAACTCAGTTCCTCTTACTCTACCCATGAATTTCTGCATCTCCAACTCCTTAATTCTCTCCACCACTTCCTCCAACCTCTGTATTGTCCCTTGCATTTCCTTCTCCAAACCTTCATCTTTAATCTTAAACGCACCGTATACATCACGATGTAAAACGTCGACGTTTTTTATCGCAATTGGCATGCTGATGCGGGAAGCCGGTCGAAGGCTTCTGATCGCCGTTGAACTCACTGTGCGGGAGAGAATTGTCTTTGTGATGACCGAATTGCCCTCGCAAACCGTTCTTCTCTTGATGGAACAATATGGCATAGACAAAGCTGCCATGTTTAGCTATCGATCCGATGTCCTATGATGTTGTTCTGTTCTTTGCGTTTAATTTAATTTTTCAGGGTTTTGAAGAGGCTTTTAAGAGAGAGAGAGGGAGAGATTGGTTCTAAGGTTTTGACCGAATCCAAGTTTGAATATGGTCGGTTTGAGACTTTGACTTTTGAATAATGAAGAAGATCCGCCAACCTTGTGCCCAATTTGGTATTTTGGTGCACCAAATTTTTTTGGGAAATTGTGGGAAAATTATAAAGGTGTAGTATTTAGTATGAAAAATTCAATTTATTTAAAATAAAAATTAAATAAAATATGAAAAAAGCATGACATTTCTAGACGATCATATAACTATAAACATTTGATTTTCGATCGCGATGAATTTCATTTTTGCTTCGAATACAAAAATATCATTGGATTTATCATTCTAATCATTATGTCTCTTTCATCAGAATATCAGACTAAGCGATCAGTCCCAATACTACTGATGCGTCACTGTTACGATTGACACACTCTCTCTAATGATACCCTTGACCAAAGCCTCCTACAACTTAAAGGCACACGCCCCCCCCCCACAAAAACACTATTTAAACCAAAATCTTTCACGGCCAAAAGGGATCTTCTTCATCTTTCTTTTCCTTCTGAAGGAATAAATTTCATAAACTTACAAGCAACTTTAACCCCAAACTTTTCTACAGGGAACATTCACAGATAAAACGCATACTATATATATATATTTGCCATCACGATTATTACTGTCTTGATTGGCACCCTAGTGATGTCCAAGGTCTCTAATTGTCAACCTTTGCTCATTTTGCTTATTGTTAGTGGGTCCTTTCGAATATTCCTTTGTCGTAGATTCGGACACCTGCAATAACTATAACTCCAATGTGTTTACAAGTTAGTCAGATTTGGGTGGGCTATTTAACAATGTAGCCCACCAGGTTGTCTGAAATCAGAATAAGCTTGAGCCCAGCCCATATGAGACCCACAGAACACAAAATAAGTATTTAAAAAACAAAAATACAAAAGTAAATAAAAGTCAAACTGGAATTGCAGAATGCAGAACTCAGAGTTCAGTCAACAACGAGGTATGGGTAGTCTAGTTTAGTCGGTAGATCATACGATGTCACGCGCACAGACTCTTTGGCGCACGTTAGAACACTCCAGCAGTTCTTAACCTACACACTGGCGCGCACCGTAGCACTATTTCCCCCCAACCAAACTCAATATCTCTTTCCATTCCCTTGGTTGTGTAAATTAATGCTACTCTTCAAACTCCGCTCCCTCCCTCTTTAAATTAGGGTTTCTACGGAGTCACTGTTCGTCTCTTTCTCTGTATCTCTCTTGATTTGGTGCGATTCAATGCCTGATAATTGCTTCGCCATATCCAGTTCCGAAAACCCTAAACAGTGCCCAAGTGTCCCGTTTGCGGACGATTTTGGCGTAGTTGTGGGTTTCTGTTTCGAGAAGTGCTCCAATTGCCTGCTTTAATTTGATTAGTGTGGAAGCGCGACGGCATGGCACCGAGTCGCAGAAAAGGCGCCTCCAAAACAGCGGCAGCCGCGGCCGCTTGCCGCCAGTGGAAGGTTGGTGATCTTGTTCTTGCCAAAGTCAAAGGGTTCCCTGCTTGGCCTGCCACGGTACGTAACACTGAGCTATATCCTCATATATCTTTATTTACATGATGTAGATGGGTTTTTTTTTTGTGCGAATCCTCCTGTTTCTATTTTGGTGTATTAGTGCTGTTTTCTGTGTTGGGGCGGTTTTATACTTGATGCAAGATGGTTTGGGGACGTGCCCTTTTGGATCTGAATAAGAACTTCAAAAGTAATCTGTAAATTTATTGGGGATTCTTTGGTTTCTTAAAACCTCATGCTAGGCGCGTTTGCAATTGGCTGGGAAGATGACTGTTAGACAATAAGGAGCTTCTTTGTTTCCCTACTCTATTTCATTGATTAGAATGTGATTTTTAAACATTGCAAAGAAGCTAAAAGAACCTGATCGAAGTTGGTTATTACTGGCAGGTTAGTGAGCCAGAGAAGTGGGGATATTCAGCTGATTGGAAGAAAGTACTTGTTCACTTCTTTGGAACCCAACAAATGTGAGTACCCATGGAGATCTATACGCTTTAAGGTTTTTTTTTTTTTGCTATAATAAAGTAATGTAGATATAGGCACTGTTATAAAGATATATGCTACCAACACAGTGGTCTTGTTTTTCCTTCTTTATTCTTCTTTGTCGTTTTGGACTGGCTTAGTGGTTCCAATGATCCCTAGTAGAAAGGAAACTTTAGGTTTATCATGCTTGCATTTTTTCTTTTTGGCTTTAATTTTTGTTTTGTGCATGGCTTTGTTAAGGCTCCCCAGTTAAGCATTTCTTGTCTTGAAAATGCTAAAAAACGGTCCAGCTCAAAATTTTGAATTGTAAGTTTGTAACGATGGGCCCAATGGCAACAATTTTAGTTATGTTCTTGAATTTATTATGTGGATCCTGAGCAACTGTGGTCTTTAAATATTGTCATAGCTTTAAAAAGTCTCAAACAGCTGCAAACAAAAAAAATTCATCCGGGCTCACGCCCGTAGTTGAGGCGCAAGGCACCAGGGCAGTTTCCTAGGCAATGCCTGAGTAAAGGCTCCTTGTCCGGAGATTTCCGAGCAGCTCTGGGCGTGCCTCATGTCATCTGAGTGTCTAGGTGCACCTCTGACTATACTGGCTAATATATGTTTTTGTACGATTAAATACTTGATTGGAAACGAGTGTAGTTGAGTTCTTGAAGTGTGTAGATTTCATTGTGATAGGTCTTAGATCTGCATCCTATCATTCTTAGGAGATTTTGACCTCTGAAAGTATGAAAATCTTAAATATGAAGAAATTTGTACTAGTTTCACACTTCTGATGTTTAAGATGCTATTTGATGTTTTCCTTTGATTGCTTCTGTTTCAAAGTTCATTTTGTTTCTTTTGGCGCATCTCTTTGATATACTGCTGCTGTACTTTGTTGTCTCCAAATTGTATTTACCAAAAACAGTGAGGTCGAAATTATGCACTTTTTGCTCTTTTAGTTCGGCTTGAAAGTCAAACTTTCATAACTATTTAGTCAATTGGTTCATGTATGATAAATTAACAGTGTTTCATGTATGATAAATTAACAGTGTTTCATGTCTTCCAATAATTGGATGCTTGTTAATTTTGTACAGTAGGGTGGGATGAGTATTTAGGTTCATTTTTATCTTGTAGTCTTACTTCCTGCCACAATAGTGAAGGCTGCATGCTCATAAAGTGGAAGTTTATTCACCTTAGATTCAAGTTACAAATAAAAGAAACGTACAATTGAGATTTCTTCCAGCATGAAGAAGGAAAATAGTTGAAACAGTTGAATTTTTTGTTCCTTTTCTTTTGAATGTGGGAAGAGGGATTAGAACCTGCATCTTGCAGGTCAATGGTAGCTGCCTTACCACTTAATCTCAGTGGATGTGGTTACAGGACAAAGACTCAGTTGCATCCAATAGTAAATTAGCTTCTCGATCATGTTGCCTGCTATTCCAATAAATAACAGTATTTGGCCAACTATGCCACGGTGTCAACATTGAATGCTCCTCATCCCTTTTAGAATTTTTGTTTTTCTTTTAAATTATCTAACATATAGCCAATGGAATTAATGCCTTGTGATCATTCCAAGTTTCCAACGCCTTATGTGTAATTTGACTGCTTAACAGTTAACATTATGCCCATTTTGCGCCGGTCTGGACACTGTGCATGACAAATCTGTTACGGGGGACTCATATTTCCAAATCTTTTCAACCATTTTTTAATCAATGGAGGGTAATATGGTTAGCCGAATGTCGTACCTCTTTGCAAACAAAGTATCATTTGACTATTGTAATTCCTATTTTATGAAGATTTTCAATAGTGAGATTTCTTTCCGACACACTCCTTCCCCCTTCCACCCAAAAGAATTTAGAAAAATAAGCAAAAAACTGAGGAGTGCAGAGCACTTAAATATTTCTTTTTCTTTTGCAGTTTCTTTTTTCTGAAAAATCTTATTAGTTATTTTTGTTTAGGTTCTGTTGGATATCTATTTGGCTTTTCTGGTTCTAGGTCATCCATGTTTTATGCTCTGATTTGAAGAGGGATGGTTATTTGCGTTATTCAAATGGCTTTGTATCGTGCAGAGCTTTCTGCAGTCCTGCTGATGTTGAAGCATTTACGAAGGAGAAGAAGCAATCCCTTTTGGTTAAGCGTCAAGGGAGGGGTGCAGATTTTGTTCGTGCAGTGCAGGAGATAATTGACAGTTATGAGAAGTTAAAGCAACATGACCAAGTTGATGGTCCTGCTAGTGGTGATAAAGGTGCTCTGAAAGATGGTGTCATTCTTGTGGATTCATCAGCTGAAACCGGGTTGAAGGACCTGGCACAAATTGCTGAAGAAACTCATGATATGCTTTTAGAAACTTTAGATTCTAGTGCGGGTGTGGATAAGCCAGGTACAACCAATGATACTCCAGTTGTAGCAGAAACAGGTGCTTTGCCTGATAAAGATACCTTATCAGGACAACCAGCTGATAAAGCCTCAGTTAATGCGGTACCTATTATTACTACTTACACTTCTCGGAAACGCTCTGGGGGTTTACGATCTAGAAAATTTGTGACACAGAAGGCATCTACACAATCAGTTCAGCGGTCTAGAATTTCCCCGCAGGTAGAATCGTGTAAGTTGCAAAGCCTTACGCTGCCATGTAACGATGTCAGCAGGCCTGCTGGAGATATATCAGCTAACCTAGTTGAGGATGGTCCTTCAAAAAGAAAGAAGAGAACAAGGAAATCACCAGATGCTTCTGAACGTGATGATGTGGATTCATCTGCTTTTGTTTCGAATTTTAGCAGTGAAGACAATGTTTCTGAAATTGTTACAGTTGATTCAGAAGCTGTGAGTTTGAATGAAGGCAGCACAATGGTTTCTGGTTCTAAACTTGAGCATTCTGAGATAGATGTTGAATGTTTGGAGGAAGATGTTGAGTTGAGCAAAGGGCTTGATTTTCAAGTAAAGGCAGTTGTCCTTAAGAAAAAAAGAAAACCAACTCGAAAGCGTGCGGCTAATGGTACAGTTGAGCCTCCTGCCAGATTGGACATGGAGCCAGATTTAGCGGCAGTGGTGCATGATCCCGGTCAGAATTCACAAAATGGTGGGGAAAACTCAAATGGGAGGCACTTCAGAGATGATGGAGATGAGCACCTGCCCCTATTAAAACGAGCGAGGGTTCGAATGGGTAAACCTTCAAATGAGGATGGGGAACCCATTAGTGTTTCGTGGACTGAAAATTCCTTGACCACAGTTACAGTCAGTTCATCAGTGGAAATTGCCCCTTCATTAAAATGCAATGATGATAGTCCGGATGTTAGAGATTCATGTGCAGTGAAGGGACCCTCAGATAATGGATCACCTTCAAGGGATTCAACTCAAATTCCTGGAAATGGGCCACAGCTCCAGAAAGTTAACGACAACCAATCGTTCTACTGTTCAGCAGATGGTGAGGCTACTTTACCTCCCTCAAAACGCCTTCATCGTGCTATGGAGGCTATGTCAGCTAATGCTGCTGCTGAAGATGATCTATCATGTGTTAGTAAATCATCAACATTGAAAACTTCAATTAATGGCTGCTGTGTTCCTTCAATGAAGAGATGTTCTCATTTAGTAATAGAATCTAAAGAAGGGAATAATTTGGAGCAGCAGGGTATGGATTCTCCTAGAAAAAGTGCTGAATTTTGTTTGAGTTCGAACACTTTGGAGGATTCATCCAAATCTTTAGTTGAAACAGACACGTGCAATCAACCCATTGATAGCTCTGATATTGAAAAATCCAAATTCTGCAAAGACTCTCCTGAGGCTATGCGCTCTATTGACAGCAAAGCACTTAGTAGTGTAACCTTCAACACTCCCAATGCTCAGATTGGAATCAAAACCCAAAGTGCAGAACATGGGTCACCAAATCTTGAAGGAAGGCAAGATAGTCCAAGATTTAAACTTGATTCACAAGATCAGTTATTGACTTGGAAGCATGAAAGTGATTCTCAAAATACTGATTTTATGGAGTTTGAAGCTGTGAATCCTGCTAAAAAAAAAGATGTTTTGGAAAATTCTATGATTAGCGTAGATGCTGACTCAAGGACTGATGGGGCTCCTAAAGTTTCACGTCGAAATGGTAAGAGAGTTCTCCATTTGTGTGGAGAGGGTACTGCTTGCTCAAACACCGTGTCTTCAAGGTCTCAAATTGATGAAAACAGCGTGGTTAATGACATGTAAGTTTGTGTTCTAGGTATTTTTATCATAGTTTCTCGAAGCTCTCCAATTGCTCTGGCTTTATTTACAATATGTTCATTTTTGTATCTAGCATCTCTACAATGGCTGTATGTACTAGAGCACTGTACTGGACATGTAAGGCATGAACTTCAACTAAAGATAATTTCCATATTTCCTGTTTTTTTTTTTTTGTTTTAGTCATCAAATGGAAAGCTGCTATTGGATTTTGCTTTTATGCTTTATTTGACTTGAACAGTTTTTATCATTGGATAGTTTTATTCTAAATTTCCACGGCCAATGTACTCTTTTGTTCTAGGTATCAGGTTGTGAAGGATGATGGTCATCGTGTGAGACAAAAGGGTACAAGTTCTGTCTGCATTTCTAATAATATTGAGCCTGGAAAGGATGTCTCATGTGTCAGGTCAAGTCCATCTTCTGCTGATGGAGTTGATTCTCCTGCACGGATGTCTCCCCCCAATACGTCAACCTGTCACATGTCTACATCAGAAAGTGCTAATTTTGTTCCGAACAATGGCTGTTGTAGTCCAAATGTTCATTTACAAGACAAGAAAGAAATTTGTGATTTGGTTACTGATGAAGAAGAAAAAAGTGAATTGGTGATGTCTCACAGACCAAAGTCAGCTGGAAGGTCTAGCAGTACGGCTGAAGCACATGCTGCTTTATCGTCTTTTGAGGCAATGCTTGGAACACTGACCAGGACGAAGGAGAGCATTGGTCGCGCAACTCGTATAGCTATTGACTGTGCAAAGCTGGGTATCTCTGCCAAGGTAGGATTATGTTGCTTTAATTTTTTGTGATCTTTTGCTTTTGTCTTCTCTGGATGGATCAGGACTCCAAAGTTTACAGTGTTTGATTCGGCTTTAATTTTTGTATTGTTTTGATGAAAAATGAATTTTAATAAAAGTGACATAGTTGAAAATTAAAGTACATGGGACGGGGAAAGTACAATTAACTGCTTGAAAAAGAGAGACAAAAAAAGGAAGAATGTGCGCAAAGAGTAAATTAAAAATATAAATAGTTCAACTATCAAATGCAAATACTGCAAAGTCTCTAAGATCTCCTGAAACATAAGAAGAATAAGATGAATACCAAGATTATCTTATTAATTTTACCTGTAGTTACTTCGTAAATTGAATGTGCAATATTTTGATTCAAGTTTGAAGTTTCTGGGGAATGGAAATGCTTTTTAGAGTTAATTTTTAAAATGCAATGTAGGAATGGTATCACGTTTTAATGCTTTGAATTAATTTCAACTGTTCAAGGCTTTAACTGCAGCACGAGTTTCCTTGAGATGAATCTTCTTTTCTTTGAATCAAAGAAGGGGGTGTCATCCCTTATGCAGAAAAGAAGCTTCCAAATAATATTTAGGACGTCTAGCATTTTACAAATTGCTAGTGTATAACAAACTGAGATTGACAACGACTCGTGTGTGATTTTGTATGAGAGAAGTAACCTTGGTGCCACACCTATACTTCAAGAAGTCTCAGTAATTTTTGGTGCTTCTCACGTGTTACAAACTGAGATCCAGAAAGTCTCGTGCTTGATTTTGAATGCAAGAAGAAGTAAGGAACCTTCACAGAGTATATTTACTCCCTTTTTATCCCTCCCCTTTGAGGTTAACCTTGGTGCCACACGTATACTTCAAGAAGAAAAAATAATTGTTGGTGCTTCTTATGTCTTGCAAACTGAGATCCAGAAAGTCTCATGCTTGATTTTGAATACTAGAGGGAACCCTCCACAGAGAATATTTACTCCGTTTTTATCCCTCCCTTTTGTTGCTGCCAACGTAAGCTCTGCTTCAGCTTCACCGCCTCAAAATTTAATATTCCTTCTCTGTTTTTGATGAAATGTATGGCGTTTCTTCTGGAAAGAATAGGTACTCTTACTGTAGTCAAGGGGAATCTTATTACTGAACAAGCATGAAACTTTGTGGTTGCATATTAACCCAAATGTCAACTTTGATGCATAATTATTGTAATAATGTTAGCAATGATCTATATCTAGTGCATACAAACTCGTGGTTTGTCAAATACATGTCAGAAATGACAACATGTTCTAAGATATCACTGATTCAAGGGGCAAAATCATTCCCCCTGCCACATGAACAATTAAAAAGTAAGTTATTGAGATGTTCATTTTTAGGTCTTTTTAATCAGTAGTTCTTTGTCTTTAGGATCTATCTATATAAGTATTTTTTTTATGTTGTATACCACATCATATTTGTTCCTCATCCTACTTGAGCCAGAACCCTAGTTAGGGTTTCTTTGAAGTTTTAACTAATGAAATTTCAAAATATGATTTGATCTTGGCTCTTGGGGTATTTAATCATTTGCCTATGAAATGTTTTAAGATTAGTTACGTTGCCATTCAACCCAATAAGTTAACTTGTTGGTTTGGAGCGTTTCATATCATTTATACATGTTCTAACACTTCCCTTCACGTGTGGGTTGGACAATCCGATGTCCCAACACTTACACAATAAATGAGGCCCAACACTAGGGCTACTCTCACACAAGGCCCTCACTTGGAGCAACAACAAACACACACAAAGGCCCACAATTGGGGCAACAACAAATGGGAGTTTAATTGCATAAGTTAAGATTTGAACCCAAGACCTCTTGCTCCAATACCGTGTTAAGATTAGTTACTTCGCCATTTAACCCAATAAGTTTACTTGTTGGGCTGGAGCGTTTCACATCATTTATACATATTCTAACAAAATGAATGGAGGTTTATCTTTGATTCCTATCAATTTGCATCATAAGGTTGGATGCTATGACATGTTAAATTTTTGTCAACAAAAGGAATTATACCTTGTGACTTCTTCAGGGGAAAGACATTTACTATCGTTATGCAAAATTGTGCCTTATGTTAAAATTGGAATTTGAACATTTGAAGCGCAAAAATGAGCCAGTCAGGCGTTCTCGTTAATTGAAATGGGATTGCTTGAACTTTCTTCATGATTTCTTAATAGTGTGACATTCTGAAATTGATTTTTGGAACTTGTGATGATTTTCTTGATGTTTTGTGTGTATGCTCTTTTTTTATTAGGTTGTGGAAATTTTGGCTCGTTATTTAGAAGTTGAGTCAAGCCTGCACAGAAGGGTGGACATATTCTTCCTTGTTGATTCTATTATGCAGTTCTCACGTGGTTTGAAAGGTAGGTTTATTATCTTTCTTTTGCTGTGATGTCGGACAAATGCATTTTATTTTATTGCTTACGCTGAAATGATGCTACGTGTGCAATTTCCAGGTGATTTTGGTGGTATTTATCCTTCAGCTATTCAAGAAGTGCTACCCCGTCTACTGTTAGCTACTGCTCCTCCAGGAAGTATTGCACAGGAAAATCGAAGACAATGTTTAAAGGCTAGTGAAAGAATTTTCTTTGTTAGTTTAAAACTTTTCCTACAAGTTTGTTGATATTTTCCTCTTTTTCAGATTATGGTTTACAACCATGTGCTTACTTTATGCAGGTTTTGAGGCTTTGGCTGGAAAGAAGGATCCTTCCAGAGAATTTTATTCGCCAACAGATGCGAGACCTTGACTCGTGGAGTGGTCCTCCTTCTGCTGGTCCCTATTCTCGCCGCTCAGCAAGGACAGAAAGGGCTCTAGATGATCCTGTTAGAGACATGGAGGGTATGCTGGTTGACGAATATGGAAGGTTTGTTTTCCTTGAATCTGTATTGCTTATAATTTGTTTTAATTTATCATTTAATGAGATTGATATTTTTGCCACAGCAATTCAAGTTCTCAGCTTCTTGGATTTTGTATGCCCCACATGCGTAAGGATGAGGGAAGTGATTCTGATGGAGGGACTTTTGAGGCTGTTACCCCTGAACATAATTCTGAAGGTTCTGAAGAAATGGAGGCAATTCCTGCTACAGAAAAGCATAGACATATCTTGGAAGAGGTGGATGGTGAGCTTGAAATGGAGGATGTAGCTCCCTCTTGCGACGTTGAGATGAATTCCACCAATGGTGCTCCTGCAGTCATTGCTGCACAAGATCGGTTTGAACAGCATTTTCAATTGCCCTATGCTCCCCCTCTGCCTCAGGATGGCCCACCATCATCACCGCCATTGCCATCATCTCCCCCTCCACCTCCTCCTGTACCTCCAGGTCCTAATCTTGTCCCCCTTCCTCCTACAC
Organism: Tripterygium wilfordii; assembly: GCF_013401445.1. Classification (NCBI taxonomy): domain Eukaryota; kingdom Viridiplantae; phylum Streptophyta; class Magnoliopsida; order Celastrales; family Celastraceae; genus Tripterygium; species Tripterygium wilfordii. Next base: position 1,117,871 of record NC_052249.1, read on the forward strand.
GCCCTAGGCCTGATCCCTATGCTAATGCCATTGATTCGAAGCACTATGTGAGTTTACACTTGTCTTTTCATATTTTGTTACATATTTTCAGTTTTTCACACTCAAAAATTGTGGATTGGAAAACTTTTCAAGAAATGGAAACCCCTTGTACTGATAAGTCTAATATATGCAGAATATGCAGGATGACTTGCAACAGCAATTGGCCCACCAATCGGTACCTTTAAGGCTGAACTCAAGTATTCCCAGTTCCATGCATTACCATGCTCCTAAAAGTAGAGATCACCAAATACCAGCACAGGATTTAGATTCTACCGGCATTCATGTACGTTCAGCAAATAACCTTCCGAGTGATACCTCTAGCCTCCATCATAAGGCAGAGCCTCCACGACCACCTCATCCTGCACCATCAAATCAGTTCTCTTACTTTCAGAATGGCCAGCATATGAAGTCCCGGAGAGATGATCCACCACCTTCCTATCCCCATAGATCGCATTCTGCACGGAATTTTGATAGGGGGAACTTTTACAACGATGGTGGAAACTTTTACAATGAACATGAGAGAATAAAACCTGCTCCTTATGAGATCGGTGACAGTTGGAGGTTTCCTGCGCCCCGTTATTCTGGTAAGTCTTCAAAAAAAGAAGTTATTCTAAAGTAGCTTGTAAAAATGTGCAAGTATATTCTGATTCTATACGATGTAGCTTGTAAACATGGCAAACAGGAAACTATTTTGATGAACATAAATGATAAAAAAATGATTAATCTATTACAACTTTAAATTGTGAGTTCTAATAGTTATTTGCACTTTCATGCAAGCACACACAGAGGTATAAACTAAAATCCAGTGGTTATTTATCGATATGGCCTTGAAAATGTTGTATTTCACACAATTCTCTCAAGTAATTACAGTTTTGGGTTCTGAATGATGTTTTTGGACCTTACAATCAAAGAGAAGCTATCCAACTCTGTGTCCAGTTGGACGTTGTCACACATATATTCCTTTTTTTGGAATATATATTTTGCGGGCGGGGGAACTTGATCCTGCAACTAGCAGGTGATGTTCGAATCCCAACAAACAGCACTTTGGGTTTTAACTGATGCTAGAGGTTTGTGGATGATTGCTAGCAGTCACTGTTTGCTATGCAGGATTCGTTCCAATGTGGCTGCCCCTTTGGTTTTATGGCCTCAAGATATACATGTAATTTTTTCTGTTACTTGAAAAAAAGAACATAGATAAAATATTAGTATGGCCTTATGGACATGTAGATACTTTGCTTTGTTAGTTGTTTAATGGACATGTCATGGTCATTTTATTTGCCTGTCTAGGACCAAGATACCCTGGCAAACTCAAATCATCTCATGGACATGGTTCGCATGGACCCCCTCGCGAGCAAACAAGATCAATGAACCAAGGGTGGCATTTTCCTCCCCGGGCGATGCATCACAGGAACTCTGTGCCTTATAGACCACCTCCTGATGCTGGCTTTCATGGTGTTTCAAGAGGTATCGTCTTTCTCTGATGGTCTGTTTTTTTTCCCCGTGTAATATAAACTGAGAATTTCCTTTGTGCTAGCTATTTCAACTTTGTTTTTTTGGCTTAGTTTCTTGTGCGTGTTTGTATGATATACCATTTGCATTGGCATTATTAGAGTAATAATTATTGAACCATGAGTTGAGTTTGGAGAGGTTGCTAGATTTGTGGCTCAGATTATCTTTCTTGTGTTTTAGTTCCAAGTGTCTGGCGGCCAAGATGAGCAAAGCATTGCTTTGCTTCAAGGATTGGTATGTTATTGCTGACATCTCCGTTTCCTGAAACTTCAATTGCTGAAGTGATTTGCCATAATCATTCATTTACTTATTCATTGATATCACTATATCAGGTGTTGCCCATTCTTCAATCTGGGTTCCGCGGCTTGTTCAAAATATAATGAGTCTTCCAGGCCACTGCACCATGTATGGAAAAGATCTACAGATGGGGGTGCGTGTTTATATGCGGCAAGCTCTTTTGGGGTTGTACATATGTAGTCTATGCTCCATGCAAGGGAGGTGGGCAAGAATGCAGTCTTATAGATGTTGGCGGGAGCTTTAGCCTGGCTCCAGGATGTCATGTATCATCTTTTTCCAATCTTGTTTTACCCATTCTTTTGGTATAATTAGTTTCGGCTAAACCCAGATAGGGTTTTCATTAAAGTTTTTACCATGCCCATTTGTTGAGCTGAAGTAATGCTGTAAACAATTTTTTTTGTTTATACGCCGGGAAAAAAAAAAACGGCCAATGGATTAGAATTGCGAGATGTACTGATCCCATTCTAGATACTAATCAAGTTTAGCTAATGGCAGCTTATGGGAAATCTCTCCTTCCGTGTCTGGTGTGCGTGTTAGTTTAATGTAACAATTCTATCTGGGTCGGAATTTGATTTCTTTCCTTCTGTGCTAGTATTTTATTTCCTTCTGGGCTAGTGTTCTCTTTCCCAGGAAGAATCATGTCTTCTTGTTATGGATGTTGGGTCAGATTGAGACAAATCCTATAGAAGATTTTCCCAGAATGAGAGACCTTACCGAATTTGGATACGATTATGAGATGATAGTCTTATTGAATTTTGATGCAATTATTGAATCCTGGGCGGTCATGTTGGTGTTTATCCTCTGGTCATGAGATGAAATGCTCTTGGGAGCGTTTTAGTTCACCTGTTGACACACTTATTTCCGCTCGATGGCTAGCTAAAATTGGGACTATTGTGTTGATATTTTGTGCCTTAAACAGGCAACTTGTAATCTCCAGTTGCTATGAAACTGAGAAATAGCTAAGCTTTTGGAATCTTTGGACATATTTGGTGGGTATTTGCTGTATTTGATCTGTTTTCTGTGGCCCAAAAACAAACAATAGGGTTTGCATTTTTGAAAATGTAAGAAGGAGAAAGATATCGATGGGCCATACCTTTAAATATATAGTTATTGTTTCTTGTCTATTGTCAATTTTGGCATCTCTGTCGATGAGTTGTATGGCAATTTCTTCCTTGTGATTTCCCTTTCTCCTTAATTGGCATGTAGTTTTCATGTCCAAGGTTTGTCCACCACATCTCAGACAATCAAAATGAACCGTCTTCTTTTGAACTACTCCTAGCAAACCCAGAGTGTGAAAGCTGGATTTTATGATCTTTAAGCTTTGTTATTTTACAAGAAAGTATTGACAATTCCATCGGCTTCAGCTGGCCAATCCCTCTGTGTTTTTTTGAAGTTTGAAGTCTTCAACCCTGTATATTTTATTTTAAACAGTCATGAGTCATGACATAAAATTGTTGAGAAACTCAGAAAAGTCTTCTATCGTTAAAATACAGGTCCAATTGATAAATTTTAAGTCCGTGAGTTTTCTTAACTTTGTAAGACGTGTTTTAAATCCGTGAGCTTAGAAGGTCCTGAAAGTCCTGTGATGAATTGAGCTTGAACTTGAGAGAAACCAGACGGTATCTTACGATAATAGTCAAATTTAAAAGTGAGTTTATTGATGTCTCCAAATAGATATGATCACGCGCAGAGTCTGGAGTGTACTCATGAATCTCCTCCATTACAAAACAACATAAAATCCAGCCGACAGCTGCATGGATGATTTTTTTGGATGGAATTGGAGTTCAAATGTGTAGAGAAAACATTCTCATGTGTTCAACCATTTGTCATTAGTCTAACTAATAGTCAAGTCTCGACCTCACGTGTGCATTCTCCTATTCAGAATCAAAAACAGTAGAGTTCAGTCTTAATTATTATCATTATAATCTATGATAAGACATTGTGTTGAACAGTAGTACTGGGAGATGGTTCTAGGTCCATTTCTAGAAACGTCGAGACAGTGATACAACGTGGGCTGGGCCCAATGACCCAACACTTGTCGTGATCCATAAAGAAGGTGGCCCAATGTGTCTGAAGATAGGGCCCATGTAACGTTGATGTTAACAGTGAAGGGTCAGGCCCTGTTTGTCCCCTCTAAAGCCTAGGAAGAGGCGGTGGACAAGTCCTTGTAAAATTGACTCTTTTAAGGGTGTTTTGAGGGCAAGTATGTCGGGCAACATGGGTGATGATTATGGTGCACGTGACCACGGATTCTAGGTAAGCTCTGGTGATATAGACCTCTCTGTCTGCCACTATGAGCCCGAGCCCAAGCCCGAGCCCGTGCCCGTTTAGTTCAACCACTTGGGTCCGTTTGGATAACCCGATAAGCTTGTGGATTGACAAAAACATAGTTAGGATTCAGAATGAAGAGACATTGCAGGAGTTCGGGGTAGCTTAACAGTGGCGTACAGTTTTTGGGAGTTTCGGGCGAACTTAAAAAATGAATCATTTAAAAAAAAAAAAAAAATGGTATGTTACTTAAATGGGATTGGAGCTACTACAACACTAGTATTTTTTTTTTTAAAATATGGGGTTTTGGTCTATGGTCCATGTCGCCCCACCCCAGGAAAGCCCCCATAGCTTAACAAAAAATTTAATTTTTGTTATTTAAATGACATTTGTTAACAATAAATCTAATACATGTAACTAGTTAAAAGTGAATATAACCATATCAAACATAAACTATTATATTGACATTATTTATAAAAATAGTTATAAATTACAAATGTTTGTGATGATCAGAGATGGAGGATAGGAGCTCTCTCTGATTGAAGTTGAAGATTAGAGATATAATGTATAACTGGACAAATGGTCCTCGGGTATGTGTTTTTTGAGCTTGGGCATAATAATTTTGGCTTGTATAGAGCATATTTGAGTTGGGTTTAGGTTAAAAATATGTAGATATAGTTTTTTTTTTTCATAAAACCACACGCCCCTCATCAACATATGGCTCGTCCCTAGATATTGATACAAACGCTTGAAAATATACTAACGATAGGGATCCCAACAGTTGGTATTCTAGTCATCCTAGTTGCTGAATTGTACTCACATAATGTCATGTGCATAATATGGACATGTGAAACATGCGGAGTCCACAAATTCACTTAGATCATATACATCTAACTCAACATCTGAGATAATTAGGATATCCACTACTGCGATCTTTGTCATTTTCGTTAAAAATGTAACCAAAAGAATTTAGGTATGGGTATGGGTATGAATATGGATTTTCTCCACGCCCACGGGTACTCGATCAATTGTCATTCCTATTTATAAGCTAAAAATACAAATCAAATTTTAAAAAATGAAGCAATACACATGTAAAAACCGGCTACCTTACATGCATAGACAGAGATAGGGTTAAAGAAACATGAAGAGAATGGTCGGTCTCTTGTCCTCTCTCACAAACCTACCTTATTTGTAACTGGTAAGGATTGAATGTATCCGGTCAAAGCTTCTCATTATAATACAACCATATCTTTCTTAACTATAAATAAAGTATTGAACAGTTATATTATTGATGGCCTCATCATGAATAGTATCACTAGTAATCCCTTTTAATACAATTTTATAGTTATACTAATTTGTTAAGACTTTATCTCATATTCGATTGACATAATAAAAAAGAGTGGCATATAAGCAAAAGTCCAATCCTTTTTGTACAACCAATGCGTTTTCTGAGTCTAAGAACCAATGATGACGGCTCAAGAAAATTAAAGTCGTGCGGGCCTTTGTTTTTGTAAACTAACAATGATTTGGATTCTTTAGTTATAAATTGTGATATATATGCTCATATACACAACTGATATTTAGTTAGGATTGGGTGTCTACTGCTGTTTTAATTGATCTGCAAGTTAGGTTTAGATGTTCCATAACCCTACCTGCTGACCTCCTAATTTTGGACTTCAAAAACACCCACTTAAGGATGTGTAAAGAGACAGAAGAAAAGGAATATTTTCTGACATTCTGCATATGTTTAAATCTATATACACATATATAAACAAGAAATTATATGAAGATTTGATGGGTACGTCATATATTCAATGAACATATGTAGGAATTGATGATATGGGACAAGATGACCCCTCAGTAGGGAAGGGTTGGATGTGAAGTCCATGTCAAGGTTGTTTGGCAAGGAGACAAGCTAATATGCCTGCTTTGTCATATTCTTTGACCAGTTTGGCCTGGACCATTGTCCCAACAATGGACCAAAATTTGTCACCCACCACATATTGCTTCCATCCTATCTCCATTTCCTCTCCTTGTATATGTGTTGAGTGTGTATATATATATATGAGTGGTGTAGGAGGCTCAACAGTTCATCAAACCACAACCCCAGTTCTTGCCATACTTCACACCAAAAGCTTTGTAAATTCAAAAATGGCAGCAAGGACATTGTCGACGAGGAGCTTGAAGCTTCGATCGTGGCAACGGTGTTCGAAGCAGATTAGGGAGCAGAGGGCAAGGTTATATATTATCTGGAGGTGCACTGTCTTACTTGTGTGTTGGCATGACTAACCATATCTTGCAATGGAGAGTTGTCAAGTCTTGGACATAGAAGCTGCAATGCTTTGAGGATTCTCCAGTCAAAACAGTTTCGAGTTGAGAAATAGAGAAGTTGAGGAGTCTGGACTCTGCAAATCTCCAGCTAGAGTTCATGTGTAAATTCTATATACATACAAGCATGATAGATACAGTGTGATGATATAACAACTTTCAGCACAATTTCACAAATTGACTCAAATAACTGTTGAATTTTGATTCTTTTGTTTTGTTTATGCAAGTAGTGTGGGGAACTCGGACTTGGTATCTCCAAATCGAGTATATGCCTTAACTAGCTCGCCTGAGGGGTCGTTTGGCCTGCTGAATTTTGATCCTCCAACACCACGAAACAAAACACTTCACTCTTTCGGAGCACTAAAATACGCAGCTCTCACTCATGGACTCATGACATACATTGTGCTTTCTCTACATCTAACCTCGATGAACTAGCTTTTTTTGGTCAAAGGTTTTACATCCAGCAATACGTGGAGTAACTCCCGATACAGCAATAAAAGCAAGACGTGTAGACAGATCGACTCCACGTACTTCTATAGGATCCACACAAAGAAAAACACTCGCCATTCGTTGATTATTAGGGAAATCTCGAAAACGTCCAGGTCGAAATATAGTTTTCAAATTATCTCTGTATCCATCGATCGGGGGGAAGCTAACAGGTGTGGCAATGACCGGTATCCGTTAAGTTCTGATGCCATAAGCAACAAGGAAGAGACTCATAAAATGACAGAGACAAATAGAGTTTTTACACATTTTCGTTAACTCATGAACATGATTTATATAGATACATCGACTCATGGTCACTACCATAATCAAGAGGGTGACTGTTTGAAGGGACATCCCTAAGGATTGAACAACAGAAACAAATTTCCGAAGCAGGATCAAAGGCAGGCTCAGAGTGACAAGGATTAACAAGATCCAAATGACATCCATCATCTACCACAAATATGAAATATCACAAGAAATATCAAGCATGTTCTGCTGACACGATAACAGTTTCATCAGTTTCATGAGGACACAAATTTTCCACATTTATCGCTAGGTAACTAGTAGAATATAGCTAGCACTAGCAGACGCCATTTATTTATTTATATCCATCATCCATGCTGTACACATAAAATAAAGAACCCAGGGTAGCTACCAATGGCAGCTACAATTATCTGAAAAGCTATGTAATAGCACAATCCTCTTAACATTGTCAAAATCAAAATCTTAGGATAAACCGTTCCAGCACTAATGTGTAATGAAACCTATATGGAATTTAATTTTCATTTACCATCATTCATCTATATAGTTCAGTTGTCCTGCAGCAGGTCTGTGTCCTTGTCAAAGATATCCCATCCATCATCGAGAAGAGCTCTGCGGTCTGGACTAATTATTTCCTCTTCATGCCTGCACCCTTGTGATTGGGCATCTATTGAATTAGTTTCCTCTTCATGCCTGCTTCCTGATGATTGGGCATCTGTTGAATATGTTGGGCTTCCCTTCATCGGTGACTTTGAAGTTCCATTTTTTTCGGATAGGAGGACAAGTTCCATGCTTTTGACAGACGATCCTGAAGATGCTAATAGGAAACTTGTCTGGCTTGAAGAAACAGTTTTGCTTAATGGAACACGTTCATCAAAATTCTCTTTAAGCAACCTTACATCCTGACAAATAACAGAAATTTCTCCTCTGCAAAATTTAACCCAAAAAAAGAGGTGAGAAAAGAAGTACGCAGAACAAACAAAATTTCAAATATTACCACCTGAAATGCCAAAGAACTTCATTTTCAAACTTTTACTCTATCAACTATCAAAGGATGAGATAATAGGTGGATAATGGGGCAATTGAATGGTAAACAACAATAAAGGAGCTTACTCCTGCGTACGAGGCTCCTGCAGTGGAGGTGGGGACAGGGAGGGCAAGAACTAAGCAGCATTGTGCACGCATAGCGCAAAGATGTTTCTAGAATTGGAGCGCATGACCATTAGGTCACAGTGAAGCAACTTTGCTACTAGGCAAATGGTTCACCTAATATCACAAATCAAGACTCCTGCCAAACGCACTCTATCATTCTAAGAGCGTGACCATCCAAAATCATTCACTTCTCAAATCTCAATTACAATAAAGGAGATCTTGATAATAACCAAAACTTAACTGCTTTTAACCACCTAATCGACAAAACAGAACTCATAAGCTCAAAGAAGAGAGTGTGAAAAAACTGCATTCCTCAGCAAAAGCTCACTGGATGATCAGAACACATAATTTCATCCCACATTCATGGGGTTTCAGGGGTCCATGGCAAGCATGACTATAAAAATGAACAGATATGCATGTCCATGCACCTTTTTGTGCATCGGCAACCATACACAAAATTAGTTGCTACATCTATGCAAGGTTGAGAGGGCAGTTCATTGTGACTAGTTGAAAACTGCATAATGCTAACAGGCACACTATACATGTTTTCAGTTATCAGTTGATCATAGGAATCCGCCGATCAAACATTTGTTAGTGAGTTGGTCATAGATAGAGAAACAGTAAGAAAACATGGAAATAACTAAACCCAAATTTCATGTTATCTGTAACAATATCATAAGAAAAACACTTACTGCAGTGCATCAACAACGTGACCTCGGTCAATAAGAAACTCCCGTAACTGCATGAAGCAAATTTAGAAGAAGAATCAAGTCAAATTATTATTAAATAAATTTTATAAATAATGCACCACATGCTCAAACATTTCCTACCTTGGAGTTCTCCTCTGCCTCCTGCTGTAGAATCTTAGAATCTCGGACAACCATCTCCATAAAGGCTTCTTGTTCAGCTAGAGCATTTCGTGCAGATTCTACCTTTTCCAATTTTTCCAGCTCAGCTGCTTTCTTCAATTTCTCTGCCACAGAGAGTCGTGCTTCAAGGCTTTGATGCATCTGCAAAAAAAATTAATCCAGGAAATCAACTAAAAGCAGAAATCAAGCAACTCAGAATGTTCTCTCAAAATTCCAGAATTTCATCATGGATAAAATCATGGAATGCATTTTATCAGGTTTTTATTGGGGGTTCTTGTCTTTGAAGACATGATTATGTCATACACATCATGTTTGGTAACAACCATTTGCACTTAAGCAAACTCAGCGATCAGCTCCAAAACCAATTCTTGTATTGGTCCAGCCACACACAGCATAGAAGCCACTTCTTCTGTGGCTATCATGGATATGCTTATACTTACAAGCCACCCATCCCAAACCAAACACCAAAGGACCATTTAGGAGCAAGGTATCAATCTAGATGAATAAGTAAACTTGTTTTCTAACCTATGCATGCAATCGGATTCTGCATTTGAAAAAAAAATGCATGCAAGTGTTTGTATTGGACTCCTTAAACTAAAGGACAATCAAACAGCTATAGCTAATACACAAAAGTACCATTGCAGATACAAACTCACAAGTCACAACAAATTGTTTGTTGCTAAAACATATAATTTCTGCTCAGCATTTTTCTCATTGACACATAAAATAGGGAACTAAAACAGAGAATGTCATTCTAAAATATTGTGTTGTGTAGTACAAATCACTAAATCATGACCAAGAGACTTCATGTATACATGATAAACATTAAACAGCAAAGCAAACAGGAAATACTATCAAAACTCATCACATATATATAGAATAAGAAATCCAGAGTCTTACGTCTTTGATACAAAGGCAAAACAGACTGATATGAACATCCCACATCGCTTAGATGTGGGAGTTGTGAGCTATTAATAAGGAGGGCAAAATGTCTTCCTTAATCAGCCAACAGGTTTTCTAGGTAGTAGCCCATTGGGCCTGTTGGTTACAACCAGCCCATGTGTGGGTAGTGGTTGGGCATGCGTGGTTGGTTGAAGAATGTATGGGTGCGCGCTTGGCCTGGTTCTTAACATAGGCTATCAGCTTGGATGAATTAGCATTTAAGAGATTACCTCATCAAGAATAGCAAGAGATTTATCCCTTTCATCTGATAGGCTGAGCAAGCGAGCTTGGAGCTCTTTTAGTTCAGTAGCCAAAATTGCTTTCTCCCCATAAACTTCTCCTGCATGCTGCAGAAGAAATGAAAAACATCAGTTCCTAGGGTCATTCATTAATGAACCATACGGAATGCAGTCAACCAATTATATAACCACAAATAGAGGATGGTATAAAAGTTCATCCTCTAATAAATTATAACACACCATGTTATTTGTTTCCTTTGCATGTTCCAGCATTGTTTTTAGTTTCTCCACCTCAACAAGAATATCCAGTCCACCCCTCGCAGCGTCCTCTACAGCAGCTTCGGCAGCTTTCTCCTGCACTTCTACTTCTCTCATCATGTTCATGACTGATTCCATGGCAGCAAACAGTGTCTTCTGCACCAGTATTATATTGTTAAAATCAGTCGTATCAAAAAGATTCAAATTTGAAATGAAATACTAAAAAAATCATTTTCACCAAACTCGCAAAAGAAGAGAGAGCATTTCACATTTAATTACTTCTAAAAACGTTAATTTTCATTCCAGTAATTCTTCTTCACTTTTTCCCCCTTTTAGCCAAGTATTCAGTTCACTAGATCAAGAAATATATATATTTTTGAATGCACAACTTGATCAAGAAATATTTCAGCAAGCCCACCCAAATATAACCAAATAACTCGTCAAATTTTCATGCTGGACTGGCACAAAAAAAAAATACATTAATGAATAGCAGCGAAAATTCCAATTGAAATTGATGAAATGCTCAAAAACGCTGTTATAATAATTAAATTTAAACGTATAAAAGAATTAGGCCAATGCACCTTGTGATTCTTGGAAACTTCAATGATCTCCTCAAGAAGGTCAACTCTGCATATTTGGCCAGATCGAGTAATAATAATTTTTGCATTATCCTCCGTGTCCTTTTGTAAGACAGGGAATTCTCCATTTGGCTTCGAGTCAATAGAACTTCCTGCCTCCAGTTTCTCAAACTCATCAGTTGAGGCACTGGCATCAGCTTCAATGTCTACATGAGGACCACCACATATGGTAACCATTGTGTCTTCTTGAGGGGATGAAGGAACCACCTCTACCACAGAACTTTTTCCCTCCAGCAGCGTTCCATCTGAACATGATTTTGCTCGGTCGAGTTTGTCACAAGTAATCATATCGAAATCATTGGCACAGGGACCCTCAAAATCTTTCCACTCACAATGCAGATCCATCAGGTTGTCACTGACAACTGCTTTGTCCTGTGCCCAGTTAGTTGGCAGTTCATTGACACCACCTTCATTGGTCAAATTATTGGGCTTGTCCACTGACCCAGATTGATGACTGTTTTCTTGAGCACTCCCCAATAATATCAATTCCTCCCCACCAGTACTTGTACTTGACTTCCCATAACATGAATTGTAGAAAATTGTAGAATTAGCCAGTGCCGAATCATTAGTTGAACCAGGAACATGGGCACCAATGGAACCATCATTGTCATAGGGCTGTCTGGTCATCGATGTTACTACAGAAGAAGAGCCCACTTCTTTTTCTGCACCAACCGTTTGGCTTAACAATTTGCTTTGTTCCTCATGTTCATTTTCAATTGCAGAAGTAGTCAGTGCCTCATCATTAGTAGAACCAGTAAGATGGGCACCAACAGTATCATCATTGTCATATGCCTGTCCAGTCATCAATGGTACACTTGACGAAGTGTCCACTTCTCTTTCTGCACTAACCGTTCGATGCCTTAACAATTTGCTTTGTTCCTCATTTTCAGCTTCAGATTCCCCTGTAAATCCAGTATGAAGCCAAGATAACCCAATCAGGCAAATGAATTAGAACTTTTAGACAAAAAATTCATGAAACAACATAGAAGAAACACTATTTTCCATAAAACAAAAAAGGCACAAACTAGGAAATAAACGGAAAAGAAAAATCTGATTGCAAGTGCATTAACAATCATTGGAAGCCCATGAACAGAATAAGTCATGGCGGAGTCAAAAACCATATCACATTAGTTAACAGTATATGTCATCATAGACTTAAGAATTGGAACTCTCTAAGTAGAAGAAAAATATTACCTCCTCCATCAGATGTACCTACTGGCCTAATGTCCTCGCGAGGAGGAAAAACAGCAAAGCTCCTCTGAGACCAATACGGAATAATCTCTGAAATAACACTATCCACAGCAGCATCAACATCCTTAGAATGCTCAATAGCAACTGCTCTCAGCAAGCGCTTATCAATCTGCCGACAAAGGGATTTAATAAGAGGAGTATTTAAAGGACAAAACAGACACTAATTAACCATAGATCCATTCTTCTTTTAATGAATAGATCTGTACACTTGAAGGTGTTTATGGTAGATCACATTTTATTACATCATCATCCGAGCCTTTACCCCAAAAGTTTGGGGCCGGCTACATGAATCTATGAGAAAATTCAACGGGAATCCACTACGTATGTTCGTTTCCGCAATTCATTTCTGTCTAGGATTATACTTACATCAACACCTATTGAATCAATATCCTTTCTTACTACTTCAAGCCATGTTTTTTAGCTATTCCCCTTTGCTTCATACTCTCTCCTATACAAATACTTTATTCTCCACATCACCGCACCGCTATTTCTACGTTATTACATGCTCACACCATCTTAAATGATTTTCTCACAACTTATCTTCAATTGATGCTACTCCTACCTTAGATTGAATAATATCATTTTTTTATCCTATCTTCCCTTGTGTGGCCATATATCCAACGAAATATCCCCATTTATTCTATATGCATTTGTTGGATATATTTTCACTTAATAACCAAACACTCAGAACCATACATTATCACGGGCGTTAGTTGACCTATAAATTTTTTCCAGTAAATCTCTCGGTCGCATAAAAGTATAAAACCCCGATGCACTACTCCACTTTATCCATATGTTTTTAATCCTATTAACTATGTCTTAACTAATGTCTTCATCACCTTGGAAAAATCAAGCCAAGATATTTAAAACTTTACTTTTTGTTACTTCCCTTTCATCTAATTCAATTGTTTGTTCGTTCCCTTGTATGCTCTAACTAAACTTACATTTCTTTTGCATAAATAAAGGGAGTTTATTTAACTTTACCTCAACCCATTATGCATCTTCATATTTATCCCTTCTTTTGCATAAAAATAGGCATTTTTTCATTCTGTTTAACGGCTTCCGGTAGACAGATATTTAGCTAGCCATTTTACAGTCTTAAAATTTAAGAACTCAGAGAACTGCACAATGTAATGCCTCATCAACGCCAAATTAAAAAGAGGCAAATCTGGAATTACCTGTGGAAATATGTCAATTAATGATTGGTATACTAAATTGAAGCCCATATTGAAAAGCTATCAGTCTGCAGAGAACAAGTGCAAGAATCAAACTTTAAGCCCAAACATCCTTAATCAATTCATACGAATAAAAGAACCGTACGCAAAAGCAATTATATCAACAATAATACAATATTCAGAACACAAATAGTTGAGCCGATTCAAAAATATATTATATATTCTGTACAAAGTAACTAAAAATTGAATCCCTAATTATCATTTTTCAATTAATGACAGAAACAGTCAAAAGTAGCATAAAGATCAAACCCTTAAAAGAAGATGAGCGCATAAACCCTAATGGTTGCTAAAAAAGGACGAGCGGAATCAAATAAAACAACCGGAAATTCTTTAAATCCAAATCAAATAACTGTTAAATTGAAATGAAAAGAAAAAGAACCAAACTATTCCAGCCAACGAGAAGGGAACCGAAAAAGTCAATTGAAGTTGAACGGATCAAGTAACTCATCAAAGAATCCCCACTGGAAACAAGAAAGAGAATCGATAATACTATTTTCGCTTCTCTTGAATCCGAGTTTCTTCTCGGGAAACAAACAAGAGGGAGTGATGAAGGAAGCACAAACCTTTCCGGTATCGAGAGGAGGTGTAGATTGTCTTGTTAGAGAAGTAAACGCGAGATAGAACTGTAGGCGTATTTGTAGTGTTCGACTCGGGAGCTGCGAAAGCAAACTGGATTTAACGAGGACGCTAACACTGCTAAGAAAACGGAAGACGCGACCAAATAATTTGGCCCGGTCCAACTAACCTATCCCGTGCTTAGTCCGGCCCAAGTTTGAGTTTCGTGGGTTGTCCATGCCCTCCTGTTAAGTTGGCGGTTCAATTCTGAGTTGGCATCATTATTTCTTAAAGATTTTTGTTGGCTCTCGGTCCAATTAACCTATCCCGTGCCTAGTTCGGTCCGAATTTAAGTTTAGTGGGCTATCCAAAAGCTGAATTGTTGTCGGTTAAAAAAAATGTCAAGTAGGGATAATTTTGTATAGAGCTTCGGATTGCTTTGTGGAGTTTTGACTTGAGCGGGGTGACGTTGACGTCATGCCATTCTAAGTTGGCTCCATTATTTTTAAATAATTTACCTTAGGTCTCGGTCCAACTATCATGTCCCGTGTCTAACCCAGCATGTGTTTGAGATTAATGAGCTATCCAAAAAGCATACGTATGTTGCGTCATCTCGGTTAACAAAAAAATCATGTAGAGATAATTTTGTACGGAGCTTGGGAGTTGGGATCGCTTGGTGGAGTTTTGACTGGGCCATGCGACGCTATTGGGTAACTGACGTTGACGTCATGCCACCTGTTGGGCATTTGTTTACGTGGGCATGGGCCATTGAAATACATGTTTAGGGCCGTAGACCAAGCCCAAGCCCAACTTTCCATACACTGTAATTTAAGGCTTTTAAGCGCCTTGCCTTCACACATTCGTCTTCGGTCTTCCTCTGTTGTATGTTCGTTGTCGTTTTAAGGCCAAAACCCTGTCAACGGAAGAGGAACCCTGCAGCCTCACTCACGGACCTCTCGCTTAGAGGCGGATATGTTCTTCGGAAAACTCTCCATTCCAACATTCTTGCACAACCCAGACATCACCATCCACAGAAGACACGTTTCAAGTCTCAAGGTCGTATGGCGCAAAGATTCCAAACTCGACCAAGCCATAGAGAACGACAAGCAATACAAGCTCTGTGCCAGAGTCGTCAAGGAGGTTCTCAATGAACCTGGTCAGGTAATCCCTCTTCGATACCTCGAAAAGAGGCGCGAGAGGTTGCGTCTTAATGTAAAGATCCAAACTTTTCTTGCTCGTAATCCGGGGTTGTTTGATACTTATTATGATCGAATCAAACCCAAGTCCGAACCTGTTCCCTTTTTGCGGGTTAGTGATCAGCTTAAAGGTTTTCTAGAGGATGAGGAAAGGATTAATTTGGAACATGAGCCGTGGATTGTGTCCAAGTTGTGTAAGTTATTGATGATGTCCAAAGATAAGGTAATCAGTGCGGATAAATTGGTGCATGTGAAGAGGGAATTTGGATTGCCGAATGATTTTATGGTCACATTGGTGCCTAAGTATCCCAATTATTTTAGGCTAGTTGGGTGTCCGGGGGAAGGTAAGTCATTTTTGGAGTTGGTTGATTGGAACCCCGAGTTTGCTAAATCAAGAATTGAGCAGAGAGCTGAAGAGGAATCGAGGGCAATGGGGATAGGCGTTCGGCCTAACTTCAATGTTAAGCTTCCGCCTGGATTTTTTTTGAGGAAGGAAATGAGGGAGTGGGTTAGGGATTGGTTGGAGCTGGATTACATATCCCCTTATCAGGATGTGTCACATTTGGATCAAGCATCACGAGAAATGGAGAAGAGGACGGTTGGTGTTTTCCATGAGTTGCTTTCACTCTCTCTGCATAAGAGGGTCCCTGTTCCAATTCTGGGTAAGTTCTGTGAGGAATATAGGTTTTCGAACGAGTTCTCAAATGTGTTTACAAGGCATTCTGGGATATTTTACGTGTCACTGAAAGGTGGAATTAAAACTGCTGTGCTTAGGGAGGCATATAAGGAGAGTGAGTTGATTGATCGGGATCCTTTGATTGAGATAAAGGATAATTTTGTTCAGTTGCTAGAGAAAGGATGGCAGGAAAAGGCAGAGGTGTCAAGGATGCAAAGGGAAGACCTTAAGCAGCACATGGAAATGATGGCGGTGAGAAATCAGGATTTGGATGAGCAAGAGTGCAGTGAGCCACATTGAAACAGTTATGGTGATCAGGAAATGCAACTGGAGCAGCATAATTATGGCTGTCAGGTAAATAGAAGCCTATCCTTGGTTGCAGTGATTGTCATGTGAAGCGTGAGATTATGGTAGGAAGAAGTTTTCTTTCCTCTTTTACCTTTTGTATAAACCCTATTGGTCTTGAAACAATCTGGAGTTCACGGCCTCAAGGTTCACTGGATTGATAAAAGAATGGTTCCTTTTCAACAGGGAAAAGCTTATTGTTTTAGGAAAATTATTGGTTTTATCAATTTAGTATAATCCTTTAGATTTAAGTGATATTGCTAATTAGTGTTGTCACCCATGAACCATATATCTTTGCATGTTTCATGCAGAAATAATTCATGAAATTAAGTGTTCTTTACTTCTACCTTTTAGCTGGAGTTGTAGTGGTCTAGCAACACCTGTCTGTAACAATCAGTAAATCACCTAATTTTGCATTGGCTATCACACATAATGAACGAGAGAGAGATCAATTCGGAAACCATGTTCTTCCATAATATGAACTGAAAACCAACCACATACACTTGTTCATCTCTTCTTTGCTTTTGTTGATCGTTCAACAAGACAACCTAACTGAAGGAAACAAGAAATTTGTGAGTATGCAAGTATAAAAGGTAGAAAGAATTAGTCTTAGATGCAGAAAACCATTCACCTCTCTGCTTTTTCTTGCATATTTGCCTAGGTATCGATAACGCAAATGGAGAAAGTCAATGTTCTTGCGTCAATGTTCTTCATTGTGTTCTTAACACTGCCCATGATGGAGGGTGCTGAGTGGCCACCATCAGTGCCTCAGCAACCACTCTGTGTCTCCCAAGTGGCTCTAGTGAACTATGCATGTGCTATGCTGCCCATACCTCCAGGGTCACCTCCCTTTTCTCCCACCCTGGACTTGCAGGATTATGATCATGAGCGCAGAGGCAGTCAATACCATGGATCTGCCGTAGAACAGAATTGTTGCCGGTGGTTAAACAATGTAGATGCAGAATGTGTCTGTGCGATGTTTGTCCGCTTGCCCTCCTTCCTTGCAAGGCCTGCGCATGAGTACACTGTCATCGTTCATAACTCATGCAATGTTACTTACACATGTCAAGGGGGAGTAAAAGCATAATGAGAAAATGATCATGGTTGATTTATGTTATCCTTTGTCTATTGTGTTCCTAATAGTTTTATCTGCTTCGTGTTGTGATTCACATTGAATCTCTGATGTTACTTGTTGTTTCTTTCACTTATTACATGTTTGGTTGTCTTACATAGCCATAATAGGTTTCAGTGGGAAATAAAATGTAGCTTGTATTTTATTAGTAAACGGGGATTGGGATTCGTACCCTTACCCGGGCAGGGTAGCTTTTAGATGGCATACTTGTTAATCCAGAATTTTGAACGAATACTGTTATCTGGCAGTTTTGGCTTTTTTTTATATAAAAGTGTTACTTGTCTGGAGACAGGGTATTTTGACAAGTAATACTATGTGCATGTCTGCATGCATATTTTTTGGTAAAATGCAAACTTCTTTTTCTTTTATTACAATTATCAACCCCATCAGGGCTTTGTACGTTTTAGAACATTAGTGAGAGTAGCTACTCGGTTTGAAAGGTGGTGATAATGAGCTATTCATTCTTCATACTTATCCTAGATATGGAGATGTTGAAGACAGTATGGACTTTGTCCTGATACATTGTTACTCATTAAAGCCTTCATTTTTGCTGTCATCAATGATGCTTTACATTCATCAAGTTTCAGCATTTCATCTTTAGCCGCCGTTACTTGCTGTATGTTGGTCATGTTTTCAACTTGATGTTTAAAAGTCACTTAGATTATGCAGGAAGTAAAATGTTCATGTCGAAAATTGATCAAAAACTAAGTGTTGCATCAAAGGCCTTGTGGAACATGAAGGCTTATCTGCAGCGTTATTCCTTGGGGAGGCTTCAGACATTTGTAAGTACCGTTTTCTCTACAAAATTACCAATTTGGTCGATGAATTCTTTGGAAGTGTTATTTTTGCTTATGGAGGGGAATTACCGGTCTTACGGATTAACAAAACTGTGTTTTGATGGATATGATATTGGGCTGTGACAAAAAAGAGAGCTAATAAGTGACCAGTATTCTACTCAAATTTTGTACTGATCTGTTTAGTGCTAATTATTTTGAGTTGATTGTATGAAGTGCTAGTACATGACTTTTTTGCCATCCCTGTTAGACTTTGCGTCTTTTATCTACTTATTCCTTTTTAGTTTGACTTGGAAAGAAAAACTAGATTAGTTGCATAATTTTCTGGGATTTCGGTAAAATTGTCGCACTTTTACACTTGTAATTGATTGCTAATTAGATACTTGTTCTTTTAGAATCTTGAATGATGTCGCCAACTTTACTCTATAAGTACTTATTTTAAAGTGTTTGCCTTGTACAAGTAGTTCATACTTCATACAACTAAAATGTCTTTCCATAAGTTCTTTCTGGTTTGGTTGTAGGAACTGGGTTGGTAGAAACATCTGTAATAGCAGTCACTATACCACAAGAATAGTAATAGCTAGCCACACATAATCAGTGGGATAAAAAAATTCAGACTTGTACACTTCTACAATATTAAAAAAAAATACACTAACATCATTCTCTTGGTTACTTACATTTCTGCTAAACTAGAAACTCTAAATTAAAGGAAACACCAAGTTTATGACTTCAGTGTTATAAAAGGAATGCCTGGAAAAAATTGATACTCAGAAGGTCCTTATTTCTTTATAATCTTTTTCTTGATGCATCTCTGAAGCCGCAGGTACAGCTCAGATGGGGAGATGCGAGATGTTTACGCTAATGTTTCTTGCAGCCATCTCAGTGTTCTTGCCCAAAATGGAAAGCCAGGTAGCTCCACGTCCGCTTTGTTCCTCCCAGTTAGCCCTGGTGAACTATGCTTGCTCTATGCTGCCATCGCCTTATGCTCCGCCTTTATCATCCTCCCTTAACTCCTCTCTGGATGAGCATGACAATGGCAAGAGAAACATAAGTGGTCATGAGAACCGACACCATGACCGTGACGACGAGGATGATGATAATGACCATGATCATGATAACCACCACCACCGCCACCATTGTCACCACCGCCACTGCCATCATGACCATGATCACGAGCACGACCAAGACCATCACCATCACCACCACCACCATCACCATCATGATGACGACGACGATGATGACCACCACCATCATCATGAAAACCCTGTAGAAGCAAATTGTTGCCACTGGCTTACTGAGTTAGCTGATGAGTGTGTATGTGACATGTTAGTTCACTTGCCTGTCTTCCTGGCAAGGCCTGCTCACCAATACACTATCATGGTTGATGATTCTTGCAATGTCACTTACACTTGCGGAGGCCGAGTTAGACCATAAGGAGGTATCTTGATTCATGGATGATTTGGTTTAATACCTATTATTAACTTGAAGATGCAATTTGTAGTCAGTCTTTACATGTTCTGGTCTCTATCTCCTGCCTATGTTTCTATTACCTTGCATTCCTGAAAATAAATTGTATGCATTGTAGGTAAACTAAGAACTACCGATTGTGACAAAAGTTTAATCAAAGTTGGACAAATATTTTTGCAGGAAGAATAATTTACTCAAAAAATTGGCTGGTTGGACACTAACCAGTTACCAGTATAAGGTCACGTCATACTCCTTCCATATCTAAGACATAGCCCATATCCATTGGCCTAAGGTTTACATGACCTTTTCTTTCAAAAATATTCTCTCTCTTTTTTTTCCCCTTTTAACACTTTTGGCTCAAATGTTTAAGGTTGGATTCTTACTTATAAACTATATTATTGCTTTACACCAAATCGACATGATACTTTTTTGGCTTACACTAAACGGGAGCGCTACGTATTCCTAAAAAATTCAGTCATAATCAGTCATAACATGTAATTAGACAACGTAATAACGAAAATCAATGTAACAAGATAACGTAATAACGAAATTCAATGTAACAAGATAACGTAATAACGAAATTCAATGTGATTATATAACGTAATATTGTTATGGCCGGTTATACAAGAAATTGTTATGGATATATAGAGTTTTGGTACACTAAATCGATACGATACTTTTTTGAATTCTTACATATAAACTATATTGTTGGATTCTTTAACTTATAAACTATATTATTAGTTTACACCAAATTGATATGATACTTTTTTGGCTTACATCAAACTGAGATGAGATTTTTAAAAGTCTTTATCATAAAATATAGAACAAAAGAGCACATCATCCTCTATTTGTGTGGGGTAAGAAAGAAAGAAAGAACTAGAAAATAAATCTAATCTACAAGACCATCAATTTGGAATAGTCTTGGCCAATGAAAATGGCTTTGGCTGGGAAAGAAATGCCAAACTAGAAGTGCTTGACAGTTAACAAGTAGATAGGTAACCTTTTTACAAATACTTCCAAAACTCAAAAAGAAAAAACTCAATAAAGTTGAAAACAAAACTAGAGAAAAAGGGGAAGAAAAAACAGAGGAACAAGAAAACAAACAAAATTGATGAATTAGATACAAACGAATAAGGTTGCTTTTGAGCTTTCGTCCAAATCAATTGGAATAAGGTTATTGACATATTTCTATATTATTGTGAGTATTATTAAATATGATAATTTTTATAATCATTACTTATATTGAATAAATAGATATTTAGTAATTTATTATGTTAAACCAATTCGTTCCCAATCCGACTATAGCTAAACTATTGAACCATGAATCGATAAATTTTTCAGTTCGAGTCCGATTTTTACAACCTTAGAACCATGAATGATTGATTTGCTACACTTTTCTATGACTAAAAAAAAAATAGAGGTAAGATCGCGTGATCTTATGTGCTTTTTGATGTGGATAAATATTATTAAAGGAGCAAGCATGAGATTGAGAGTCAATGAAAGTTCGATTTGATAGGAGCTCTCAAGGAAGAAACAAGTTCAGTTTGTGATAATGCATGCATGATTATCCACAACTAGAAATGTATGGAAACAATATCTTCTTTCCATTTCTTCATCAACAATTATTCTTCCAATTGTTGTCATGCTACATAGCGACCCAAGTGCATGGATATATATATATATATATATATATATATAAGAATTCTCCCATGAACTTTTAAAATGATGTCTTAAAATGATGTCCTAAAAATTAGGGTTCATTTTTAGGATTCAAAATTTGAAAAAAATATATTTGTGTTTTGATCAGTTTATGAATCCAACGATATATTTATTGTTCGAAACAAAAATCAAATGTAATCAGAAAAGTGTATGAAATAATTTTTGTTTTATATGAGACGATTCAGAATTATCATGCACATTTCATGCATAATTATCCGCAACTAGAAATGTATCGAAACAATATCTTCTTTCCATTTCTTCAACAACAATTATTCTTCCAATTCTTGTCATGCTACGTAAGGTGACTAAGTGCTTACATACATTATTGTCCACAAATGTCAACAATTCCATATTGGGTACAATGTATTGAGGCCCACCAATTATTTCCAAATTAAATACAATGTATTAGGCCCCAAACGTTAAATATGGTAGGGTATTACTAATGAGTATTGGTTATTTTAGTATGAGAGTATAGTTGTATTTTGAATATTCAGATAACTTGTTATAAAAGGGGAAAACCCTAACTTAGTTGTAATTAAAAAAATTCTCATAGTGAAAAGAATCATAGATTCCGTGGATGTAAACACTCTTGTCGAACCATATAAATATTGTGTTCTTCTCATTTCTCTTTACTGTTTTGATTGCTCTATATGTCTTTTATTACTCTATTATATGTTGTCTTCGAAGGACATGTTCAACAACGTACACCAAGTGCATGGAAGGAGCACTCACCCAAACTTCGTTGTGGGATTATTGCATACAAGTTTTTAACTAAAATGATTCATCTTGATGAATTTGATCACCCAAGTTTGTTTTTTTATTATACATCCTTAATCATGTGTACTAACAACAAAAAGAATCACCTTCTATTATTATTTTTCTTTTAATAGTGATTGAGTTGTTTGGAAATATATATTTTTTGCATGTAACCCAATGTTGTATATGTCTCTCTCTTTAAGACACTACAAGAGAAATGGGCTTTCGGAGCGGTTTTTTCCCAACGATTTAACGTATTTGTTGCTAAATTTGAAATAATTTACCTACTTGTTTTTAAAGAAAAGAAAAAAAAACAAGACTAGTTCGAGTTAACACAATCTATTACCGTTTGTTTACTCCTTCTAGTATCAAAAATCTAAACCCACTCAAATCGACAAATTAAAATTGTCCATTTCGATTTAGCCGGTTCACTATAGATATATCGAACCTCACGACTTTGTTATTTTGAACCGTCTGATTTAACGATACTTGAATTTAGAAAAAACTTTTACCTTTATTGATTGATAGAAACTTTAATTATTTTTTTATTTATAAATCACATCGCTTGGTGAATACGCGAATTATAAATCTAACCTTTAGTTCGCCTTTTAAAGCCGTAACAATTGAAGATGGAGTGTTAAATCACTTGAAAACACGTCACTTCTCCCTAATCTGTACACACGAACTCTACAACACAATTAAAATCTTTGAATCTCTCTCTCTCACACACATTTATTCCTTACTTTGTGTACAATTTCTTCCTCAAAGACCAATGAGGCATCGACAAGTGTGTTAAAGTTCGTATTGGTAACTGTCATATTATGCGGTTGATGCCAAAAAAGGTACTAGTCAGTAGTCATGCATGCCCAGACAAACTATAATGTTTCAGTCACAACAAATACTGGATAAGAGAATAGGCATAAAATATATCTTCTCCATCTCCATTCACTTGGGTGGTGCCATTTTACAGTAGAGTCCAACTAAGAGCATCTTCAACGGGAGATGCAAAAGATGGTACGTACTCATCCACTTACTCGGATGTAAAAATGGATCAGAAGGAGAGGAAAAGTAGCTAGAAGATGCAAAAGTTAGTTCCGACTTCCGACACATGATTTCAAATTTTGAAATGGGTTCATTTAAATGTATTTGAGAAACGATTACTCGTTTGGTTACTTAGGTTGGAGCATATGATTTCATTGGGAAATCAAAATGAGATATCGAAGTATTGTAACTGTAATGAAATGAGTATTTTGATTACTGCATTTTGTTACTAGCATCGGATATGCTTTAAGTGGGTTGAAATTCCCTTGTCACTGTAGGCATCCTCATCTTGTGTAGTTGTGTGCCACCACCAATCCATATATATATATTTTTTTAAGGTTATTCAGGAACTGTCCTTAGTCCTCATGTCCTTGCAATCTCTCTTTGCACTGTTGTTTTACATGCTACAAAGTGTTAAAAGTAGAAGAGGAATTTGTGTGATATTTTGTCAAGATTGAAAAAAACTAAGTTGACAAGACCAAATGAAAACAACATATATACTTTATTACAGATTAAGAAAACTCAAGAACCCAAAAAATCAAGTGGATTATCCTTTGTAGAAAATTGTGGCTTGTTTCACTCTTATTTGTAGCCTCCTAAGAGTATTTGCAACTCTTTTGGATTAAAATCTTCAATAACCAATTTAGCCAACAACTCCTCCACCGAGATGGTTAAGATATAAACTCGAATTTGGTCGTACTCAAATTCGAGCCTCCACTCCTGCTTACCCACAAAAAAAAAATCAATAACCAACTTAAATTGTTGTAAGTACTTCAAATTACATTTAAATATCTATAATCATAAGTACCAACTTGAGTTTTGAAATAACATGTTTATGCACCATCTTAATTAAAACCATTGAAAAAGGATCCAAATAAGTAGAACCATTAAATTCACAAATTACATGACATATTTTTGAATTAATTAATGAAAAATCCCAATTAAATTTAACTATCAAGTATCAACTATACTTAATATAATATTATTAGATAACATATAATACAAAGTCAAAGCACTAAAGGAGCTTTACTTTTTCTTTCTTTTTTTTTTTAAATACCACAATTGTTGTTGGACGGTCCAAACATTTTTTAGGAATAAGAACATATTATAGTGCCTCCAAAAACTTACAAAAAGATGAAGAAGTTGTACTAGAAAAGAGACAAAGGAATGCAACTTTGAAAGGGAATAATTGTTCCATTCCACTTTTCTTTTCAACTTTAATCCCAAAGAGCATGTTCAATCCATCTCTATAAATAACACATCACGCTACCCTTTTGAAACTAAGAACAAGGGTTGCACGAAATTTCTATCAAATACAGGCAATGAGACTTTCCATGATCATGTGCAAGCAACCTAGTCCTATGCTTGACATACCAAATGGAAGGCACAAGCTGGAAATTCTGAGTCCTCCTCTCCACAAAGAGAAGGTTGTGATCGTAATGGGAGCTACCGGGACGGGGAAGTCGAGACTCTCCATCGACCTAGCTACCCGATTTCCTGCAGAAATAGTGAACTCTGATAAAATGCAAGTATACCAAGGGCTTGACGTTGTTACTAACAAAATCACCGAAGAAGAGAGGTGTGATATCCCTCACCATTTGTTAGGTATAGCGAATCCCAATTCTGATTTCACTGCGAAAAATTTTCGCGACACTGCTTCTATCGCAGTTGAATCTATTTTGGATCGAGATCGAAGTCCGATCATCGTTGGAGGCTCCAATTCATACATTGAAGCGCTAGTTGATGGTAGAGATTTCAATTTTCAATCAAGGTACAAATGTTGTTTTCTTTGGATAGACATTTCAATGCATGTTCTAAAACAAATTGTATCGGAGAGAGTTGATCAAATGATCGAAAATGGGATGGTGGATGAGGCTAGAGAATTTTTCAATCCATCTGGAGATTATTCAAAGGGAATCAGAAGATCGATTGGGGTACCCGAGTTCGATAAATACTTTAGGAATGAAGCATGGTTGGATAGAAAAGGTCGTGCTAGGCTACTCGACGAGGCAACACAAGAGATCAAAGATAATACTTGTAAATTAGCTTATCGTCAGGTGGAAAAAATACGTAGACTTGAAAACATCAAGGGATGGAACATACACCGCCTTGATGCCACTCGAGTGTTTCAAAAGGGCGGAAGGGAGGCCGACAAGGCGTGGAAGAGGCTGGTGGCCGGGCCGAGTGCCACCATCGTTCGAGAATTTCTTTACAACTTGACTGATGAGATTCCGGGCAATCTATCAACCATTAGAGACCACAATGTACAATGCCTTATGGCATAATTATTGATTTTTCTCAATAATCTTTTGTTGTTTTGAAGCGTCATGACAAACTTCTTACTATTACATAGATGTATACAATACAAACTATTTTACAATAATACCTAACGCTTGCATTTGCTTATTGTTCACTCATTTTTGTGACACGCCTATGTGTATCTTAAATTCTCAGTTGTAATTGAATGTGTCAAGATTAATATCCCACGTCAGATTATCATAACCCAATCGAGTAGTATATGAGTAAATATCTTACACCTCTTACACAATAACTTTTTTTTTTGGGCTTAAGAAACCAATAACGACGGTGTATGAAAAACAAATATGTACGAGCTCGTGTCTTATAGCGGACAATTACTTCAAAGCAACATAAGCTAGAAGTCGTGGCCTTGTTCGGCGACTACAATTCACGAGCTTTTTTTTTTTTTTTGACACTCTTGTAATAATTTATTAGGCATATAACGTTAAGTTTCAATTATTTACTGATATAGCATAATGTCACTATTGCAAACAGTGACACCGTCTTGTCTTTCTCAATGCCGCTTCCGATAGTAGCGGCATTTCAAAACATTGTTGCGATGACAAACAAGGAGATAAGATATTAGACCTGTTCTTCTTGGACTGATGATGAAATGTATTAGTAAAATGTATTGTCAATTGTCAATTGCCAAGTGGCTGATGATAAAATGGTAAAGTGTGTTTCCAATTGTCAAGTGGCTAAAGCCAACTGCCAAGTGGCTTCTAAGCATGACAAGGATCTTTGCAACATCTGCATTAGTGGTTTTATAAATTGGAAAGAACATCTTGAATAGAAAGGTCTGTTGTAACTATTAACTTTCAAGTTTTATTAAGCTGAAGAGATAGAGAGAGAGAGAGGCTCTGGTAGAATCTGCTTCTACTGCTGTTGTTGTTGCTTTCTTATGTGCAAGAGCACTCATCTTGAAATTGACACAAAACCACCTAGTTCTTACTCCCATCATATTGAAGCAGTTGAATCCCATTAACAAAGAAAACACAGAACTCCAAAGTGGGATACTCCTCTTCTCAATTCAATTTCCTCTGTAGCATCAACTTTTGAGGGAATTTGGTTGTCCCTTGAGACCTATAACAGCCACAACGCATTTAGGGAGTAAACGCTTGCTCCAAATGCACCACGGCACGTAAAAAGCCATCATCATTGCAATGCTGTTATTACAAGTATCGGCATTAACATTTTTGTTAATATCGTTGTTCACAATAACAGCATTGAGAAAGACAAGACAGTGTCACTATTTACAACAATGATATGGTGTTAAATTACTAAATAATTGAAATAAGGCGTTATATACCTAATAAATTATTACAGGAATGCCAAAACAAAAAAAGCTCACAATTCACCACACCCAGCCGCAATTCCGTACAATGGGATCACCTTGACTTTCGTGTTGAGTGCAAGAGGCAACTGGTGATGTTGATGGTGATGGTGATGGTGGGCCATATCAATTATGCTATGAGGCCCATGATTGGTTTCAGATTCCTGGGCCATTCGGCCCATGTCAACTACTAGTGCAGTATTATACTATTATGTGTTTATTCTTCAGCCACTTGTGATAAGGGATTTTCACTTCTTCGTTTCAATTCTCCTCCAAAAATCATGTTAAATCATGATTTTTTTAAAATATAATATTAAAATTTATGTGTTAAGAATTAGTGTTCATGATTTAGAATTAGAGTTTAAATTTTAATGTTTAGGGTTTAAGATTTAAATTTTTTTTTTCAAAATGAATTATATTATAACATTATAAATACTTAAAAAACATTTTAATTCATGATTTAATATATTTAAAGAAGGAATTAGAGCTTCCTATCCCGAAAAATTTGAGGAAACTTAATGACTCATTCTTCTGTTATTCTAAAATCTAAAAATCCAAGTCACTTTCGTGGCATTGGATTCAACAATAACATCCGATAGCAGAGTTATGTAAGGAAATTCAGTTTAGACACTATCAACCAATATTATTTGTTTTGGGCCAAAAGTCTGTATGATTTTGTTCTTCGTGAGCCATTGTCATTGATTCTTAAGCCTAGAAAACGCGTTGATTGTATGAGAGGAGGCTGATGCTTGTCTATATGTCACTCGATTAAGTTATGTCAACAAAATATGGGATAAAGTCTGCCCAAGTGCGCATATTTAAACAATTTCAACTTTGGGTTCTCAAATTGGAACGTTTGAAATCGAGTTGGATCTGGTAAATTCTCTCAGTAACAAAAAAATTGCATTAGTCATGTGGTTTCGGATTTAAGGGCTCTACAATTCTTAAGAGTCTATAATTCATATCTAATTGTAGAAAAAAAAGTCAGACAAATTTTTTTTAAAACAAAATTGTATGACGTAACACACTTTTTAAATCATTAAATTTAAATTATAGATTTTACAATTTTAAATGAATTGCGGAGCGGATTATACCTACATCAGCAGTCATCAGAGACAGCAGCAGCATTGGTTCACAGGCGGTAGCGGTAGCGTGGGTGGAACTGTGGAAGTGGCAGCAAAGAGACGAAAAGACCGATATACCCCTGCATTTTCGTTGAATGACATAGCATAAACCGATTGGCATATTCCATTCTGGTCCCCTTGCCTTACCCTGGACCTGCAGCTTCTCCTTTTCTGCTTCTCGCGCTACACCTATTTCCGATCCGAATCTCATCAATCGACCAATCAATCACCCAATCATGGCGACTCCTGAGGTTGTTCTGCACAGCGAAGAAGGCCTTCTTCTATCGTCTCCTCTCCTTGATTCCCGAAAGGGTATCCCCTCTCTCTCTGTATATATGATTTGTGTGTATTAGGAATTAGAATTTGTAAAGTTGTACTTTTTTGGTTTCCCTTTTAATCGTACGAGCATGGATTGAAGTTTCAGAGAATTTTTAAGCTGTTCAACAATGTATCTGTTTGATTTGCTACTTTATATCGATAGAGTTTGAATGCCCCTATCGTTGATCGGATTAGATACATACAATTATCATTTGGAATGGTTTATGGTAAATTGGTAGGCCTTCTCCATATATTAGTGGTTTGAAGTTGTGTAATTTTGGGCAGGAGAGAGTGCCAAATCCCGTCGGCAATCGATTGAGACAAAGATCGAGTTTATTGAGAGCTTAACCGGAACAGTGATTATCTTTGCCCTTCTTTATTTCCTTTTTCATTTGCTGCTCCTATTAATATAATTGATTTTTGGTTCCTTTACTCGTGAGAATCTATGCATGTTTGATTGTGAAATTGACTATTAATTGAATGATATCATTAAGTGCTTTTACCCTTAGCGCTTTTACTCTTGGTGACTGTAAATCAATTGTTGATCTTCTATTATCTCAAAATCACCGTTGTTTACTTCTTCAGAAAAAAATTGGGTATGATGTTGGTTAGCTCATTAGGGTGTAGATTTTTTTTTTTAAATTTCTGATATCTTTTGGGTGGAAAGAATAATCTATTCAAGGATTCAGTCTGATTTCATTTAACTATTTAAGATTCATTTTGAAATTTTCATTTTCATTTAAGTTTCATTTACATGCGAACATGTGGCCCAGTGCTAGAGTTGCAGGGGTGCAACTTAGAGGCCACATGTTCGCCTCCATGTTCAATTTCTAGGAACAATCTCTTCACATGTTATTCCTTTCCCCAACCTCGTTCAGTGTGAGTGCCTTGTGCATGCGTGTTGTTTACCTTCTAATCTTAATTTTGTTGTTTATTACTTGTTGCAGGTCAGCAATCGACGATCTCGAAGATGGCTAAATGATCGTTTATTAATGGAACTTGTTCCTCGCCTAGATGCGGAAGAAATTAGAGGCTTGTTCGCACCACCACCCTGGGGTAATGATACTTCTTAAAGAACGTTCCATGCTAAAATTGTATTTGGAAGTTTCTCTTTATCTTCTTGTGGGTATATACGTATGTGTGCCGAGTTCAGTGTTGGTTAGAGACCTTGTTTTGCTGACTAACTGAATCTTATTACAAAGTCATCTTCTGGCAAAGTCATTTGCATAATATTCTCTGAGAAAATAAAACTGGATTGACTGTCTCAGACAGATTTCATCTTCACATGTATGATCAGTTGTGGAGCTTAAGTGGCTTTTACTGTTTAGACTTGCATAGGCGAGTCTAGTTGGCATCTGCCCATATTCGTGCTTTTGCAGTGGAATGAATGCGTGGATAACTTTTAAAATTTCCTACTCATTAAGTATAGTGCCGCTTTTATCATTTATACATGTTCAGTGAGTGAGAGTACTAGAACGAGTTAAGTTTTAGTACGTGAATCTGTACATTAATATGAGTCATCCTCTTGGTATTAATTGTCTTAGGTAAGTTTTCTTTTTTGAATAGGTGTTGCTGGTAAGTTTCTTGAGAAATGTTTTTATTTCTTTTCAATGTAAAGCTGAACATGTGTTAATAACAATAACACTAACATTTACTATGATTTTAATCTGCATTCAGATAATATATACAATTGGTTTGGGTTCAGTTATGGAATTTATATTCATTGCTTTAGACAAACTTTTAAGGACTTTTCTGTTTTCTCCTCTTTGAAATATTTTATTTGGATGTCTGCCTTTTCTTTTGCATCCAATTAATATTGATTATGTATCTGTTTGCAGGTGATGACGTACCACTCTCACCATTTTGCAGGACTAATGGGGGAGAATGGGACAAGTTTAGGAATATAGACATGGATAAAGAGGTCCTTTTTCTTTCCTGACACATGAAAAATGTTTTAGTGCTTGAAGATTTCTGCTCAAATTGTTTCTTTGTAATAATTGCTGGTATTTTTGGCTACATTCTGGAAATATTAATTGCTTGAAGAATCTTACATGTTTTAATTATGTAATTCGCCTCTTCTGAAATCATTAACATTCATGTTTCTTCTTGGTTCTCTGTTTTATTGATCTTTAGACCATCTCTGTTGATGTGGAATTTCCACTATCATGAAGTCATAAATAGTTTTTGGTATTATTTTCTTTATTGATTGTGAAGTTGTTTGTGCAATTCAGAAACCTGTATTGTTTTGCATCTTAGAGGTGTATTGTACTTATGCCTAATCTTCTGATATCATTCATATTTGTGTTCTTTCTTGTATCTGTGGTTCATTGAGTCATTCGTAAGAATCATCTTTGTTCTTTGAAAATCTTATAAAGTACACACGATTAGACAAATATTTGTATAATATTTAAGATAAACTGCAATTTAAACAATTTTGTTTGGTGTTATTTGCTAGATGCTTCGACTGAATCTTCATTCAACTTTGACAGGCTAATTTGATTGATGCCTTAAACTGCTCATCTACAAAAAGGAAAGCCCATGTTGATCCTGATAAGATGGCTGTCTTAAATGCATGGCGTAGAGTCAACTGTCAAACTAGGGAGGCGCTTCGACGTAGTTTCCTATCAGAACTTATAATGGGCTATGAGGTATGAGTCTATGTTCTTTTGAACTTTATTGATTTTCACTCTTAGAAATTGTTTAATGTTGATCTGCTTTCTGACACTCCAACATTTCTCATTTTTCGTTTTGTCTCTTTCCTTAACCACTCGGTCATGTTGAACTGAGGTTTGCCTTCACTTTTGTCCAAACTGAGGCCTATTGGCCTCTTCCTGTCCTGGATTCTACATTATTGAGTGGCTTGTTTCAAAATTATGTCCGTCAAGGGAAATGTTTGTTTATGGTGTACTTGGGATCGAATAATCTGTAAAAAAAAATTGCAGGTTCTTCCTGTTTAATTCAGAAAATCCATGGGATTAATTCCTCTTTCTCAAGCTTTAATTATTTGACTCGTCTATGGTCATTTGTTACAATTCAACATCTATGTTTCATATAGAGCGCATTCTATGCCGTGCATCAAGGTCACCACTTGTTTGCTTGTTTCATATATACCTTATGGTTATCCAGGCAATGTGTCTTTTCTATTTCAGGAATCTGTGAGATCTTTCATTCAGGAGAGTGGAGATGGAGACATCCTTGTGTTGCGAGTTCAAGACCCGTTCCACAGATTGTTGCTGCATGGTGTCTGTGAGGTAACTGTCATCCATCATCTGAATTGGGTTATCTACTTCATATGCTGGACAGTGGAGCCAGGAATTGGACCCGTGACCTATAAGTTGCACCCCTGCAACTGTATTACTGGCCCACATATTTTTCTTTTATTAAATATTTTTGTTGGTCTGATTTGAGAGGTCTCATCTCCTTTCACTCTTTCAGCCATTCAATAATTATTAATTAGGTATAATTTGCTGCTTGATTGCTTATTCTTGTCGAGAATAGCGATCAAGCCTGACCGTCATGACATTGCAAATTATAGAAAAGATCATAGTCATTTATCCTGTCATATGTTGCAAAATCTTCTTCTTTTCTTTTCCATTCGCTACATTATGAGATAAAAAGTGTCTCGCTTTCTGATATTTGTATCTTCTCTTTTAACAGTTTTACGACTTGGTCTCAACAACTGTTACCGAGTCGAAGGAGACACATTCAGCAAAGATGACGAGGATAAAGAAGAAGAAATCGGGCTCAGTTTACCTCCCAAAATTGACCCTCAATCATTTTCTGAAAATGTCCAAGGAAGGCCTTTGGTGATTCTCCTTTACGGAGAACATCAAGTAATGTGCAAAAATAAATTCTGGCTTCTTGTCAATTTCTAAGTTAGACCTCAACTTCTTTCTTTGCATGAGATTTTACCTGTAAATTATTACCCTTTATCATTGGGAAGAGAAGGTGTTTAGATGTACAATTCTTTCCAATCAACAAAAGGTTGGTTGACTGTAGATTTAAGTTCTTTCATGTATTTACATATCTTCTTTACAGACTATTGATAGAGAAGACGTGCACGTTTCTTTCATTTTCCCTCTCTTGTTCTCTCATTTTCTCGGAAAACAAATATGTCAAACACTTATTATCATGGCTTCCACAACCCCCAGTTTCTTCACCTAAACAAGCTCCATGGGCCCTCAGGATGCTTGACAAAATGTACACTTTTACTCGTGTAAATTCGCAGGCCATGGCCCCTCAGGAATCAGGATGCTTCATTGAGCCTTCAACTCATGTTACCCGATGTAAGCCACCCATGTATGAATTGGTTCCCACTCCAAAGTCATATTAGGACTATTTGGATTAGATTAGAGTATGGAAAACCAAGATTTAGAGCCGTAATGAAGTATGATTTAACTAAAAAAAATTATGTTTGATAATTGAAAAGGAAACCAATATTTTGCAAGTGGTCTGTCCAAATAAAGAAAGCAAAACCTGACACTCAATCTTTAGTAAGGATTTTTTTTACATGGGAGAATTACGAGTAGCTTATATGACATTGATGTGTGTGGTATCTCGTAGAGGTCTCGAGTTCGGGCCTCCCATCCCCTTCTCCTAATCCAAAAAAAGAAAGAATTTTCTACATAGAATGAGATAGGTAAGAATTTTATACATAGAAAAATATAACTATCAATTAAAATCATCATAACAAACACATGAATGACTGCCTTAGCAAGGTCCCATGAAAATTCTAATGGAGTTGGTTAGGTGTTAAGTTGTCACGACTAATCTTTTGTCAAATGTAAGAAATCTTAGGTTCAACTCACACGTTCAATAACAAATTTCTTCGAAGCTACTCTTATGAGTCAAACAATATAGATTAACTCTAATAAATCTTAGGTTCAACTCTCACGTTTAACAACATCTTAGGTTCAACCCTCACTTTCAATAACAAATTTCTTCGGAGCCACTCTTATGAGTCGAACAATACATGTTCAACTCTCACGTTCAACAATAGATTTCTTCAGAGCCACTCTTATGAGTCAAATAGTATAGATTCAACTCTCACATTCAGCAACAGATTCCTTCGCAGCCACTCATATGAGTCAGAGTATGTAATTGCAAGTCTCACGTTAAGCATATTTCTTTGTACCCACTCATATGAGTCAGCCGGGACTTACCAATATATAGGAGCGGATCCAATGTAGTGGTATGCTGCATGGTTTCTCCTTAAAAAGGAAAAAAGAATTTCCTGCGAAAATATGGCAAAGAAGCCCGTCAAATACTTTGTGGTATCTCATATTTCTGTACATGTAAATCGTTGTTTTGATTAATTTGTGTTGATTACTTACATGGCGTAATCTGTGGGCAGGTGGACGCGTTCACTGACTCGCCCTTCAAGGGAAACCCGGCAGCCGTCTGTTTATTGGAGGACAAGAGAGATGACAAGTGGCTGCAAGCCGTGGCAACCGAATTCAATTTCTCCGAGACCTGTTACCTGACTCGAATCGCTGAGTCCGATGATACAACCTCAAGCCCCAAGTTCAGTCTCAGATGGTTCACTCCTGCCACAGAGGTATATTTTCAGATTCAGCTGGAAATTGTTGCAAATTTTCGACATTATCGTTTGCCTTTGTTGCCTGCGAGATCTGTGGATTATAGAAATCTAGGGCACAGATTAATTTAATTATTTTTCATTACTTGTTTGTTCCTGGCATCCTGGCGCTACCTAAAGTGAGCATTCAAAATCGTTTTGACTTTTTTTGGTAAATGTTAAGGCTTTATCATGCGTCGGATTGGCATAACAAAATGTGCAGTCCCTCTCACAAACGAACGCGTTTTATGGGGCTAAGAACAATGCCGACGGCCCAAGAAGAACAAAGAAGTACGGACCTTTGGCCCAAAATGGATAATATTGGTTAGAGTGTTTTAGCTCGATTTTCTAACAGGAAATGCTTTTATTCTCATCTGGTTTTTAGAATATGTGTGTGACTCAGTTTATGTTAGTTTGCATATTGACTCTGGTTGTTTATGATCGAGTGAGAGATTGTTGCTATTGTTGCTTATTCCTCTATGACTAATTAACACAGAGTCAAGCGATTGGCCTTTGCATTTCAATTTCAAAACTCTGGATTATTTCTAATTCTTGACACTGAGTTACTAAATCATAAATATACAAGAATCCATTTTGCAGGTAAACCTTTGTGGTCATGCAACACTAGCAGCTGCGCACACTCTCTTTACAAGTGGTTTGGTGAATTCTAGCATAATTGAGTTTGAAACACTCTCGGGAATATTGACAGCCAGAAGGGTTCAAGAAATCAAGAAGTCGGATGTCTTGATGCAGCAAGGGGAAGCACAAGAGGGGTTTCTTATTGAACTGGATTTTCCTGTTGTCCCAGATGCGGAATTCAACTATGCTGAAGTTGCATCAGTTTCTGAAGCCTTGAATGGTGTCTCCATAATTGATATAAGGACGACTACTACATCAAATGACCTACTTGTAAGTAATTCAATCCATTCTCTCCGTTTCCAAGTTTTCCAGAGTAGAAGTAGTCGACTTTGCGATATAACCATTGAAATCGTATTTTGTGAGAGCACAATTTTCTTAGCATGAGCAATACGAACTGTCAGGAACTCAGGATGCAGTGCCTTTAGGGACTCTAAATCCTCAGATGGAATTTCTATCACTGATATTTGTCTGGCTAATTCATGAAGTGGGTTATATATATTTTTGGCTTTCTTGTACTTGAAGAACTTTGGGGTGTTTTGCAGGTAGTGTTTGCATCAGGTGATTCTGTTATTGAATTCAAGCCACAGTTTGACAAGATAGAGAATTGTCCTTGGGGGGGAATTATGGTTACTGGGCTTGCTCCCCCAGACTCTGAATTTGATTTTATCAGTCGATACTTCTGTCCAAAATATGGAATGAATGAGGTAATACACGGGCATTAAGTCTAATAATTCTATCTTTTCAAACCCCTAATCTTAATAATTACCTTTTGTTACCATCCTACTATGGCGATGACAAATAATGCCTGATTTCATAAACTTCAAGGAAGGAACTTCTTACCATTAATTATTGAACTTGTGTCTATAAATGTGAAGACTGAAAAAAAAATTGGAACTATTATTGCCAAGTTGTAGCAAATAAGATGCTATATATTATAAACCCGTCTCCTACTAAGAACTCTTGGATGGAAAAATATTTTTTATACGCCGTTCATATCTTTCAGGACCCTGTTACTGGTGGTGCACACTGTATCTTGGCACCCTATTGGAGCAAAAAGCTTGGGAAGAATGATCTTACTGCATATCAGGTAATCTCTTCAGTCTTCACTGAGCGCATGAGCCAAAAAACTTGCATTTGCTTGCACCCATTTATATTTATTGTCTCGTTTTACTTACCCTGTTTAGTTTGCTTAGGCATCACCTAGAGGCGGAATACTAAACATTCATGTGAATGAGCAAAACCACCGAGTGCTGCTACTCGGGAAAGCTGTTACTGTGATGGAAGGCTCTCTTTTGGTTTAGGTTTGTAGTTGGCCTCATGCTTGTATGATCAAATTGAAGCTGTTGTTCCTGGATCTTTATCTGTATTGTATTAGAATTCTAGTTTGATGCACTGCACTCATTACCACAAA
Source organism: Tripterygium wilfordii (assembly GCF_013401445.1). Lineage (NCBI taxonomy): Eukaryota > Viridiplantae > Streptophyta > Magnoliopsida > Celastrales > Celastraceae > Tripterygium > Tripterygium wilfordii. The sequence goes on from NC_052249.1 coordinate 1,154,022, forward strand.
GTCGTGTAAAAGCGAGTATAAGAATAAAGAATCGAGTCACTAGTGTGTTGTATCCCTTGACATTTGCATTTCAATTTACTGTGTGAATTGTTCAAATTGATACCAAATGGATCATGTTGAGACTAGTCATCAGATCTAATGTTTTATACCCAGCTTTATTTGCATTACATTTGTTAAAAGTACTAAGAAATGTTTTGGATTTTGTCATGGTGTTGTCTTCAATATTCTGAACATGTGTGATTACTCGTTGATTGTCCAATCCACGGGAGTGAATACTGCATGCGAACAATAATATTCGTTAGTCTTGGTGCACCAAGTATGGATACAGCTCCGAAGGTGCTGCTTGTTACAGCACTGCTTGTTATTTACGGTACTGCGTGTGCTGCTTGTGGGTTCTAAGCCCCAAGTGAACTACCAAAACCAACCATGCTGACCTGAACTGAAATACTTCCACATGGTGGGAGTCGTATTGGCATCATAGACAAAGCCCAAGGATAGTGAGGAGGCCAGTAATGGTAATGGCCCGAGTTGGTATAGATTATGTGAATGTGGCTCAGAATCCTGCCTCAACTGTAATGGTTGTGGACCTTGTCATTGTGGTGGCGGTGTCATTCAATGGAATCAATTTCTTAGGCCGGGCGGAGCCTGCATATTTTAGTAAGGGAATGATGAAGGCTCAAGGCCCAATTACGACTGCCTGTCTGCCTACCCGGCCCAATCCAAAAGACTTCCTCCAACTCCAATACAGGTTGTTTTCAGTTGTAATCCATGAACTTACATTAATGCATACAAATTTATTCGGTCGGACATAATATAACCAAGTGGTTTATAAATAAAACCCAACTCTTTTGATATTTTTTGGGGCTCAAGTATCAACGGTGACCACCCATGAAAAACAAATTCTTGCCTAGAGAGCTGTCAATAAATTCACATGGATCCGTGACTCAAAGCGAACAATATTTTCAATGTGTTTGAACTAAAAATTTCAATTGCATATGTACATAGAAATGACAAGATGAATAGAGCAGGTGGTGGTCATTAGCATGTTAATTAGCTTCAGTTGTCAAACATGATTTGAATTGGAATATGACAAACAAATCTAAGAATATATAATTGAAACGATTAATAATAAGTCTTCAAATTTATCCATTACATATCTAAGTTTCTTGACTTTTGAGTGGATATCTCATCCCAAATAATTATTATACGTGTCAAATTAACAACAAATCCGTTAGAGACCAGGCCCAGGATGTCATTCTTGAATATGACATCAACATAATCCGCTGGATGTCATGTAGCTGGAACACCTATCCTCTCTCTAGAAACTCAAGAAGGACAAAACAAATCTTGCCTTAAAAGTTAAAGTCTAGATTTCCAATTAACTTCGTCAATTTGTTCAAGTTATTCCTTGATCATGACTAATTCAAATACAGACAACTCTTATTAAATATATATATAAAGATTATTTTATGCAGACACCCGCGCAAATTAACATAACTTGTGCACTTTTATCTCAGTCGTCGGAACTATTGGATTGCTGAGATTAAAATTTTTTGGATCATCACTATTCAACGTGTTTCTCTGCCCCAACCCGTTTCAATTCTCATGTACGTTCTTCCTTCCGTTCCCACTTTTACACACAAAAATTCTCACATAAGGATGTAAAATGTGGATCCCGTTTCACCATTGTAAGTGAAATGACAGGTGGGGTCTGTTGTGTTTGACTCTCACATGTTCCAAATCAATAGTGAAAAAAAAGTCTGCATTTTACACCCTAAGAAAAAACCTATATATATATATATACACACACACGCGTACGTACAAGGCATGCATGAACGAGCAGCCACATTTGACATTTTTTGGTCAAGCAACTCAATCTCTTTGAAAAGACAAAACCCACACCACTATAAATACATGGCATCTAAACCTTACAAACTCCACACACACATTACCAAATACCAACAATGGCTTCTTCTCTTCAGTATTTGATCTTCTCTTCTCTCCTACTATCCTTAATCTCTTCATCTTTAGCTCAACAATCTTTCCGCCCTCAAGCCCTAGTCCTTCCCGTCTCAAAAGATAATTCCACATTACAATATGTGACCAAGATCAATCAAAGGACCCCCCTAGTGCCTATTAACCTTGTGCTTGATCTAGGTGGCCAGTTCTTGTGGGTTGATTGTCAACAAAATTATTCCTCTTCAACATACCGCCCCGCCCGTTGTGGTTCGGCCCAATGCTCACTCGCTAGGGCTAATGGTTGCGGTGATTGCTACTCGACCCAAAGGCCCGGTTGCAACAACAACACTTGTGGTGTCTTGCCGGATAACACCGTGACCCGAACCGCCACAGGCGGTGAGGTTGCATCCGATGTTGTCTCGGTTCAATCCACGACCGGGTCTAACCCGGGCCAGGAAGTCACCGTGAACCAATTTGTTTTCGCTTGCGCACCGACATTTTTGTTAACAGATTTGGCCCAAGGTGTTGTGGGTATGGCTGGGCTGGGCAGGACTAGAATTGCATTCTCTTCACAATTTGCCGCTGCCTTTAGCTTCCAAAGGAAATTTGCGCTTTGTTTGTCATCTTCATTGACAGCAAACGGTGTCGTTTTCTTTGGTGACGGTCCTTATAATTTCCTTCCTAATGTGGATGCTTCTGATTCACTCACTTACACACCCCTCTTCATCAACCCTGTTAGCACAGCCTCTGCTTACGCCCAAGGCGAACCCTCCTCCGAATACTTCATCGGCGTAAAATCGATCAAAATCAACAACGTCACCGTCGGATTAAACACGAGTTTATTGTCCATTGATAGCCAAGGCAATGGTGGTACAAAAATCAGTACAGTGAATCCATACACTGTATTAGAAGAATCTATCTACAATGCTGTGACTGAAGCCTTTATCAACCAGTCTGCTACAAGGAACATTACCAGGGTGGATCCGGTGCCCGAATGGGTGCCATTCGACGTGTGTTTTAGCACGGAGAACGTGCTTAGTACCCGATTAGGGCCGTCCGTGCCAACGATTGAACTTGTTTTGCAGAATGAGAGTGTGGTTTGGAGCATTTTTGGTGCAAACTCAATGGTGTATGTCAGTGATGATTTGGTTTGCCTTGCGGTTGCTAATGGAGGTCCAAGTCCTAGGACTTCAATTGTCATTGGAGGGCATCAGCTGGAGGACAGTCTCTTACAGTTTGATTTGGCAAGTTCAAGGCTTGGGTTTAGCTCCACTCTCTTGGGCAGGCGGACTACATGCTCCAACTTCAACTTCACTTCCACTGCCTAGATGATCTCTTCATCATCAAACATATATATAGGATTGTTTCTATGCTCTGTTTATTGTTATATATATATATATATACACGATAAGATGAATAAGTAGCTGCCGATCGATCTCCTGACGATTGGCTCCAAGACATTGGTTTTGTATACTTCTGAATAAAAGTATATGTTCTTATGTGATGACATCAACAAAATTTAAATATGGTGGATGCAATTTTAGCATACAAGGTATTGTTTATTCTGGGTATTTTTGCGAGCATTTTTACTCTTTTCTGACGGTTTTATTCCAGCAAAGTCAGTACACAAATGACCAATTAGTCTAGATGGATATTTTTAAGGGTGTATCGGTTTTTTTTATAAAAAAACTAACCGACCAATGGGTTATAGTTGAGTATTTTGATTATCTGTAGATTATTGGTCGATTCTCACCATTTTTTTTGCAAATAATTAACCGTTCGACCGATTAACCATTTGGTTCGATTATTCCGGTAATTTTCTAACAAGTCAAAATATTTAAAATGACCAATAGCGCGGCCCAGTCATTTTGAGGCCAAAGCAGCCCAGCCCACAAAAAGTCGTGAAACGAGTTTCCCTTCCCGCGTCCAAGTTAACCAAGTAGTCCTGCATCGTCCTTTCAACTCTCAAGTCTCGTCTCGAGAAGAGACAGATCTCTCTCATCTCCCGCTTCTTACCGTGGCCGTTTGCTCGAACCCTAGTTCTTTGTATTCTCTTCACAATGAAACTTGTCAGGCGAGTTTTTACTTCCAAAATTCGTTGTCTCATCTGCGATAAGATCTCCCTATTTTCTATTGATTTGTTTTACTTTTGGAATAAGCAGGTTTTTGATGAAATTGAACAACGAGACCGTGTCAATCGAACTCAAGAATGGAACTGTTGTTCATGGCACGATTACAGGTTTGTTTTACTCGTTAAGGATCCGCTTTCCTTTCATCACAGGTTCCTTGTATCTAGGGTTTTGCTAAACCCTATGTAATGCATGTATCGGTTTGTGCGCTTGTGTTGGCCGCATGGATGTATTCTGTCTTACGCCTGTAAAGTAATTCGTCGTCGTCACTGTTTTCTGCTATTTCTAACCCTCGCACGTCTGGTAATACTATGGCTTAGTTTGTTCCATACCCTTAATTTATGGATGTGTTGAGGTCAATGAATCTCTGAAGGTAAATTTTGACTAGTCCATTGCCTATTTGCTCCTCTCTTTGGAAAATTGAGGCTGTAATTCTCAAAAGTTGCTTATCCATGGAATTTAGGTTTGGTCCAAACCTAGAGAAGACATCGCTCTCTGACTAGTCTCGTAACCAGGGGCCAATCTAGGAAATGGTTGGGAGGGGGGGGGGTGCTTGGTCAATTTGTAAGAAGGGAGCGAAAGGTTGATGGGGTTTTAGGGTTAAGTAGTGTTGTGGCAACGAAACATAGTCAAAAGAAATCCAATTAGGCAATAGCATCCCCACATTTTTTTGGACTCTTCCAATCACAATTTTCTTGTTTGTTTTATGCAACCAAATACGTAGGCCCTTAAATCAATAAGACCCTAGTCGGCCAAACAAGGAATTATTGAGATTCTAGAATTTAACACCATGATTGAAATTAAGCAGCTTCTATAACGAACCCCACAAGCCTAAGTGCCAAACTCATTTAGCCAGGAAGAGACACATAGCACATCAACCATTCAAATATAACAAATAAAAACACTGATGCAGTCACGCAGATAAGGAGATATTAGAGATGGGAAACCAAAAGTACCTTACAATCTCTTGCCCAGAAGACAACAATAGCGAGATGTGGAGATCAGATGGGGCAAGTTCTTTGGATTCAAACTCTCAGTTTCATCTATCGTATGAGGTTTTGGGTAAAGAGTTGGGCTAATTAGGATTTAATTTGTATTTAAAATTATTGGGCTTATTTTGAGATTTGAGTATTTTATTGTATACTAGTAATTTTTTGCCCAAATTTGAGGGTGGGCTCCTGGGCCTACACTGTCTCCGCCCCTGCTCATAAATATGGGGAACCGAGTTGTATTTCTTTGTTGGTCATCCTTTGGAAATCACTTCCCAACATTTCTTTGCCAAATATTGTTTCCAGTACAAACCTTCATATGACTACTAGAAATGAATGTCATATGTCTTTCTCTGAGACTGTGAGTCCCTAACGTACCACCATGGTTTGCTTAAATGTGTTTGACTTATTGTGATATTGACTTGACTGTATGGATGGGCATTCTCTGGTTCTCCCATAGCTCTTTGATAAATTAACTATTTTTGGTGACCTTGCGGTAGATTTCTTCATCTTAATGCGCACAGGTGTGGACCATACGTTATAGATTTATTAGATTTCTAATCAACTTGGTCAGGATCTAACTGCATGCTCTGATGTTAGTTAGTATTGTGTGTATTTGTGATAGAATGTTGTTTCCGTTACCGGGTGGACTAAAAAAAACTAAATAGTTTGTTGTTGGTATAACTTTGGCAAAGACTAAGCTGAGTTATGAGATTTTACCACCAGTTTCCTCATGGACAACCACGTATTGCTGTTGGTTTGTCATTTGTGGGGGTTGAACTGATCCTTGTAGTAGTGGGGGCTTGGTTGAAAGAGGTGTTGTAATTCACTCATCGAATGAAGCTAAAAAAAATTAAGATGACTTTTGATCAAATATATAGCAAGTCAGTCATCTAAATCAACTTGCTTTGTACTTCAATATCTATCATTTTTTCTTGCTTTTGAATTCAAAAGAAATTTGTCCTTTGTTTTTCACCTTGGCACTTCTTACTAGCATCTAATAATCCCATAAGGGATGGGTACTCCTTCCCGGTTTTAGTGTGGTTACCACCATGCCTTTGGTATTGAGACCCATTGATGATCCCCTTTCTGTTATATTTATATTAGCTTAACCTTTTTTCATTTTACTGTAACATGTACAGATGTTCCCCCCTTCTCCGTATCTTACTCGTGGTCATTCTTCTGTGTTTTTTATTTTCCAAATTAGAAATATGTTTTTGCGTTCAATGAAACCTCTTTGTGGGTTCCGTCACACTTCAAGTCTATATTCTCATTCCCTTCGCTGAGAGTCTGATAGGGAAAGCAAACAATTATGCAAAGCTGATCATTTGCGCTTATGCAGCGTTTCTATGACTGGAATCTTTTTCCACTATGGTTCCAACAATCTTGCCACCTTGGAATTATTCATTTGAACATTTTGTTTGTTAGAATTTTGTTTATCTAACATTGTCTCGCATCAATTTTCTTTTAGCTATTACAACTCAGAGGCTCAATTCCATGCTTGATGTGGTATTTTTGATGAAAAAACATGCATGAGTGTATTGACTGTGCACTGATGGGGTAAACCCTGTTGCAATTCAAGCACTTATTTTTACTGTGTCACTGGCATGGCTTACTATCAATGCTTTTACTTATGTTTCCTGTGTTTGAAATTCATGTATGGTCTTCGGATTTCTTGTGATTGAAATTGCTATTTAGTTGACTTGACTCGTGTTCATTATGCAGAGAAGCAACTGTTCTGACCAGTGAATTACTGATTTTGTAGGTGTTGATATCAGCATGAACACTCATCTGAAGTCTGTGAAGCTTACACTGAAGGGGAAGAATCCTGTAACTTTGGATCATCTTAGTGTTAGGGGCAATAACATTCGCTATTACATCCTTCCTGACAGCTTGAATCTCGAGACTTTACTGGTTGAAGAGACACCTAGGGTCAAACCAAAAAAGCCAACTGCTGGTATGTTCATCAGCTCTCTGTGCTAATGTAAATAATCTGGTTTTCATCTGTGTTATGGGTATTGATATTCCCAATTCTTGTCAAAACTTCAGGGAGAGCTGTGGGACGTGGTCGGGGTCGTGGACGCGGACGAGGACGTGGTCGGGGCCGTTAGATATGTTGCACTAAGTTTCGATTTGTGTGACATTTGTGTAAACAGCAATTTATATGAGAATTGCTTGGTCACTTAGACACACGAAAGGATTGTATTCAGCGTACTTCTGGTGATCATTTGCCTTGAGAGGAGACTTGATAGCGGATTCTGAATTCTCAACTGGGATTAATTGCTTGAAATTGAACAGAGCATATAGACTCGACCGCACTGGCTAAGCGTGTGAGTGAGATTTAGCCTAAAAACATGGAGGTGTTTTCTAGTGATATTTTTCTAATCATATTTGATGGAATCAAAATTCAAAAGTGAAAACCACTCAAGTTCAAATGTGCAATGTCCTTTAATGGAATAAAGCACTCAAGAGAAAACTGTGCGTAGAAAATCTCCGAGCTACATTGCTTGGAAGATGGCCTAATTAGTGAATTTCTTCCACGAGGTCAAATTGTATGGATTCAATAGATTTTGAGTTCGATTCCTATTAGAAATATGATTTCAATTGAGGTCAAATTGTATGGATTCAATAGATTTTGAGTTCGATTCCTATTAGAAATATGATTTCTATTGAAAGTAATATCATTGTGATTATGTATTAGATTTTGACTCAACGTCATTTATTGTCAAGATAAAAATGTCTGTGCACGCGAATCTGACGTGTTTTGGCCGGTATCAGTTGTTTTATGGTGTCATTTCCAATACACAAAATTTAAGAGCATTTTTTTTTGGTATTGTGAACAGATTTTGGCATTTTTTGGTCGAAAAGTTGTGGGCTTAAATTTCCGAACGAGGGCACTCTTTTGGATACACGGCCACGAAACCCTAACGCGCATAACCTGTCTATCAAATTGATAGGTCCCGCTGGATTGTGAAATTTCCACACTACAGAATTCAAGAAATCAAGAAACTTCCTTGCATACGAAGGGATAAGGACTTCAAGCCCAACTTCTGCTGGTATTCGTGAGAGAGCCAAAAAAATGGGCAGTTCAACAGCCACGAAGCAAGCGATGGTGGTGTTCGGAGCGCTCGCATTTGGTTGGCTAGCCATAGAGATGACTTTCAAGCCGTTCCTCGATAAGGCCAGAGCTGCCATGGCCAAGTCTGATCCCGAACACGATCCCGACGACGAGGAGGAGACTAACCACTCTGATATTGTTAACGACCAAGCCTCCTCTGACGCCATCGATGTTGCTTCCTCCGAAGGTAAGTCTGACAAGTAGAAGGTACTTTACGTCGCAGGTGTATGCAATCGGAGATTCAATAAATTAAAACTACTCTTTGCTGCTCTAGGTTTATGCAGACAGTGTCGGTACTGCCTCCACTATTTCTCCTTGTATCTGTGATTAGAATTCTGAAAATTTTCTGGTTTTAGCCGCTCATGTCAGTTTATCTTCTGTATTTGTTCTCTTCAACTCGAAATAATCATTCAACAATTCACGAAGATAATCTCCATGTTCAAGGGTTTTTCTTGGACTGACCGACTGAGAGACACAGACACACGTATTGGGCCACAAATTGAACCCTAACCGCGCCTGTTGTGGATCTTGGGCCTGTTCGGCCCACCATTGGAAATCACAGTCAGACACTATTGAGAAATATGTTTTTTATTAGAATCAAACTTTGATACATATATGTATAACGCAGTTGATTGTCAATCGAATCAACTTTCGTTGGGAGATCCCTAACATTGTTGTTTTAGTTGTGGAGGATACAATATGCATACATAAACAGAAACTTTTGGCAGTTTCTTCATATGAACATGTTACATATCACTTTTGCTGGAAATGTCAATTATCAGAATAATTTATGGGTGGAGACAAAACACAGTTCTTTCATTCACTGCTTGATGAAGAGACCAAAGATGGACAAAGAAAAGCCAAAGTAATCAAAGCAACAAGGATGAATTGATTTATGGGTTTACATCATCAGTCCATCCCTCATAGCAGAAAGTGCAAATTCTTAGCAATTGATAGATATACCCAAACAAATCAATCATCAAATGGGTATTGCTCATACCTAATTGTACAATCAATGAGCACCGAACGAGCCCCAATCCGACTCTGACAAGCACCAAACATGGCCGTCTTAGCAGCACCAAGACATGTCAAGCAGTCTGAAGTTGTAAGATTCTTGTTGCAAGCAGCATGACCATATGCATAAGAATTTGGATAAGGAGAGATGTTGCGGTAATCGTAGTCCTTGTCTGTGGGTGTAGAAGCCTCAAAATCTGCAAGAACATAGTCCAAACTGATGCCAAAAGGATCACCCTTTGAGTACTCACCTGAATTGCACAGAACTGTTTTCACTCTCGTGTTTGGATCACTTGAAACCAGACTGAACAACCCACATAACCCAATCATGGTTGTTGCTAATTTTGGAAGAAAACCCATGTCTCTTTTTTGTGCTCTTCTCTCTCTTTCTGATCAAGATTAGGAGTTTTGAGGAGTTTTTTCATGGAAGGACTGGATATCATCTCATCTTGTGCTGGGCATTGTTGGTAAATGAAAATGACTGAAAAAACAAATTAGTAAAAGGTGAGAGTGCTTCCTTTGAATGGGTCACCGTCGGCCGTCCCATCTATATGTGGCATCTTATCTTATCTTATGCCCTAACAAAAGATAAAAAGTAGGTACAAATTGGTTCCAAGCTAGCCGGCACATCCTGATTCCTCACGAAGCTGTATTGTCTATGTATTGCAATTTTTTATCACTTAAAGAGCTGTCCAATTTGATTATCAAATGTTCAAATATAACAACTCGTCATGACTTATTATTGTCCCACATCGATTGGTAAAGCCAAAAGATGTGGGTTCATAAGAGAGAGCCCCCTCTCACATACAAGAGGCATTTTCCTATGCTCAAGTGAATTGGGCTAAGCCCGAAACAAAGTCATGTGGGACCGATGTATTCACAGGAATCGACAAATTGAAAGTGGACAATAATGTTATCATATATGTGAGTGGGGGTGGGATTTCTTAACATGGTATCAAAGAATTGTCTCGGTCTAGTTGGACGAGCCCCCTCCTATCCATTTGTTGGGTCTGACATAACCCAACCAACAAGTGCGGGGGAGTGTAGCGACTTGTTATTGTCCCACATCGATTGGTAAAGTCAAAAGATGTAAGTTCATAAGAGTGAGAAATCAAAGTTGAAAATTGTTCAAATATGCACACTCAGATAGATTTTCGACTATTCTGATAGTCAAATTGCTGATGTTGCATAAAAAAACAATAAAAGGAATCTGCCCGAACAATAAGAAAGATTTTCGACTATTCTGATAGTCAAATTGCTGATGTTGTATAAAAAAACAATAAAAGGAATCTGCCCGAACAATAAGAAATATATGCCCAAGTGACGTGTGAGCATATTGAAATAATTTTTAATTTTGGGTTATCAAGTTGGAACGTTTGAACGAGTTGAAAATTGACAACTCCTTGAGGGACTAAAAATGCATTACCCTCTTCACAATTCATATTTGGGCCGTACTCAACACTGGGTTAGTAGTCCAAAAAAAAACACTAGGTTAGTATTTTATTCACAAGGCTCTCAAACTCGTTGGGTCCAAATCCATTGGCCCAAAAGAACCCAGTGTCCACCTGAGCCCAAGCCCAGTACACCATTTTCCATTTCTCATCTGTCCTCCTCCTCAAAGAGTAAAGACAAAACCCAACCGGATTTAATAACATTTATGACCTCCATGATACATCCAACATTTATGCTACCCGCTCCAGCAACTGGGATCCCAGTGATCCTAATTACTGAGGTGTATGAATCATATTTGAAGTATATATGGAACTCATCACATGTTTTTTAGATCTGCTCCATACACATCCCAATTGTTGAGACGAATATTTTTTTTTCATACATCCAATGGAAATGGCCCACATAATATCATCACATTTTGCTACTTTCGTTCGGCGATACTTTTCCTTTTAACCGAGAATGACACCATAAAAAATTGTCATTTAAATATCTGGTATGAGCCTAAACTCATGCCGTCATGTCTACACGCACAAAATTTTTTCCACCAGATAACATGATAAATTGGGTCAAAACCAAACGCGTGACCGCAAGATACATATAGACCCATTTACAATATTGTAATGACTGAAGGTTTTACAAAAATTAAAACTCCAGCTATTAGCAGAGGAGGGTGCCGATTATATTCTTTCTATCTTGTCCCCATGTATTTTTTGACCAAGCCAAAGACAATTGGCAAAATGGTTCTGTACAAATCACTTGCACATGTGTTTTTAAGACTCAGCTATTCTGGAAATTGGCAATTTCACCAAGTTCTTCAACCTCTTTAGCTAGTTCTTCAACCTTCTCAACCATCCCCATCAATGTAAACACAAAGCTCGCCATTGCAAGTCCTTGACTGTTATCCAATGACCCTAATCTTGCTGGGGACATCACAAGGCTTAATTCTACTCTTACTGATTTCAATTTTGGCACTATTGTGTCCTCTGCCTTGCATCTTCCCATTCTCTTGATGCTCTCTCCAAGCTCTTTTAGTGTCCATGAGAGTGATGACACAATTGCTTCACAAGGTTCTTCAATGGATTCTCTTGGTGCCTGCAAAAAATACAACATTGACACATTTCAATACATAATAAGACTAGTTACATAACCACTTGGGTGTTAGGTACTTAGTGAATCTCTCTGGAGTCAAACCTTATAGACTAGGGAGGTCATAAGTTACCCAGTTGTCAGGTGAGAAATTTATGTGCGAGCGGGTATGACGGCTCGAGTTTAGGCACATATCGAATTCGAATGTGCAAAGGCAAACTTTACCACACACACAAAAAAAAACACTAATAAAATGCAATTATTCAGGCAGAGCAGTCACTAATATTATACCTGTCTAGGAGATTCAAGGCAACCTCTAAGTGACAGAATCATTGCAGCAAGTTCTCTAAGATGTTCAGCAATCTTTAGGTACTTTTCCCAAGGATAGGAAAAACCAAATTTCCCATGCCAGGGCTCCCATCTTGCAAAATTCGCCTGAAACCATAAAATGTAATACAAGTGTGTCAGAGTAGTGTGTATGTATATATATATATGTGTGTGTGTGTGTGTGTTTATATAGATTATAAAATGTGCAGGAAGACTGATTGAATTACCAGTAATTCATCCTTAGACTTGGAGTTCAGCACCGTCTTGCATTTATCAAATCCGGGAATTATCCGGTTTTCCTTCTCGTCGCAGAATTTGAAGAATTCCTCTACACATCCTGTGATAAACACATATTGTAGTTGTTAAATCTCAAATTATTGGAGTTCTAGTGGTACTGATGAATTAGTAAAAAAAAAAAAACCAGTGTTCTGGTTTACAAACTAACCTTCAATGGCAGAGGCAAGGTGTTCAAATCTGGAGACTAAGGAGTCATGGAGTTCATCACTTGACCATATAGGGAAGATGAACAAACTTGTGAATATGCAGACAGAGAAACCCATAACGATCGTCGAGAGACGTTCACGGGCTATTTCCATTATTTTTTCAGCTCGCAAACCAGACACCAGCACCAAATTGAAAGTGAGAATGAATATCATTACTCCATAATCGTATCGCCTTTTTACGTTTGGAAACAATCGAGTATAGGTTGCTGCTGCACCTGAAAAACATCCATGGAAGTATGTTCAGTAAATGCCTTTTTTTGGTAATCGAGCAGTTGGGCTTGCTCTAAACTCAGGAAAAAAAACCAGGCCGGAGCAGGAAATAACGTTGAAACTATCGGGCATGCGAAATAACGTTTAAATTACTCGGCGGTGGAGTTGAACTTGTGCCCTCCCGTATTTGTATACTAATTATCTGATGAAACTAATCTGCAAAAATTCTTACCAATTATGAACACAGAAATGCCAACAACAATGCCATTGCCAATCCCTCCAACTTGTTGAGCAAAACTTGCCGCTAGACATCCCAATCCACCCCCTAAAACCGTACCAATTCCGCGATTCAAGCCCTTGCTAAGTAAAGCTCCTGTTGTTTATTAACAGGGGATGGAATTAATCTTACGTCATATAATTCAACAGATATGTATGTATATATATATGTGTTATGTATAAGCAGCAACAAACCTGCATAGAACTCAAAGATGACAACAACAGTCATTATAGCCCACATAGCGTTTTCGCCGACTTGTTCATAGAGAGGATCAAGGAGATACAAGAGAGATACCAAAACAAGTGCAATCCCAACTTTGATGCTATGAAGCAGCTTTCTTTTGTTCTCTCTAAGAAAGGAAATGATGAGAAGAAACAGAGGATTTTGGGATTTATCATTAGTCTTTTTGGGAGCTACTTCTTCTCCCCCTGGAATGGCTATGACAGTAACAGAGTCCATTGTCAGCTCTGCCCTGTAAATTCTATTTTTTGGCAAATGATACACTCTTAATTGCTGAGTGGTTGAGTTCAGAAGAAACCAACTATATATATATGTATATAACAACCCCCACCAATCCCCCATGTACAACAAAGTGGGGAGACAATGCTATTTTACTGGTTTATTAAGGTTGCAACAAAGTGGACATGGGCCTTTTTGGCACTTTTAACATTTTAAACATTCGGATACTATCGTCAAGGCATCGTATAAATCCAAACCAAACAATTCGAAAAGTTATTGTCCGTTTCGGGCCTAAGACATGCACGGTTTTATCCTTAAAAGGTTCTCTTGAGTGAGAAAGATTGAATCATTATTTATAAACCGCATCGGTTAGAGGATATAAGTCTTAACATATAACAAATAGATGTGGTTTTAAAGAATGAAACATTGAGGAAAAGACATGAATATTATCCGTTGTGAAGTTAGTGACTCTAGTGGAACACGCTTGAACAACACAAATCTAACCCTTCTAGTGTGGAAACCTAATGTGGAGAATGGTCTTTTCGCATATATATGTTTAGCTAGGGAACCGAGGAACATTTTTATGAGTTGTGTGCACTAAATATATGGACTATGTTGGCTTAGGGTTTTAGATAATTTCACAAGCAACGACTTGGGGTATTTGATCTTGATTTTGTATGTCACGTTAATGGTTCAATGTCATGTCTTGTCTTTGTCTTGTGACCCAATTTCTAGAAAAAAAAGTTTTACGTATCCATCTATTATGTGCACCAGTCGAGAGTCCGCCCACGGGAAGTGCCAACAAAAATATAAATTTTAATTTTTTGAAAAAAAGATTTAAATTTTATATACACACACATATATATATATATATATGTTATAATAATATAATTATAAACAAATTAATATTATCATATATATATATATATATTAAATACTTACCCAAAAAAAATATATTAATAGAGTCCAAATACAATTACCATACAAATTACATATATTTTTGATATTTTTTATTTTTAACAAAAACATTTCTTATTAGTTAATCACACGTGATGCAATATATAAGTTCTAAATATTTCAGTTTTTAAGCATTGTATATAGATTAGTTTTCTATATTTTTTTAACCGAGAACAATACTATACAAGATAACCCTTTGAACATTTGTTCTGGGCCTAAGCTTGGGCAGTCATATTTAATCGAGAACAATACTATATAAGCTAACCCTTTGAGCATCTGTTCTGGGATTAAGCTTGGACCGTTAGACCAACGCGTATGATGATAGGATAAGTTGGGTCAAAATTCAGCGTGTGGTCACAAAAATATGGCTCCCAATGAGAATCGAACTAAAGACTTTCCGAATCCATATTAACACCATGAAACCTTCCAGAAGGGCGAGGGTATCGACTTGGCTCTTGCTGCTCGAGCTCTGAGGAGGCAGCGACCACAACTTGATCAGACTCAATCCGGTGCGCATAAAGCGTTGTGTGGATTGAGATTCATAAGCAACAGTTAAACCAAAACCAACAGTGTCATACGGTATCGTCAGATTTGAAACTGTAACATGTAAATGCTTATCCGTTATTTTTTTGAAAGTGGAGGTGCTTATCCGTTACTTATCCCTAATTTCAAATATAGGTTGTGGCTACACTAAAAAGAAGATTTGAAGCTGAACAAGTGGTATGAAAATGAGTCAAAGGGAAGGATAATATATAGTGAGTAGTGGAGAATAATAATAAGAAAAAAAAAAAGGGGTGTTTTAAATTACATATCTATGATATTGAGATAGACGGTCGATTAATATAAAATGACTCCACCTACACTTAGTAGTGGATCATTTGTCTCATGTGTTAATGCCACCACTTTGTGTTGTCCATTACGTGATCATGTTGGCTACTCCACATTTCTTCAAATCCATGCTATTTTTTCGATACAATCTGTAAAAATATCAAGAGTCACTACTTGCACCAACGAGAATTGACTTAGTTGATAATCGATTGGATTTTGTATATGTGTATCGAAGATTCGATTTCAACCGCAAATATAATTCTATGCGGTATTTTAGAGAAAAAAAAAAAAAAAGAGTCACTACTTGTCTACTTGCATAAATAATTTATATCTAATTCCCTGTTATTATTCCAGTAATGGAGGGTAGTCATTTCTTAGCACGTACAATATTTATCTGAGGAATTTCTAGTCACAGTTCATACAAAATATATAAATCTATATTGGTCAATTCATGTTTGTTTTTTTTTGGAAAAAAATTAGGTGTTTTTCTGGTAAAATACAAAGCATATTTGTCATGGTTTGGTTTGGCTTCTTTGCATGGTATATATATATATATACGCAGTACTTCCTCAGTAAGAACCCTTTTTTTTTTAAAATATTTTTAATAAATAGTAATAACGTTATTATTGGAATTTATATATAGATAAAGTACCATTACTTTTAAGCCCCAAACCCTAAAATATTTGAGATTAAAATTGACTAAACATTTATAAACCCCAAAAACCTAAACCCTAAAATCCTATACCACAAAAACTAGACCCTAAATCCGAATTTTTTGGTAACGTAGAACCCATCCATCTACCCACTAAATAAGTGTCTGGTAAACCCATGTCACATGGCAGACCCCGCAATTCTCATGGATCAATTCAAACCTTGGCCGAGGCTAAGGACGGTAAGATAAATGTAGGATGACATTTGCTGGCTGAGCTTCGGACATCATATATGAGCCTAAATTTGTGTCGTTAAGCCCTCGCGGTTATCATCCAACAAGGCTATCACCCAAGTGGTTCCTAAAATCCTAAACCCTAAACATTAAGCTCCAAATCTTAAACCCTAAACCCCGATTTTTTTGGTAAGTAAGAAATAGAGTACAAGATACGAGAGACATACCCGAATCTTAAATTCTAAATCATCTTTAATATCAACCATTTTGTTAGATCCATGCACTTAAAACTAGAAGTACTCAGTATAAATTCCAATAAAAACGTCTTTACTGAATACACAGAAACAACAACGATCAGGCTCATATGTAGAGTTATATATGATCAATGAGATTGATTTCATTTTTATATCTAGTATACTTTTACGTACGATGTGGACATGAAAATGCAAGAATGCGTGTTTACAAAGGCTCCTGGAATGCTTATGCACTTGATTATTTTTCTCTGTTGGTGTACGACAATCGTACGTTAATTATAAATATGTAAAGCACCCCCCTTCCCCCCCGCACGCGTTGTTGATGATGGGATGGCCACACAAACACACACGAAGTGTTTTTACATGATAATATCACTTCACTATGCATGTCGGTCTAGCTTTATTTGTCAACCGTCTTATTTATTTATAACATTTATTATTTGCCCCGTCACCACTCTATGAATTTTTTTTTATAAGGACAACTTTATGAATTAGTGCTTGGTGATTCTTCTTTATTTTTTTTTTATATTATATAGTTTTCAAAGTGCTAAATCTCCATCAGTAGATTGTGACAGGAACCTGAAAAACCTGTCCATTCACATTACATTAAGCCTGGGTTTTCTATCAATTTTTTTTTCTTCTATTTTTCTTTTGTGCAACTAATTTGGTGCCTACCTTGTTCTTTTAAAGCAAAGAATCCAATACTTTTCAATTAAAATTAGTGTTTTGGTACTGATTTAAATTAAACAATCAAAGCCGTAGCCACGAGGGTTTGGTTTATAATATCATGTTCATATTGATTGGTTTTTCTGTTCTTATTTTTTCTTTTTTAATGTTTGGAAGAATTGAAGGTCGTGCAAGTTTTAAAAACTAGGTCACCAAGACACCACTAAACCTACTCTCTTAAATAAAATATGGTGTTGCATGCCCTATAGAAAATAAAGAATGGAACCCCCAAAACTTCTTACCCGCCCACTAATCTACACCAAACTCATATGGGTAGAAAGCACCTGAGAAAATGCGGTGACACCAAATCCACATGATGACGTGGCTGATAACTAGAGATATATATGGAGCTCTCCAATTTTTATAAGATACAATTCTTATCATGGATTTGGAGGTGTACCACATGTAGCACTCGATTTGAGGGGTGGGATCATAAGTATCTGCAATGTCAAGTTTGGGGGTATTGGACGAGTTATCGATCGAGAGGCGAAGGGGTTAAGTGTAACACCAGGTTCAAAGTGGACGGGGCCACAAGCCTCTATCGTGCAAGCTTGGTGGTACTAGGCAAGTTACCGAGTCGAGAAAGGGTTAAGTCTCTTGCCCCACATCGCCCAAGGGAATATGTGAAGTATAATATAATAGGTCAAACTTCATAACTAGTAACAATAACTTTTCCTGGGCAAAAAAGTAGTATGAGATGGTATTGAAAGACAAAGTTGTGCGGGTTAGTATGGACTAATCCAAAGCGGACAAAGTGTTGCTAATGCAAAGGGGCGTGTTCTTATATTAAGTCTATTGTCCTACATCACCCAAGGGAAGATGTCAAATACAAAGTATAATAGGCCAAACTTCTAAACTAATAATAAGGGCTTTTCCGGGGCTCAAATTACTATAGATTGGTGTTGAGCTTCAGAAGACTAAGTCGTGCGGGCTAGTATGTGTTGGTCTGAAGCGGATAAAATGTTACTAGTGCGGAGGGGCATGTTGTTACACTAAGTCTCTTGTCCTATATCGCCCAGGGGAAGATGTAAGTACAAAGTATAATATATCAATCTTCCAAACTAGTAACTAGGACCTATTCGAGGGCTCAAACTAGTATGTACTGATGCTGCGGTTAGGAAAAAACCATGCAAGCCAGAATGTGTTGTCCCAAAGCGGACAAAATATTAGTAGTATATGGAATGACAAACTGTTACACCACACTATGTTTTCTCTACAAGACTTATTTTTCACCATTGGATGAATGAGAATTATAGACTTTCGAAAATTCTAGAAATCTCTTATCCCATAAGTAGTTCCTTGAGTGACGTTTGGCATGTGTAATCCATAATTACTACTAACTAGTCCAACTTGCTTTTATTTTTATATTTTTTGGTTTGGTAATTACTAACTAGTTCAACTACTTATAGTGTTGGTACGCGTTTGTTTATCAATATCATGATCACCCAATTGCCTATTATTAAGTACGTGCCTCGGAGATTCCTCTTCCGTACTTAATTTCTGTCCTAACTTTTGACTTGTTTCTTCCTTCTCACTCCCTCTTTACACATGACTTATTAGTCAAACCCTGCATGATATTGAAGAGAAAAGGCCACCTCTTTCCTTTTATTTGTCGTTTCTTACACTGATTCCTCAATGGCCAGGGCCCCACTTGCCTTCACATCCACCCCCATAGTGCTGGAGCCACCATTTTTTCTCTACCTATCTACTATAGTTCATACATTAAAAAAAAACTAAATAATTCTACACCTCAATAGAGACAAGTGATGATTAGTGCTAAAGCAATTGTCAAAAGAGTGCTAATGCAATGTAAATATTCATGTTTGGAGATTTATCTAATCTCACTAAATTCCTGGACCTAATTTTTTTTGACTTGGAGCACATACAACATTTTGTCAGTGGTGGGCGCATAACAAATGTTTGTAGTATAAAGAGCGCCACTTTGCGTCATCCGGGCGGCTGTTGATGTGTTAGGATTTGGGGTTTCATAATTCCTCTAAAATTGAATTGTAGAAATTATCACCGAATGACACATAAAATCTCGATCTCGAAAATCTACAATTCTCGTCTACAAAAAGGTTAAGTTTGAATACTGTAAATGACTGAAATATCTCATGTAAAACAAATATATTTTACATACTTGGATACTGACCGTTTAATGGAATTTCAGAGTCTTACCATCATTAGTACTATTACTAGTAGCAACTTCGATGTGACCACTTGTTGCTGCTGCTCCAAACAATCGATCAATGTTACCGTACACGTAGCGCTTCAAATCTCCATATATATATATATATATATATATATGTATATATAATCCACGTTTGTCTCTATGTACCTATCAGCTCCCACATTTTTCTTTTGACTCCATATGCATGTATTTTAGGCCACGATAAAGACGAGAGCTAAAGTCTTTTTAAGTTGAAAAACTTCAAAGAGAATAATCGAGAGAAGGAAGACGATCATGTTCCTATCTTCAATGATATCAAATTATTAATCATAACGTAGAATCATGGGATAGCGCAGCGATGGCTATATTGCCCACGACTCGTGAGGTCGTGGGTTCGAATCCAGTTGGGTGGTTGGGGATATGAGTGTCATTTGTCTCTTTGTACGATATATCTGATGACTCTGCAATTTATTTAAAATTATTGAGTTTACACTTTGAATACAATAGTTTGGGTGGTGTGTATGGCAGCCATTCGAGGCACAACTATATTACTATTTAAAAAAAAGGAGAACTAGGGTTTGTTTCATGACCATAGAAAAAATGGATGTAGGATAGATTTGAATAACGAGAGGCCCAATTAAGATGTCTTTACCCTAGTAGAGGTTAATGCAAGGGCTTGAGTCCAACTTACTCTAACTAGCTACTTTGAACCCAATAAGAATAAGCCCACTTATATCTTCTGTTTGACTTCTTTGGTGTATAACATTCCTTTCCTCACTTCACTTTCATACATATTGGCTTTAATTTGTCCAAACTTCCCTATGTGCATACAGGTTTAATGGCTCGAGTTTAGACGCATATCAAATGTCCAAAAGAAAAAATGTAGATGTCGTTCTCGGTTAAAAAAAACAAAGAGTCTCTTAATATATATATATCAGTGTAAAATAGCAGATGCAAACAACACTGCTGGTTCATCGAGCTAACTAGCTCTAAGGGAGCCAGAAGTGGAAGCCCAAGTACCCTTCGATTGGACAAGTTTTGGACTTCCACAAGAGTGGAAACTCGAACTAAGGCCCAGAACCAAGTTTATTTACTTGTTTATTAATAATATTTGCTAGCATATCATATAATTATTTTTTATTTTTTTGCAAAACCTTTTGTCTCCTACAAAATGTATGGTATGGACTTGCGAGATGACATCAACAACAATCCAATTTTCTCGAGGGTTTTCTAGTCAAATGGGCCAAAATATTTGACTTAACAGCAATGGCAGCTGTGGGAGAATTTTCCGTCGCATCCAAAGTATTGTGTGCTTTGGATTTAGGCCGCATGTCTTTTATTTTAGGGAATGATCTCGCCTCCCCCATTGAAACACCTGTTAATGATGGAAGAGTGAGTCTTCAACTTGGCGATTCAGTCTTCAAAAATCAAGAGCTAGCCGTGGAGATGGAGTGACCACAACCAGATGCTCTTTATAATTTTTTAAAAAAAACACTTTGTCATCCGAACACCGACAATATTATATATTGATTTTTGCACATGAGGCATAAGGTCTACTAGTGAATATATAATTAGTGGCATACTTGAGTCTCCAAAAGCCTTAGACGAACTCTAAAAAAGAGACATTCTTAAAAAAAATAAAATCTCATACGTCATGGTGTTACTACAACACTACTAATTTTTAAAAAATGTACGCCCCTGGACGGTGACCCATGTCGCCCGCCCTCATAGTCGCCATGTATATAATTGACTAGTATTACCATTATTGACAACCATGCGTCAGTGAGATTAACACTAGGTCAAGCTAGCACCAGAAGAACAGTAAGTCAAGCTAGCATTAATGCAACCATGATTAATTGATTTGAACCTAATCTCACCTAATAGAATTGATATGCAACCAAATGTAAATTCATTCTTCGACTTTGGACATTAAATATTTTTTTCTACCTTATAAAATTTATATTAAATACTGCTCGATCTTTATGAAACTAAGAACCCTAAAATTTGGAAAATAACGAAAAGGGAAAAAGTTTAAGGAAAGTAACATATATCACGAATCCTTCTAAAGGAAGACGAGATTTTTTTGTCAAATGCCATTAATCATTAGAAAACAAAATTAAAGATGCCGATCAAATGTGCCAAAAACTTATTGAATTATTGGAGCAAACAAAATACAAAACCAATTAGTAGCATCACAAGTTATTGTTTTTTTTTTAATATTGAGCTCATAAAACAATTGGACCCGTATGGTTATATATGAGGAAAAAAAACTAATATTGGATTATCGTGACTAAAATCTTGGATCCTCCATGTCTTCTGGTTATATATAATGAAAAAAATAAATTAATGTATGGATTGTGTGAATCGAGAGGCACCAAATCAAAAGGGAGGTTAAATGGGCATAAAGCGACCAAGTTTCTCTTCTAACAATCACCCATGCATAAGAAGTTTTCATCATCATTATCTTATAAGCCTTTATTCTAATAGTTTGGGATCAGCTATACGAGTTTATGAGAAAATCAATGGAAATCCACTATATGTATTCGTTTTCGTCATTCATTTATATTTAAGATCATACTTTCATGAACTTTTATTAAAAATTCATATCATTTCTTAGTATTTCAAATATATCTTTCGTAGATGTTCGAATCTACAATCGAAGGATATTCGAATGAGGCCACTAGCAATCTACAAAATGAACAAATATCGAAGATCAAAGGCCTTGAACACTGGTGGGGTGACACCCAAAGATCTCTGACGATCAAGTCAATAACAATCGTGATGACAAAAGAATATTATGTATGTTGTGTCTGAATTTTCAATGTAGAAAGATTTATCATTGGTTGATGTTGTTTCTAAGTTTGAGAGAAAATTTTATTCCAAGCAAAGAAGGAAAAGAAAATCACTTCAACTGTGAAGGGTTTTGGCTCAAATAGTTTCTCTAGGGGAACATGTGTCTTTGAACTATAGGAGGTTTTGGTCCAGGTTACCGTTAGAGAGAGGAGGCAATTTCATAGCTGGGGTGCATCAATACTAGGACTAATGGTATGATGAAAGTGACATGGTGAGAGTTGGTTTCGTGTGTCAGAAGTAAAGTCTAACACAACGGATTTGGCGGAGAGATATCCATGATGAAGGCTTTAGCTGTTGGGAGTGGGATGGACTCAAGCATCGAAGTTGCTTTTGCGATGTACAACGTGATATGTTATAATCAATCCTTAACAAGTGTCCTTAGGGCACTTGTTATTAATACCATATTTTCAATTGGTGTTACTCTTAATTACTTTAAATTTAATAATATCATTTTTTATTTCTGTCTTTATTCATGTTGTCACACGTCTAAACGAAACAATATTATTTCTATTACATACATTTTTGGATATGATGTGAAGTTTTCATACTAAAAATTTAGAAATAAAAATGAAAAATTGCCAAGAATGTGGAACTTTGGAAGGCATGTGACTAATGAGTGCTTCGAATCATTTGGTATCTTAGGAGATTCCGCAGACAATCTAAACCCCTCAACGCCCATTCTTCGCCACCTAATCTCTTACCCACTCTCTTCAACGTCACCAACACTCACGCGCCAAACAATCAAACACACCTAAGCCAATCCTGACTGGTGGTAGTAATGCTTAAACTGTCTGGTAGACCAACCAGTCAAAACTAACAAACCCTAATCCTCTCTCTCTCTCTCTAAAAGTAGTATAAATAGAAGCTACCATAACAACCTTTCAATTTCACTTTTTTAATATATTTTTCTTACAAAAAGTACTGAGCAAGTATCTCCCTCAAAGTCATCTACCTTTCTTAATATTTCTCTCTCTCTCTCTCTCTCTATCTTCCTCTCTCATCAAAGTTTCCTTCACCACCTGACATGGGATTAAAAGGGGGGTTTGATTGTCAGCTGAGATGATCACTCTCTCCTTTCTGTCTATTTACTCTTCTTAGAAACTCTGCATTCAATTTTTTTTTTCTTTTTTCCTTTGAACTTTCACTCTCAAAATCTTCAAATCTGGCCGGACTTGATTCATCTGAAGAAGCACTCAGAGCTTGTGGTGATGGCTGCGCCGCCCAATAACAAGCTGCAAAATATGTTGCAGGCGGCGGTGCAATCCGTTCAATGGACTTACAGTCTCTACTGGCAAATTTGTCCACAAGAAGGGTATATATATATATATAACATTTATATATATAGTAATTGTGTATATATATTTGATGATCAAGTCAATTCATTATTTGATTAATTTTCAAACTGTATTATAAAGTCATAGTTATTTTCCTTCGATTTAACGGGCAGGTAAGAACAGTTAATGTATGTCAAAGTCTAATCGTACGCAATTAAATTCCTAAACGTAGATTAATTGATGACTAATTGCACATGTCACAGGAAATTAGTGTGGAGTGAAGGGTACTACAATGGAGCAATCAAGACCAGAAAAACAGTACAACCGATGGAGGTTAGTGCGGAGGAGGCATCCTTACAAAGAAGCCAACAACTAAGAGAACTCTACGAATCATTATCCGCAGGAGAGACCAACCAGCCAGTGCGTCGTCCTTGCGCCTCCTTGTCACCGGAGGACTTGACGGAGTCCGAGTGGTTTTACTTGATGTGTGTCTCATTCTCATTTCCCCCCGGCGTAGGGTAAGTAACTGTTATAAATTGACTTCCAGTCTTGTTTCTTTATCAACTTCAATGCCGAAATTAATTATAATAGTACTGAAACTCATTGCATCAATTTGCATTTTGCACCCAAGAATGTTTACCATATATGTGATTGTCATCTTTGTTTGTCACTCTTCGCCATGTAAATCTTATACGTACAACTCCGCAGTTAGGATAATTGTGATACCAGATGTTGTGTTCCATATCATTACTGCCCTCTTTAATTTATAATTTTTTTTTTGTATAACAGAAATTTAAATTTTCCATTCGTAGGTATTGCATATTTATTGTAGCAAAAAAGTAATTGAATTCCTAACTATATAAAGAGTGCAATGAAATTGGGGGCAGTTGTGAGAAGCTTAAATGAGACTGTTTGATTTCAGAGCCAGTACTATATATATATGTCTAATGAGAATAGTAGTGTTACCACATGCATGCACTAAAGACCCAAAACCTTTGTATTGCTGTGAAGTTGATGTTGCATGAATATTAGGTGAAAGACTTGATTTCATCTTCTTTTGTTTTTCTTGTCTTTTGTTTTGCTTGTCTTTTGTTTTGCTTTCTTTGATATTAAATGTTGTCTAACTCCTCTAGGATTGTTGATGGATCCTGCTTTTTGAAGTTAAATAATGAAATGTCCACACTGGAAAGATACGTCCTTGAACAAATTCAACGACTATTACATATACCTTAAAAATGAATAAGTAAACGTAATAAATTGAGTTTCAACAACTATTGGTTGCATATGATATATATCGTTTCATCGGAAAAAGAGAAAACCCTATGTGCGGTTCGGATAAGGATACTCTACAATTCGTTTCAAATTGTATAGTCTATGATGTGAATCCAATGGTTTGGGAGGTGTGTAACATCACACCAAATTTTTGTTTATCCATTTTTAAAACATGTCTTAATTAATTTTTCTTCACCATTAGATGTGAATTGTATACTCTAACTAAGAAATTACTAAATCCCCAAATCTGTGCAGTCCAAGTACAACTAGTCCGTTTTAAGTATTTGACATCTCTCCATGTAACCCAATGATAGAGTTGAAGGGCTACAACCTAGAGTCACATGTTCAATTTCTAAAAAATAACCCTTCCACATATTATGCAAGGGAAAGTTCTCCATACAATTCTCCTTGTCCCCGACTCCGCTAACTGTGGAAGTCTTGCGCAATTTACCTTTTACCTCTTCATATATGCATTCTCACACACACACATATGCATGAGTGAGCTTGTGCATATATACGTATCTATTGGTATTGATATATGTGACACCTTTTGAGTTATTTCTCGTTGGAGATCCATAATTTTCTTCGTTCCATACTGTTATGCCTCTTCTTCATTTGTATTAATCCAGCTAAGAATATTAATTGCTTTATGCGAGCCCATATATATATACATGTATGGGTGTACTATATATACCATTTTGTGTGACTGTTAAAAGGGGATGGAACATGTTGTTTACTTTTGTCGAGGACTATACATCACGTATCTAATGGTTGCTACTACTCTTTTCGAATACATGTAAACATGACTTCTTGTGTCAGTGTGTGTGACCTGGCAGTGTTTTGGTTTTAGTATTTTGGAGCCATATATATTAAAGGTACAGGCATATATATATACATATATATATATGTATATATATATTAATGTTAGTAGAAAGTGGGTGACGTGTAGGTTACCAGGGAAGGCATATGCAAGGAGGCAGCATGTATGGCTTACTGGAGCAAACGAGGTCGACAGCAAAACATTTTCAAGAGCTATTCTTGCTAAGGTAAACTTAATGTCCTTCCTAAAGACACTATTAATAAACAGCTTAAGCTTGTAATAAAAATCAACATCAATCAAAGACCACTTTAATTGCTAAAATAAGTAGAACAAATCAAGTCAAACTGGCTATATAGCTCATAATATAATATTACATTTGGGAATAGTACTTTTATAAATTACTTCTTAAGGAGTTTCAATAAGGAAAAAGCAAGAAAAAAGAGAGCATAAACTAAGCCAAGAATATTTATAGTAGAATTATATATGTACAATGTATTTGTTTTCTTTAACCTAATTAGCACCGTAAAAATGCAAGCAACTGACTTGGTACCTTGTTTTCTGTCTCGCAATGTGAACCAGGGCGCTCAAATACAGGTAAAAGAACTACTTACGTACAATCGATCCATGCAATGTGTTTTTTTAAAACAACAAGTCTTACGGATTTCAATGATTTTTTATCCCACCTATCACAAATCTTAAGATGGATCCATGTTGGGCATGTGAGGCTTACGATATAAACATGGATCATGTGCGTCCATCTTAGCATTTGGGACGGTTGAGATTAAAAAAACACTAAAATCCTTATCATTTTCGTTCTTAAAATAACATATAGTTTTTTAAGATTACATTCTCAATATTTAATTGATATATATTTGCAGACTGTGGTATGCATTCCTCTTCTTGAGGGTATTATCGAACTCGGCTTCACAGATAAGGTAATTAAGATACATTTGATATATATATATATGTATACATGAATTCTTCTATAAGTATTCAAAGTAAGAACTTAAAATAAATACAACTTTTTGACAATTGATTTAAGTGAAATGACTAGTGGGACTCATTATTTTGGGTCTCATATGTTTTAAATCAATGATGAAAACATGTGTACTTATTTTAAGTTCTTACTTTGAGTACTTATATATATACACACACATTAATACATTATGTTATGTATGCTTGACTTAACTGTAAATTTTGTTTTTTTAAGGTTAAAGAAGACCTTGCATTTGTCCAACATATCAAAACCTTCTTCAATGACCAAAACACCCAGCACCACCTTCCACCCCCACCCAAACCAGCCCTCTCCGGACACTCCACCTCCAATCCTCCTTCATCCAACCACCTTCGAGGTTTCCACTCTCCTCCACTCCCCGCCACCTACGCCGCCACTGATCCTCCTGTAATCTCCAATCAAGTGGAGGATGAAGAGGAAGATGATGACGAAGATGAAGAAGAGGAGGAGGAGGAGGAGGAGGAGGAGTTGGATTCTGAAACCCAAATGGCACGCAATAGCATCGCGGTGCCAGCTCAGAACGGTGACGCTGTAGCCGAGCCGAGTGAGCTGATGCAGCTGGAAATGTCGGAGGATATACGGCTCGGCTCGCCTGATGATGCTTCCAATAATCTGGACTCCGATCTCAACTTGCTGGGAGGGAATATCAATGCGGTGGATCAGCAAGGGCTAGCTGACTCGTTTAGGGCTGAGTTGACTCGACGGTGGCAGGTGATGCAGGGCCCGTTGAGTAGTAGCCTTCAACTACCACCCAATTCAGGTACAAACTCTGGTAGTTGTGGTAACAGTATTGGAGTTATAATTTATTGTTCTCGTACTACATCGTGGCATGATTAGTTGGTAGATCATGAATTTTTTTTTCCAGTATTCTTTCTTGGTACTACATCTTTGCAGTCAAATTGGGACCCACTTTCCTTTACTATCCGGTCAATGAGAACCACTTTAATGATGATCAACCACTTGCTAGTTGTTAATAGCTAAATGATTATTTTTTCTCATTCAGTGTAAAGAATCCCGTCCAGGTCGGAAGTTGGATTCTAATGAATTGATATATGTATTTTCAATTTATTAGTGCTGGGCCTTGACCCAACTAAATTATTCAATAGGTTTTGTCATGTTTAGCCTAGCCCAATTTTGGGTTTACTGGGATGTCCAAAAGATACCCTACTCGGTATCAAGAAAATATCCAATGTGTTTATTATTATGAGGCCAGTTTGTTTTTACTTTAGTAAACAGGCTGAACGGTGTGGATTGAAACTGTGGAAAACTGCAGGGTAACCTAATACAGGTACCCCGTGGAATTAAAATTCATGCATGCATGTATATCAAGAGTGGGTCCCACAAAGCACGTGCACTTGCACATGCCATCTAATATTTGTAAGAAATTATTTTTGTAGGTCCCACTTCGCTAAAAGATCCAGAGATTGCAGAAGACAAGCACTACTCCCAAACGGTCTCCACCATCATCGAAAGCCAACAAACACGATGGGCCGAGTCATGCTCCACGGCCTACTTGCCTTACTCTACCCAATCAGCTTTTGCCAAGTGGACTACCCGATCTGACCACCACCACCTCCTCCACGTCCCCGTGGATGGCACCTCCCAGTGGCTACTCAAGTACATTCTCTTCAGCGTACCTTATCTGCACACCAAATACCGCGACGAGAACTCTCCAAAATCACGCGACGGAGACTCCACGCGCTTCCGTAGAGGAACGCCGCAGGACGAGCTCAGCGCCAACCACGTCCTCGCCGAGCGCCGCCGCCGCGAGAAGCTCAATGAGAGATTCATCATATTGAGGTCACTCGTCCCGTTCGTGACCAAAATGGACAAGGCCTCCATTTTGGGGGACACAATCGAGTACGTGAAGCAATTGCGGAATAAGGTTCAAGATCTCGAGGCGCGTAACCGTCAGACGGAGACTGATCCACGGTCAAGATCGGCGGAGCCAGGACTGCAGAGGAGCAGTGATTTGAGTTTGAATGAGCAAAGAAGCGGAGTAACGGTTGTGGAACGGGCCAGGGTGGGCCTTGGGCCTGGGTCAGATAAGAGGAAATTGAGAATTGTGGAGGGGAGTGATGGCGCTGCTAAGCCCAAGACGGTGGAGCCGCCGGTAATTGAGGCGGGGACATCCGTGGAGGTTTCTATTATAGAGAGCGACGCATTGTTGGAGCTGCAATGTGCGCACAGGGAAGGATTGTTGCTTGATATAATGCAATTGTTGAGGGAGCTCCGGATTGAGACCACAGCAGTCCAGTCTTCTTCCATTAATGGTGTTTTTGTTGCAGAATTAAGGGCCAAGGTATGCACCCGTGTTACAATTAATTACAGGGATCCCAGCCATTGGTATCACACTTATATCCATGCGAATTTGTGGGTTTTACATGTCTCACATTATGCATATGAAATCCCGTGAATAAAACTGGGATCATGTGAGACATGCACGAGTTCACTTGAATCCTATGGGATAATTGTGATACTAGTTGTTCGGATCCCTATCATAATTGGTGTTATGTTATGCTATTTAAAATTTTAATTTTTAAGAGAATGAAGAAGTTAATTAGGGTTTGATTGATTGTTGGAAATGCAGGTGAAGGAGAGTATTGTAAATGGGAAGAAGATTAGCATTACAGAGGTGAAGAGGGCAGTTAATCAAATAATAGCAGAATCATGATGACAAAGCATTTACAGTATAGAAATAAATCTAAGTAGAAGTTAATACTACCTTATACCTGACTTAGTCTCCGATTTTGGGTAGCTCTTTGTACAGATTAATTAGTAGTGACATTTATCAGAAAATAATAGCTGTTAAGAAAGTCCTGCCCTAACTAAAATGGCTCCTTTGATTCCTGTTCCCTTTGATTTGATGACTAAAATGGCCGATATTGAGTTTTCAACTTCAAAATTCCATTAATTTGTTTGTTCTAGGATCTTCAAAGATCCAAATCAAATTGATTACAGAGATTTAAAAAGCATGAGAGACCACCTTTTGTGTTTACAGTGAAAGAAGGAAATCTCAATATGAGCAATAGTTTACCGAAACCCTAAATCATAACTTAAACAGAAACCAAAACTTAAAATCAAAACCCTTATTGGAAACCCCAAATTAAATTCCTAATTCAAAACATGAATTGAAACTCAACCTAAACCAAAACTCAAATCAAAACCCCTATTCGAAACCATTAATCAAAACCTCAAATTGAAACCTAAATCGAAAACCCAAAATAGAAGATATAACACGCACAAATTATACATTGATTTCGAGAGCGTAGACGCCCCACACATAACACATTGAGCAACTTGCCTCTGCTTGATAAAAAAAAGGTAAAAATAGGATCCGTTCATTGGTTACTGAATGTTTCAATGGAGACTCATACTTGCATATCAGTACAAAGTACAAACAAGGCTTCCAACTAAGACAAAAGTGTTCTACAGAAGTAAGCGAAATAGCTATATTTACAAATTGGTTTCTAGTTCGTGACACAAGATCCGAAAATTGGAAATGCAGAGACATGTTGCTCAAAATGAAGGGAAAGGAAGGAAATTATTCAGCAATGGCGTTCAGCAGAATTCTCAGCAACTCAGGAATGATGCAAGTTCGGGAATTCTTGCAACCTGAGCAGTCATATAAACACTGAATCCTGCACTTTGCTTTTACACATGATAACGGCACAGACAGGCCAAGCACGACCCAATTTGTTCACTAGGCTGCATCAAACAAGCCAACATGAGTTAAATCTCCCGGAACATTTTTCTACCATCGGGGGAAGGTGGGATGATTTGTGAAGGAGAGATTAAGTCGCTTATTCTTCTGTTGGTGTCTTGAATGCTATGCCCTTTATTACATGCCGACATTGGAACCTGTTACAAAAGTGCAAACAAAGAATAATTAACAGACCTGGGATTACAAAACTTGTTCACTGTTATGATGCCAGCAAGAAGAGGCAGATTTAGAAGCATTATGTGCATCTTATGAAGAATCTTTAAGAGCAACTCAATATATTCGCTTTCAGACAGCATCCCCAATATCATCTTTTAGTAATGATTGTTTCTTCAATGCTACAGAAAATCCTAATGCACAAATAAGAACTTGGAAATCCAAAATGATCACTGGAGAGTGTTCCAAAAGATTGCAGAGATCCAGAGCATTATGTTTTTAACAACCCAAGCCTCTCTTACCAGATCAAGTCATTTGAAGGACAATCTACCAAACTGATGCAAGTGCCAGTTGAAGTAGGCTGATCAGGAGCATCCAATTCCATATCTTGTGTTTTGCACTTGAACCGTAGTCTTAAAGGAACAATCTGCAAAAGAAATGTAATAACAAAAGTGATCATATTGATTGTACAGGATAAAAACAAGAACATGGAAGTAACTCATGAATATAAATATATAATCATTCAATAATTAGTTAATTACTTAAGCATGAACCTTTAGATTATTGCTTCCATGCACAGTTAACAAATAAAGTCAGGATGATAAAAGTTCAATGTTTAGTTAGAATTAACTGACTTCTTCACGTCTACCTTGAACAACTATAGCTGGAAACAAGCACATTATCTGGCACTTCCTCCAGTACAAGAGAATGCTAGTTCATCATAGATGATATTTTTGCTATATGCATTTGTTTTAGATTTTGATCTTACCTTTTTGCTGTATTTGAAGTCACGCTTCGGAAGAAAATGCAAGGGCAGATTAAAAGAAGAGGGAGCTTTAACCAACAGAAACAACTTAGTAGGGCCTGTTAGGAAAGAAAAAACAAAACAAAACAAACATGTTAGTATGTTACCAATAACTTCTACCGAACTTGCATCTGTTTACAAGTCGCATGCTGCTGCCTACCTGCATAGGAACCAGACCCGGCACCCTTGGAGATCAGCATGCGAATAGCCTGATTCAAGAAATATGGATTTAGACAGGCCAATTAAAGCACAAACTCCAAAAAGAAGTACAAATTGCAGCGAAGTACCTTTCTCGAAAGCCCTTCTGCTGCTCTGGTTTTACTGAATTCACCAGCACTGACGGCAATGACATTTCCATGCAAGAAGGACAACTCATACACATGCAGAGGTCGCACTGGACTTGCTCCAAGAATCAGCATAACCCCCTGAATATTGGGAATCTCACTAATCATCAGTTGCATTGCAGTTTGGAGACCAGAAATAGTATTCATCAACTTCTCCAGCCGTCTAATTCCATGTTTGACCTCTCTCATTCTACCATTGTGCTTTCTTCGAAAAGATGCCTTCACTTCATTTTGCTGAAGAACCATCTCCTATGAACAACAAGTCTTAGACTGCAAACAGCTATTGGAGACAAGACAACGTAAATTACCTCTGTCCAGCTATAACATACCAGCTCCTTGTATTCAGTATGTAGCATATCAAATTCAAGACTAATATCCTGCAGAATGCTGCATGAAAAAGTACCAATTGTAAAAACTACTAACCATGAGATATATTAGGAACTACTATTCTACTACCATGCCTAGACCACCATATTATTATTGGAGGTAAATCTTCTCATAGTGAAATATGGTGGAGGACTACATATGGCCATTGTTGATTAAATTTTCAATTTTTAAGCTACTGATTTCGAGCAAAATAAGTTCAATCCAACAACTTTTCTGTTTTATTGGGAATCGCATTTGATGTAAAGAAATTCCATCAACATTCTCTAAGTGAGAAACAGCGTTACACTCAAAGACCAAATTCTGGAAAATTCAAAGGCGGCAACATGAAACTAAAAATCAATTTCAACAATTTGGCACTCTATAGTTTTTATAAAAACAATTATATACATGGCTCAATACATATAGTTTTAGGGCAAACAGAGAACTTTTCAGTCTTAAATAACCAAAAGTGAGCGCAGGAGTCAACTCTTTTTTTTTCCGAAAATTTTCCTGGAAACCAAACGAAATTTTACTGATAAGGAAAGAGACTTACGAAGGGATCTGTTGGTGCATAAAGAGGACGAAGCCTATGACCTCTTTAACGACGTGGAAGATCACCGAGCTGTTCAAAGAGTCTGCGTTTGTCTCAATGTCAGTGAACTCCATATCCGAACTCCCTCCCCCTTCCATCGTTTCCTCTTCGATTTTTACTATCTTCGGAGAACGATCATACTTGAGAGTCTCGAACGATCTCTCGGGTTTCGCAATTTGAAATTAGGTTTTTGAGCGGGACAGGTGAGACCGGAACAAAAGTCTCTCACCGAACGTATAAACCGGGGCAGACCGTCCCTATTCCTGAAGGTCCTAGACTAGAGCTTGGACTTTGGCCCAGTGCCGTGCGGCCTGGCCCAAAGATATTGGAATCATGTCATTCGGGCCATCCGAGCCCACCACTTTAATAGGACTTCAAGAACATGAGAACGTAGATAAGAGTAGTAGAACTGATAAGAGGGGATCACCTAAACAAGTGAGCCATTAATTGAACGACAATCACCTTACATGTAAGGGATCAACCACCTATTATGACGTGGGTTCGAATCTGATCCCTTTCCCAAACCCCTGTTTTAAGAGGGGATCACCCAATGCTGGAACCAGAAGAGCCATCACTTTCCACAGATTTTCATTTTCCAGGCCACGAATTACAAAAGACCATCCCTTTTTTACCAGGAATTTCAATCTCACATCCTTTTTTACCAAGAATTTCAATCTCATCTCACAGTAAAATTCATAGTACATTCGTCCCTGAACGATTTTACCAGCCACGGCCCAACATAGCAACTACTTTATAAAAGTTCTATGCCATGGGGGAGAAATGAGAACTAAATCCATACATACCTCTCTATTTTCCCATATTTATGATACAGGGCAGCAATAAATTCCAACGACAAGGATCGATTACAGTTCTGCAAACTAGTTTCCTCCAAAAGTACATAAATTTCATCTAAATCTCTTTTAAGCTCTATCTCGACTTTAATCTTTGCTCTGCCATTGCATCCCACGGTGGCAGCATGCCGCCCTTCTCCGAGAGTAACAGAAGTGAAATCTTTCTACAGCACATAGATGTGGGGAACTGAGGTTTCAGGAATCCCAAGCTTCCTCAGATTCCAGGAATCCCAAGCTTCGAATCCTTTCCCAGTGACCTTGGATGGATCCCATAGCAAGTCCTGCATTGCTACCCAATGCTCAATACAAATTACAAAAGAGTCGGCTTTGACAAATGGCCACTCGATGTTTATCAACAGTCAACATCCAGAGAATTTCTGGACCAGTAGTAAAAAAAAAAGTTACTAATCAGTAAGCATCGCATGCAATAAGGATTTCCAAGGAATTCTATATGTAAATATGGCAAAACCTGCAAAGTATGAGCATGGCGTCATTGTATATTATAACCCATAACGTGATAGAGCCTTGCTTAAGCTTGGCATGACATTATATGCTTGATATGATCTCCTAAGCTCAATGATGGAGCCCACCTGGACAAGTAAAACAAATGCTCAGATAAATAATAAGATGCAGATGACAAAACAAACAATTTAATTTAAAACAATTGCTCAAGAATGCCCAGTTCATATATTTTTTTCACAAAAGAAACAAAGAGGCATTAGCTTTTAAAAAAAAATAAAAACTAGATTATAGGGCGGAGAACAGTTTCATAAAATGATTGTGTGAGGGCTAATATTCGGCTTTCGTACCCTCGTATCCCCTTAAGGGTACTCACATTTCCACCTTCAAAAGGTCATAGGTTCAAGTGGGGGAGGCAGGATAATTTCTGAAATAACATGCACAGGCCCACAGGTACAAAAGCGAACAATACCTTAATGAGGATACCAGGGTATGAAAGCCCAGTATTATCCCACCACCCATGACCTCTTGAAGGAGGAAATGAGATGAATTAATCAGAATGAACACAAGCCAGACCGACAAGAGTTCCGATGGACGAACAGATCAACAGACAAAAAGAGGACAGAAGCAAGATATTGCAAATCAACATGTTACAAGGAAGAGGTTAAACTAAAGAAGCCAGAAAGACCAGAGAATATATTTTTATCAGGCAGTACTCCTCGATGATTAGACCAGCAAGAGTCCTCTTGAGTATAAATCATGCCATAATATAATTAAACATTCAAGATACTGTACAAGTAAAGCCATCAGTATTTTACTTACAATAATCAGAACAGACGTAAAACCAATTGAGAATCCCTCATTGATATGTCTTAAATAACGATCAAGGATGGTTGATGTGGTTGCCAAAATACTTAACAATAGCCCTCCTGCAATGAGTCCACAGCAATGAACAATCATAAGATATTTAAATTACCGGCATTGATATTCAAACGAGCTTAAAACTTCAGGGTAACAACTTTGAGATGGATATCTACCCCAAAATCGTGTTGATGCCTGAATTTTTGTAAGATACTCAATTGTAGCCTTCCCAGGCTTTATGTTTGGGATCCTGGCACCCATCTTATTCAAGTAATCTGAAA
Organism: Tripterygium wilfordii; assembly: GCF_013401445.1. NCBI lineage: Eukaryota > Viridiplantae > Streptophyta > Magnoliopsida > Celastrales > Celastraceae > Tripterygium > Tripterygium wilfordii. The sequence continues at coordinate 1,189,033 of NC_052249.1, forward strand.
TCTCCTTCGGCAAGTTGGCCTGGAAAGTGAGATGTCAGTTAAATGACATGAATGAAAGGGGAAAAGATCATAAACGCATAACTTGAAGATGGTCAAATTCATGGCACTATAAATGCAAAGTTGCATCATATAACTCAAAACTAAAACAAAACATGCAATACAGCATGCTTCCGTCATCCAAATCCACGCATTAAAACATTCAGCAGAAATTACAAAATATTTACAGCCTAAACTAGTGGCCTAAAAGGAAAATAACTAACACATTCCACAAACTTTTTTTTTCTCACAGCAAGTGCAGTTTCAAAACAGTGAAATATGATGTTAGAAGAGAATCTTACAATATCAAATATATTAAATAAGAAGACGAAAAAGGCATATATGGAATAATAGACCCAAGGCTCTGCACCACGGGAAGTTCCAGGGTCCAATATATCCTTGACACGCTCCCAGAAAGGTGAACCAAGTATGCTGCCAATAACACCAGTGTTAGTGAGCTGAATCAAAATTGTTTACTAAACAAATTACAAGAACTTAAAATGAAAATTTTAATCTATGGTAAAATTGGCACTAGAAATCTTACTAAATTTACAAGTTTGTAAAAACAAACACCCAAAGAAAAGGGAGGTTTTTAAATAGTCTAAAGAAATATACTCATCTTCAACCTCCAGTACTAAATAAAAGGATTATGTACAAACTTGAAACTTTGATCAGCTCAGGGTGAAATTACCTTGCAAGAATACTTGGAAATGCCAAGAGATAAGCTGTGGTTAGAAGAGGCTGCATTCCAGAAGGATTGATATTAAAAGGAATATAGGGCTCCACTTCAGTGACCGGGGAGTCATCTCTGTCCAAACACAGAGCCACAAAATGTTATTCATTCAAACACCTAAGTCATAGCACATAGCATAGGCCAACTAACACATTCAGGAGTCAGCAGGCCTTTTACCTTGCACAATATTAAGGGGGAAAAGAATGAGAAAGTAAAAAAAATAGGACACATCCATGCAACCTATAGTTTGCTTTAGAAGAAAGGATATCCAAACAAAAGCATTACCTAGATGAAGAAGCAAGTTTAAAACCATAATACTGCAGCTTTATTTTTCTGCAACCTTCAGTTATAACAACCGCCCACATTGTGACTATGGTGAAAATACCTAAAACTGCAAGTATATATGGCCACCAACTCACAGAACTTCCTGCAGTATATTGAAAATCCATACAAAAGGGTCAGGTTGATATTGCGATAATAGCAGAATGCCAGAAGCCAAGCAAGACACACATGCATACACACACAGACAAACAGAGAGAGAGAGTAGGACAAGGGATGTCACGATGTGCAATAAATCCTGATAGCTAATTCATCCCATCTTCACAAACGACCCCTCTGGGGTCACCCCGCCACCCCGAAAACGAAAAGCACAGACACACATATCCACTCGTTGAGAATTAAGAGAGACGCCAGAGTACAAATGATAACCTTTTTTGATAAATAATAACTTAAAGTTATAATTGTGAACAAATCCTAGTTAACTACCCTTACTCAGTCACTTGAACGTAGACATTAACAAGTAGTAATATGGAGTACCACACTCCACATCACTTCTACTAGCTGATTGAGGGGTCCAGTTCTACATTACAGTCTATTCTCCTTTTTTACCTACATTCACATGTGCTTATACAGGCAAGCATGTGACCCAGTGGAAGCAGGGGTGCAACCTAGAGGACATAAGCTCAATTCTTGGAAACAACCCCTACACATATTATGTAGGGGTAAGGTCTGCATACATCCTACATGTCCCCTACACGTCTACTGCGGGAGCGTTGTGCACGAGAATTGTATACCTTTTTTTTATTCACATGTTTATATACATACCAAAGCAAATTTTAAGCATGCAATAACTTGGATTTTATCCCATCCACTCCCATTGAAATTTTTTACCTATATACAAACATTATTATTTATCATCGGATAACCCAAGTCATCATCAAATTGACCAGGTAATTTAATTAAGATTTCCCTAATGTGATAACTATAATAAGGATTCCACACTTCACACTAGCAAAAATAAAATGAGAAGGTCCAAGTAACTGCAAAGTACAAAAATCTGTTCGAAAATGTTCACTTCACAATATCTAGAAGGATGAGGAAGAGGGATCCATACTACATAATGACACATTAATCCATAAAACATGAATAACCTGCAATGGTAAGTTATAGAGAAGGGAATGACAACGCTGGTAGTGAGAAGTTCATATATAGTACTGTCTAACAGCGTCAAGCTTAATTTGTTAACTGTTTTGAAAGAACACGATATCTATTATTTACCTTCCACAATCTAAGGTAAAACGACCAAATAACAGGAAAGAGAGGGAGAAAAACATAGTACTAGAGAAGGGAGAGGCTCAGCACTATGACAATCTGGCCAAATACCTGAGAGTTGAGACAACATCTTGTATAATGTATCTGTATAGCCCGTTAGTATGCCGACACATATGATAAGGGATGATCCTTGACCTGAAATATGCAATAACCGATTATACAAAAGACTAAACCGTATCAGATAAGCAATAGCACAAATATAAAATTTGTTTGGATACATTCAAACAAATAAATAAACACCCACACAGAACTTTCCTAACATCCACAAAGCAGGTGAATGACAATGCACCAAATGACACTCCGCTACAGTTAATCTCCTTTTACTCATAATTACTTATAGCACTGTCTTAGAGATTATACTCTGTATAGAAAGGTTCTGCATATAAAAGTATAGAATAGAACAAAAACTTTCCGTCCAATAGCCACTATATTTCCAGTAATTGAATAGACAATGAAGATACTCTAAAGAGGCCTATTCCATAATTGATCGCACCATTGAGGCACATGGTTAAGATGGGAAGGAAAGAGGAAATCATCAAGAACTTAGAAGCAGATAAAGTATCTAACTGGGTATGCATTTCAACAGGTAGTAAAACAATGGCATACATTCCTCTAATTCCCCTAATCATCATACTATTTCTTATGCGGACAAAAGTTAGGCATTATTCCCATAAGTGCTCCCATGCCTCTAAGACAAAACATTATGAACAGCAAAATAAGGTCCTACATTGTTTAATGAAGTGAGCTATATAGTTAGCAATGCTGAAAGCCTGAAACACAAAGAAGCCAAATAGTCATCAGACTTTGAAATATTTTCCTTTTTTATTTTGACCAACCAGACTCAACATTATGAGGAAAGAAAGCCACAGATTGGCAGTGTTTGACTTCATAATAACAAATAGTTCTTTTTTGTGGCCGAAATAAAGAATTTAGTAATGTAAATGCCAAAAACAAAAAGGAGTAACTGATAAATTAAGTAATGAATTAACATGTCATAATCAGTACCAAATCCCGATTCTGATATCGTGTCACAGATCCATGTCATTGCCATTGCACCACAGACAAGAAAAAGAGCTGTAATCATAACATGCTTGACCCTGCAGAAGGCATCAGAGCCAAAATTATCCACAAGTGAGATCACACACGAATTTTCCCGAATTATTAGAACCTTGAAAGGATATGGGGCACATTTTGTGAGCACAAATGAATACTAATACAAAGAACGCAACCACAAGATTTTATGGCAAGAAAAGAATGATGAAGCAATTGTCATAATAGATGTATGACATGAACAAATCCTAGGTAGAACCAATCTTCATTTTACCTTTGCACATGAATCAGAGCTCTATTTTTTATTCCAGTAGAGATAGCATAATCAGTATAATATTTTTGTTTTGAAATTACCTGTGACTAGCTGCATAAACTGAATATGGAAGTGAATAACAAGCAACTACGACAGCCTCCAGTGTTGCAAAGCCAAGTGATATCCACCATCTGAAATAGATAGAAAGACTTATGGTTAAACCTTAAAATACATTGATCAAGGAAAAGTGTTCGACACAAAATTTTGTAGCAAAGACTTGTCTCACTGCTTGAGATGAGTAACTAGACACACATATAACTCTTAATCTTCTCGTGGCCATCTAAACCTTCTTTCCGCAGCTTAACTAAGGATGGAACAACATGACAAAGTACCTGTATATCCAGCTTGAAATATTAGCATGACTCTCATTAATTCCAAAACTTAAGAAGGAAAAAAGAATAGAAAAATAAAAAGGTACCATGAACGAAACAATACAACTGAAGTAATCCATTACTTATAATTCCAAAAACTTCAGGAAAAAAAAAGAAGAAATAATCGGTCATGCTTAAAAGAAAATACTGAGAACAGAGAAGAGGGCAGCATGGGGATGAGACACAAATCACCCCTATAGTAGATTCATAACCACCCTACACTTTTGATAAACAATTCAAATGAATGGCCACCAAACCTTCTCTCTCCTAGCTTACAAATCATGTATGCCTCATAATACATAGAGACACAAGCCGATAAAGGCTGCCAAGAAAAAGGAACTGACACTAGCATTGCGGGGGGAACTTCATGAAGAAGTCATGAAGGAACTTAGGACCTTATCCAGATCACCCCGCTTTGAGGGAGATCACCACTGGGATACTTCCTTCCTACCCACGCAAGACAACAATCGTAAAATATGACGAAATACTTTCTTTCTGCAACCAACTGATACTAATGCTCATAAGGGACATTATTCAGTGGCTCAGAAACTATAGCTGGAAAAAAAAATCATAATCAAAGCCTTTATCCCAAACAATGTTACGGATCTTTTGGACAGGAAAAAAAATTCGGTACACAAACATCGTGCCTAGCTCCTAATTACATTACAATCTAGTAGAAAGACCCATAACAATAGCTGGAAGAACTTAAAAGTTTTAGTATGGATACACAGAACCCAAAGGTCACAAGTCACAAATATTCCAAAACATGTCCTACTTGAATTATGTGGTTCATACTAAATCAGAGAACAATCACTAACAAGTTATTTTACCTAATTAACTTTGTCAATCTCCCCATGTGAAACAGTGAAACCTTCCCATCCTCTAAATACTAGATCAGGAATTTTTTCATGCATAATAACATAAATAAGAACTTTGAGGAGAAAAATATGCCACCTGCATAAGAATTGAAGCAAATATCTGCGGACTAATACCAAGCTGAAAAAAGGAAAGCTTAAGCTCTCCTCCAAAATCACCAAATTCATCTGTCAAAATCAACAAGAATGATACAAGGTTATCTATGAAGAAAATTTTTAATCAGATTATGATTAACTGAAAAACTCAGAAAATCCCAGATTCAACTAAATGGCATATGTGTGGTGTGTTTATCAAGAAAGTATGTAACTTACCAACAGATCCTGACGCAAAGCTAAGGTAATCTTGGGGCATCAATCTTCTATCAAATCCAGGCAGAGGAACGAAATATCCAACACGACCGATTACAAGCAGTACCGCTGTCACAAACAGCCTACGACGTATCTCACTTTTAAAAAAGGATTCAGCAGCATTATTAAGGAGAGAACTCAGGCGCACAAAATTCAAAAACCTATTCCGAAACATTTTAGGCGCTGAGAGAAAATTCTCATGATTATTGGCATCAGTTGAAGTCACAATATCTCCTTGATCATTGATTTCTGGTGCAACAACTTCAAGATTTACAGACTCCACAGACCTTGTCTCAGCATTCATATAATCACTTTGCATCTTCTCTGATGAATTAACAGAAAATTTATTGTTTGCCCTTAACAAAGGTCTCATGTCAAGCAACATGGAATGCTTCTGACGGGATATTATTGAATTCATTTTTCGAGAGACATGGGAGTTAGCAAATCGTGAACCATAACATACGAAATTGTGATTGGCATGCCGTTCTGCAAGTCAAATATTATTGTCAGAAAACAAATTAAAACACCTGTGAGAGCAAAAACAGGTATTTCATACACAAAATCAGCCATGGTTATACCATATTCAAAAAAAAGTATAACAGAAACTTCAATCACGGGATACTTATTCATACTAAAAAATATGCGAATTTTACCTACCTCCTAAACTTTCCAGCTGCAAGAAGTCCAAAATAGAATTTTTATTCAATATTCATTGATGAAATACATGGGTCCATTCGAAATTTAAGATTTCTATGAACCTCGAGATATAATTATAAGATTGAGTTCAAAAATCACAATGTCCATAAAACTTCTCACGTCCATGCCAAAGCATTATAAATCCAACAAACTGAAGATACACCAACGAACAAAACACTCTATTGAATTGAGAGAGAAAAATTAAAAGTAATTGAATGACCATGACATTGACCAGAGATAACATCCACGGCAAGGAAAAAAACACTAGTGGGAAACAAATCTGCAAAAAATTCATACAGAATGTCATCATTACAGTTCCCCAATAGAGGCACAAGAAGTATGAGACAGAAATACAAGCAGTGCTAGATAAATTAAGTTAAGCCAAGTAGATAAACTGATAAACATAGATTGAGCAGAATTATGCTGAAAAATCAGAGGCTTCAAACAAATTATTTTTAAAAATTGACAAAAACAACACTAAGAGCCCTAGCATGTCGTTCTGGTAGCAAAAAAGATAATGAGAAGTAGAAGAGGGAAATAACGAAGAAAGAAAATCCAGGTTATCCCAGCTCGAATCCTTCTTCTGAACTGGGAAACTAAATTATGAAACACTGGTAAGCCGAATATCTTTATGCTCCATACCTACTTCGTACCAGAAAACACAGTGAAGTTCAAAATCTCTAATTACGTATTTTCAAGCTGTTCGTTCGACCATTTTTTCTCTTTCTTAGCAGCCAAAGAAGAGAATTACTCACCTCGAAGTATAGGAAGCTGAGCACCTAAGAAGAAATGCGAGCCGAGAAGAGTTGCTTCCATGGCCAGGGCTTAGCAGCTGCGCACCTAGGCAAGAAAGGAATTATAGGCGAGACCCCGGATTCTATGTACCTGGATGTATTATACCCTCTGCACCATCACTTCGAGTCGCGTCGTAGAGCTGGGCCTGTATTCGGGCCAGGCTTTTGAGTAAAATTTAGGAAGGAATGAATCCCTGCCCATGCCTGGACCGGCCCATGATCAGCTCAGTTGGAAACTTGGAATGGATGGCTGCAAACAGCGGGTTGTCCTACTAAAGTTGGTTTCAATTACTGGGCCCTCAGCCCCCCCAATAAAAATGAGTCAAGTCATCTTATTTTTACATAACGATTTTTTGCGTTAATTAGCTATTTAAAAAACATCATTTGTCATTATAGAAGGAAACCAATGACAGGTTAATTATAATTTTCACCACCGAAATATATGGTTTATTATAATTTGGTCACCCGATGTTCATTTGTTACAAAGGAAACACACCCAATGTTGATAAATGTGTCAAAAAACTCACCCGGGCACATTTCTCATAGATCCAAGTAAGCGGAAAGGTAAACTTTCTACTGATGTAACAAAAAGTCTACAACAGGTGACCCAAAACATATTTAAAGTTTAACAAAAAAAAATCGTTTGTTCAGATGGCTAACAAAAAAATTGTTTATTCAGATAGCTAAGTTAGATATTTGAACTTCCTAATACTAGCATGTGCATGGGAGGTTGTAGATTTTACACCAACTCTCGGTCGATGTATTACACGTGACCCATGGGTTTGAATTGTGCTCCATGTAGGTTCCCTCATTGAAAAAGAAAAATTAAAAGCTGAGTGATATCCAAGCAATCAAATAACATTTTCCAGAATGCTTTCAAGATGGGATTTTTAGAAATAAAAACGGTTCTTATTATATAAATGACACATCGACCTTATTTTTGCTGCTTATTGTTTATGGTATGATATAATAGACACATGACTGAGTTGTAATGAAGTACCAGCACAGGCACAGCAATGAAATGGCAGCAGTTTGGATCACTATTTTATGGTATTTTGGTATATATAACAACAATCAATCCAATCCCCCGGTGGGATTGGAGAGCTGCCTAGTAAGTCCATTCCTCGGGAAGAAATATCTCTGGTGATATATATTCACTCTGAGAGAGCGCGCACCGGTGTGTCGATTTCTCATTGCCTTCATTGCTTTTGATTGAATCGCGATCGTCGTCTTTGGCATCGTCATTGTCATTGTCATTGTTTTCTGCAAGCAAATCTCCATTGTTACTGATCATTATATATATATATATATATATATATAGTTAAGAACATCATGTATATAAGAACATAAATAGATCAATTACCTCGCTGATCAGCTACTTTTGGGCCCAATGTATGTCCTTTCATGTTGAGTGCCTCAATTACACGGATAGGAACCAGAGCCACATGAGAACCTGGAAATTAATCCATCACACATCAATAATGTTGGGGAAATCTATTATCGATGTGGGACTCCGATCACTTGTTTATCCACTAAAATATTTACTAGATACGATAGATGAAAAATATTTGCACCTAATTTCCTGTGGGGACTGGAATTTTCGTCAGCATTTTGAGGGAAAAAAACTCCGGTGCCGGGCGGCCTTTTCCAGGTATCAAGAAAAACAGCTTGCATTCCAGAGCCTCGAGGTGGTGCATAATTGAGAATGTTTGGTTGTTGAGGACCTTTTTGGCTGCCCTTTGAGTCTTGCTGATACATTCACAAAGTAACGAGAATTTCAGTATTTTTTTTAAATGGGGAGAGTAGATTCGAATCCTAATCACCATATACACCATTTTAACCACTCTAACTAGTGGCTCAGGTGTTGAATTTCAGTAATTAACCATGCAACATTGAATCATATAATAATATTGAATTTTGAATTTAATATTAGATATAGATGTCATCATATAAAATAAAAATAAAAATTGAAGAACATAATTACTGGTACATATATATGATTAATTGTTAATGTACCAAATTTTGTTCAAAATTGCCTTTAATATTTTACTAATTGACTTACCATGTACCTTTTACATTGCAACTCACCTTTATTGTTTTTCCTTAGTTAACCACAACCCTCTCCAATATATTTCTATGTATAGTTGCTTCTTGGTATATTCATAAAATAAGAAAGTTATTAACACCAATTCAACTAACACAAAAATTGTTTCCTTAATAATTCAAGAAACAAAAAGGAAAATTTTAAGTAAATATGAAAGATACAATACCATCAACTAAATATTTTCATTCATAAAACCGTTAAAAAGGTAGAGCATTCGCTCCCTTTAAACATTCGCGGGCTCTTTGATTTCACATAAATTTGTGAGCGTTCGGTTCACCCTACTCTCTCTAAACACTTTACTCATAACCATCCAATCCAAAAAAATCCAAAAAAACATTCTAGGCCTTGATTTGCTTCATCACCCCAGTAATCTATACACACACACACACATATATATAATATAAAAAATAATTCAACCCAAACAAAAGAGTACAGAAAAGAAAAAACTTTACCGGTTGAGCACGTTCAATAGGCAGGTTAGAGTAACGGCGGCGATGGCCCTGTTGCTGGTGCCTCCGATTCATCACCTTCTCCTGCAAACAGATTTAATCAAAATCGTTTGATCAGTAACAAGAAGTTATTTCTGAGAACGAAAATCAGAACATATTCCTCTACACAAACGTACACGATCGATATGATACATAGATACGATTTCAAATCGGAAAAATGTGATCTTGAGAATGAATAATTAACCTTGGCGTCGCCGATTATTGTCTCAACGTTGGGTACGTGAGAAGGAGGCTTTGACAGTCCTCCTTCGAGATGGACAGCGCCTTTATTATCGGCAGCCATGGGAGAGGGGAGGCTTATTTCAGCGCCGTTGAGAGGATTTTTCTGCTCCAACTTCTGACCTGCAACTTAGCTACTTAGTTACGTGCATATATATAGGGAGAGATTGAGAATATGATTGATAATCATATAATTGGACATGTTACCCACTCTCTGCCTAAGCACGTGTGGAGCAATCGCATTCCCTAATTGGCAGTTTGTCATCTTAATAAAGTGTAGTTTGCAATTAGGTCACTGACAATAAGAAATTTACAATTAGGTCACTGAATATCTAACTTCACTGTAAATACGTCACTCTGGCCATTATTCGGCCAATCAATCATTAGATACTCAATCGAATCGACTTTGAATAATCTTCTTCATTTTGAAAGCTTGTAGATTGTTGGAAACAGAATCTATCACGAAAAGAGTTTTGAGGTTTGTTCTTTTTTTAATACCTTAGCTATATGGTTACCTTTTGGTTTGTAGAATCTGTGCACTCCATACTCAACTCCTCCTTGTCTCTCCAAAAAAAACAAGTTCTCCTCTCTCAAGTAAACCTCAAATCGGATCTCATTGTCGGCCCAAACTCACTCCATTTTCTTGTATATAACCTCACCTTTTGGATCTTCTGATCACGACCTGGTGGGAGAGTAATGACGGTGGGCGAGTCTGCATGGATCTTTCACCCTTCAATCTCAAGCACAAATCAGCTGATTTTTGATAGGTAAAGGAGAGTTGACGATTCGAGGATAAGGTTTTTGGGTATCAAACTAGAGAGTTTGATAAAGAATGCTTTGATTCTCAAGTGGTTGCGCTCTCTGGAATTGAAGCCATGTAATTAAGTTCATTGATATACACATCCTGGACGTCTTCTAAGATGGAGTCTTGTTAGAATTGTAGAGCAAAGGTGGACTATAATGGACTTATTAGATATATGTCAAAACATATAGAATTTATAAATAAATAAAAAAACATGTGACGAAAATTTTACACGTCTACAAAATTTAACTTTCATCAACTCCATTGTGACAAATTTGTGACAGGTCAGCATATTCTTACAACAAATTCATCTTAAGTGAACTAGAGTGATCTATTTGTCGAAATTTGAGACATCCAAGTGATGAAGTTGAAAAAGATTCCATTCTAGTGACCCAATTGCAAAAATCTATATATTTTAGTGATATAAATAGTACTCTACTCTTCGCACTACATTAGCGAATGAAGTATCGATTGGCCTAATTGTTAAAAAAAAATATTAATTAATTAATTTCTATAATCATGGTTAGTCAACGCAGAGTGCGATTTACCAATTTCCCCTAATTTCAGGTAAAGGCATGGGCAGGTGCAAGGACATATAAGCCATTTAACGAAGGTGGGCGAGTCCTCATGGACTAAAATGGACTTATTAGATATGTCAAAACATACAGAATTTATAAATAAATAAAAAAAAAAAAAACGTGTGACGAAAATTTTACACGTCCACAAAATTTAACTTTCATCAACTTCATTGTGAGAAATTTGTGACAGATCAACATATTCTTACAACAAATTCATCTGAATTGAACTAGAGTGATCTATTTGTCGAAATTTGAAACATCCAAGTGATGAAATTAAAAAGGATTCCATCCTAGTGACCCAATTGCAAAAATCTCTATATTTTAGTGATATAAATAGTACTTTACTCTTCCCACTACATTAGCAATCAACGTATCGATTAACCTAATTGTTAAAAAATAATATTAATTAATTAATTTCTATAATCATGATTAGTCAACGCCGAATCTACGATTTACCAATTTCCCCTAATTTCAGGGCAGGCATGGGCAGGTGCAAGGACATAGAAGTCATTTAAGGAAAGGAGTCCGAATTAAAAATGGCAATAATATAATAATGAATGACCACCTAGGGTCATTGAAGTCTTTTCAATTGATATAAAAAAAGTCAGGTTCAATGAACGCATCTACGTGGACGTCGTTGGTTGGCTTGAGGCCGGTAAACTCCCTCCTTTATATTTGGTATGTTGGCAGTTATACATATTTATGTATTTCTGTTACTATCTTTATCGTATATTAATCATTTTTAATTATATCCTTTCTTTCTAAACCACCATAACTAACCTACCTTAACACTTTGAGGATGTTTGGTTTGGGAAAGTGGGTCCGTAGCATGAGACATTGATATGAGTAGAAAATGTTTTGAGAGATTACAAGATTAGGTTGATAAGCCTATACAGAGAGGCGATCTAGATATGTGAGTGTTATTGGTGAACTACTAATCCGGATTGGATTTCGGATGGATACCCGGTAATTGTACGACGGGTTAGAGATTATGTCCACAATACCAAGCGGCATCGTCTCGATTGACTGTCGTCTTTGATGGAATGAAAGTTAAGAAAAAAGACAAGGACAAGGAGCCAACGGCATAGATGGGCTCGTTTATTGTCCATGGACCAAGCCTTGTGTTCTCTGGACGTACCAACGGTGGATTGGGCTGGACTCTCAACAAAATCAACTCATAAGTCATCTCAGCTATGTCAGTGCTGACATAGACGGATGACATGGCTAATGTGGTGGGGCCCACAACAGTTTAATATATTTCTAAACCTAGGATTTCATCTCTGAGATTCTCCCTCTCTCTATTTGGGCTTTCGATTCTTTCTCTCTCTCATTTGTCACATCTCCGCCACGTCTGGAGAGAGCTTTTCCCTTGAACCGCCCAGTCGACATTGACAGTCTTAAAGCTCGAGACTTAGTCAAGCACGTCCGACTCTTGCAGGGAGTGTATGTTGGCAGTATACTCACGTCTACTTAATTATTGGGTCTTGCATAACAGAGTCCACAAATGTTCGGGAGTGCTAAGACTTGTATCCCAAATCAATCAGGTGTAAGCCACCAATATTAATTTATAAGTCAAGATATAATCTCTCTCAACCAAGAGACCATAAAACCATGCACACCCTAAACGACCTAGAGCGGACAATACATTATATACATCTTTGGATTAGATATGCGATACTCTCACGAGTATCTAATTTATAACACAAACAAAATCCACCCGTCTTTTTTTATTTTGGATTCAGTAGATCGAACTATATTTTGAACAAATTGAATCTACTTTGTCCAATGACGTGGTGTCACAATTGATGGGCTTAGGCAATTGGCCGTCGGTGGATCAGTGGATGAGGAAGAATTAAGAGGAAGCATGGCCTTATAAGGTCACGAAAGAGCTTGTTGGGCCTGGCCTTTTTTTAGCCATCCGCATGCTCCTTACATCCTTTATGATCGATCGAATATTTCAAAACTAGCTCCATAAATTTTGAAACAACTTTGAGTGCCATCATATCCTGCACACAAAGGGAGACATTGCAAGCAGACCAAATCCACATCCGGATTGCTCTTTTTAGGGACTAGCTAGCATGTCTGATGCTTTACAGCCAGAGAGCTACACAAGAAACAAAACTCTAGTTTGACATTTTTTGCACCTACCAAACACTAATGGATCTTCATTTACGTCTTATTAGACAGATACTCATATAAAGATTCAGGCAACAATATAATGAGAAAGTGATGATCACTTTAATGGGTATCTGCTTTGTCATTATAATGAGGCAGATGATGTGAAAGGTGAGGATTCTTGGAGATCAACATAATGAAGAAAATCCCCCGAAATTCTCTGTCCAAACACATCAACAATATTATTCGTCTTAGGTTTATCGATTCTCTGGGATATATCTAACCAACACAATGAAGAGTTGGGCTTATAAATTAGCCACTCGATTGGATTATACTAGAGTCGAGATTGATGTGGCATTTATTAAGTCTTGACAAGATCTCACACACTTCACACTCATCATATCCATCACTCAAGAGAAGAAACTCTGAATCTCTCTCTTCCTATCTTGTTCACTAGGTTGGCTAACTAGTTATGGAGTAAGCCTTAGACTTATATCAGTTTTCACTTAATTTCTAGTAACTAGTATATGTTTTCCATTGGGAGACCACGGTTTTACAAAACTATAATCGGTCTACATTTGCTTTTCTCATCAACTTTTGATAGAGATGTGTTGGATTTCTCCCAAATTTTCCCATGACAAAGTTTTCTATCTTATGTTGTTGGGAAACATGGACGGTCGAGATTCCTCGACATGATTATAGTTACGTAGGTTTCAAGATTAATCATCCTATATTTTTTGAATTAGGAAAATTGAGGAACCATATATAAATAGTCTATATATATAAGAAAAGAAAAAGGAGACAAATAATAATTGCATGGGGAGAAGAAATCTCTCATGATTCCAATCAACAAGGAGGGACTGGAATCGTCAAAGTTGTAGGGGATGTGGGTCCCTGTTAGATACTTAGATATCCTATTGGATCCTCTGAAATCCAATGATCATCCTGTGTTCGCTTGTCAACCATTAGAAAAGAATCCTGCAGCTAGCCTAGCTACTTTACGAATTATGAATCATTTTCACTCGATTATATATATCCATAAAAGCAATTTTTCTTTGGATTTTTCAATTTACAAGTGAAGGGGATTAGAGAGATTAGACCCAATTCACTTGAGGTATTTTCGCTTTAAGCCCAATTTCCGCACAACTTTATTCTTTAAAAGTGTTATGTGCAGTTGATCGTGAATGAATCTTTTACTTATAAATTATATTGTTGGCTTACACCAATCAATGTGGAATTTATGTCTTAATTAATTAACAAGTAGCACAATCTATCTTTAGTAGGTTAATTGAAATTAGGATTTTAAGAAACTTGGATTGGGTTGGTGACATGGATTTCTAAAGCACAATAAAGTGTACATAAAGAAAGGGAAATTGCAATTATCGGATAATGTGGAGGGCAGTGGATTGGAACACGTAGGAGAGAAAAGTGAGTAAAATTGAATGCAACACCACAGAAAAATAGTGATCAAGGATATATATATATTTGCGGCACTAGTACTAGTTAACATACATACTTCACATAGATGCAACATTTTTTTTTTAAATATCGTTGAGAAACATGTTTTTCATTGAAATCGAGCATTGAACATACATATGCTTAACTTAGGCGATTGTCAACTGAGTCACCTCTCATTGATAACATATATGCAACATTAATATAGCATGGGTGTTAATTATATTCTAGATATGGTTTTTCGTTTTCATGGTGTAACATTGCATTTCATGTCATCCACACATGGAAAACAACAACTCTTGAGTCAATTTTTTGTGAGTTGTCTATATTTTGGGTTTAGCCGTCTAGGTTTTGTTTTGTGTTCATGGATGGGAGCACACAATTTTTCTCTCTCTCTCTATGTATATAGTGGGGCTGATTTTGTGTTTTTTTTTCTATATATATATAGAGGGTTATGACTCTATAGGCCCAACAAAAACTAGCTTTCCATATCAATCTTATCTTCTCGTGTATGGTTCCTAATTCATGTATACTTTTTTTTGGTTAACCGACAACACAGCAAGCGTGCCTTTTGAAAAACCCACTAAGCCGCTACTCAAGCAGGAATAAGCACATCAAACTCATCTGGCGGGTTAATTGGACAGATACCGAATGCAAATCACTTGAAAATAACTGTGTCAGTTTTAAATCGAACTCGACCGACCTCGGATGAGATTCTTTACGCCCTAAATCCAAATAGATAACCAACTATGTTAACGTGAAAGTGTTTTGAATTCATGTATACGTGCATTCCACTAGCTATGCATTGCATACGTAGCTTGCCATAGCTTAACATGGGGCGTTATCTGCTCCTAATGTTTTGGGTGAGATGATATCCTTTCTCCGACAATGAAAGGCAAAACAATATTTTGTGGTAACATTTTAGTTTTTGACGTGTATATATACACACACACACACACAATGAAACAATAGAAAGACTACGACCACTACATATTGCATGGTCACATGTGACATGTCATTAATAATTCCTCCTTTTCTTTTTTGTATTTTAAGATTTTATCCTATACACCAATCGAATGGTATATAAGTAAAGATTCAACCCTTCTCACACTATCAATATATTTTTTGGACGTAAGAACCAATAACAATGATCCAAGAAAAACAAAGTCGTGGGGGTCTTTAACTACTACACAAAGCGGACAATATTACTTCGTAATGTTTGGGCTAGATTTTCATTAATCTCTTGCCTAATGTTGTTGAACCAAGTACAACCACCTGCTACCCAATACATTATTGAAGTAATGCGCAAGGTAGGTTAAGTTAAAAATATACTGGATGACAAATGTAGACAAACATTTGCTATGAAATTTCTTGATTGGAATGTATGAAGCAGATAGGTTAATTACATTTCCATCTTTAGGGCAACAATGTGGGGTATCCAAACAAGCAAAAGTGCAAAACTAAATGTTTCTTCCATGCAGGAGACTTTCGTATCCGATTAATGGGAGATGTCTAGGGTATTAAAACAATTGTGGGCGATACTGACTTTATGGTCTTCGAGGGGGAGGTCACTGCTATTTCAAAGGCAAAACAGAAAAAAGTCATGTGTTATCTGGTGTCCAAATATACATTCATACATACATACATGTGTGTGTGTGTTTGTGGTTCTAATTTATGTCGTCATTATACGGTTGTTATATTGAGTATATATATAGGCTTAATTGCCTTCCATTATCTACATTAATCACACAAGTCTCTCTCTCGATCGTTAAGTAAACGGGGAGAGGGACTCGAATTTGAGTACCACTAAATCGAGTACATTTTCGGTTGAAGGGCTGTAAGATCCCTCCCCTTTATATATATCAAAAAAGATACAAGACCATATACTCTTCTTAATTAATATTGCATGTATGTAATGGGATCTTGTGTAGTGGAGTTGTTTACTCGCCACATGTATGTATCAAACTCCTCTATCTCATCAAAATTTGACTTTTTCTATACTTACATATATATGTTTCTCAATGGATTAATTAATGTATACACATTTATCACACATTCACTAATCAAAAATCAAACAAGAGAAGCTCACGAGTGGAGTTGTTTGCTTGTCACATGTATGTATGTATCAAACTCCTCTACCTCATCAAAATTTGACTTTTTCTATACTTACATATATATGTTTCTCAATGGGTTAATTAATATATACACATTTATCAGACACTCACTAATCAAAAATCAAACAAGAGAAGCTCACTTAACCACTCGGTGGGTGGCAAGCTATCTAAGGATGAACCCTTCCAGCTCGAAGACCCAATATTCAACGATCCCTGCAAGTATTCAGAGTTTACATGAGCAAATGCGTTCGACAATACAAGCATATGATACACATGGATGCTATCATGCATGGCATGCATGTCAATGTTGACAAATACATATATACTATACCACAAATAAATTAACCTCAACGAATGGATACCCAAACTCCACGATTGGAGACTGCCCTCCTTGTTTTTAAGGAATATTTGTTACCCTCTCTCTCTCTCTCTCTCTCTATATATATATATTTACACACATACAGACACACATGTAAATTGTAACCAACCAACCAATTACCATGAAGCTTTGTGGGGCTGTGCTGTACATATCTGTGTCTGAAAAAGTGTCAAGTGTGTGATCCTTTAGCTCTAAAAAATCTGCAGACTCAGTAGTATTGATCCTGGTTATTTCGTATGAACAAACAATGACCAAGTCTCTCGTGTATTCGATAGAAAAAAAGAGCACACGCACATGGATGATCCTGCCTATTGAGGTCACTTCATAGGACCCCCCCACCACCCTCTCTCATATCGTTATACGTACTGTGTTCGTACACCCACTACCCCCAACTTGCACTTTGTTTGCCACTCCACCACTCGCACCTGATCATGTCTACACACGTTATCCCCGACAACTCTTCAGTCGAGATAATTAAGGCATATACTCTTTTGGTAAGTAAGCAGGACAGGGGATTCGAATTTGGGTAACACCAAATCGAGTATATATCTTAAGCTCCTCGGTTAAGGCTCGACTTGATAGTATTCAAGTTTGAGTGCCCACCCCGCATACTTAACTAAAAAAGTGTCTACACACGCTATCTTACAGACTTAAGATTTTGAGTTCAATGTCATGTATCCCATTAGTACGTACTGCACAAATATTTTGGACCAACACATGACTTAATTAATACGAATGTAAGTTTTGAGTTTTGAGTTTTGGGTTTAGGGAATTGAAGGGAAAAAGATGTACATATTAAGATTAATTATTTTGTCATTCAACCAAACTCGTCCTCACGAGTGGGGTGGGTAGGGCAATCCGACGACCCAACACGTGCACAACAAAATGAGACCCTATATTAGGGCTACTCTCAAACAAGACCCTCATTTGGGGCAGCAACAAAAGCTCACGCTTGGGACAACAACAAATGTGGGTTTAAATTGAGAAATCAACGATTTGAATTCAAGACCTCCCACTCCGATATTATGTTAAGATTAGTTAATTTCTCATTCAACCAAAAGGTTAACAGAAACTAAAGTTATGGACAATGAACTGCACATGCTTAAGAAAAAAAAAAGGAAAAGGGAGGACCCATAACAATGTAACGATAATAACTACCATTAGCATTAGAATTAGCATATACAAACGTAGTTGGATAAGGTAAGCAATACCTCTCAAATTATAACCACTAGTAGTACAGTAAGAAGATAGAGCAATTAAAGATGAAAAACAGAAGTAGTAGAGAGATGTCTGAATGTTTTAAGGTTTAAGAAGCCACACAAAAGGGTTCCCAATTAAGCAACCCTTTCCTCCGATGCTCACTTTCCTTGCACCTACTTGTCATTGACAGCTTCTTCAATCCCATTTCACCTTTCACTTTAACACTACTTTCCTTCTCTGTTTCCTCTGTTTCTTCAACATCGACAATAGTTTTTTCCTTTTCGATTTCTCGAGTTTCAGTTTCAGTTGTATCAACATCTCCTTCTTCGTCTTCATCACGGGTAAAATTAGGAGAGCAATTTTGCAGTAGACGAAGCCTAAGACGTCCATCGCTGCGCTCGGCTTGAAAGTATGTATGGCAACAAGAAACAGATTCAGCTTTTATTACTAAACGTCCGCCCTCTCTGTGAGTCCTCAATTGGACACCACTTGTTCCCCTAATTGAAGTTAATGGAGGCGGAAAGCTAGCACTACGTTTCATTCTTTTCTCAGTCACCCGATTTTTGTAATACTTTGGTGGCGACGACTCACGATTTTCAAGTTGTTCGAGTGTTGAAGTGAAAAGAATCTCGTCGCTGCTTTCGCTGCAGTTACTACCGGTTTCGCTTCCAAGGGTTTCAGTGCACATTTCTAAGCTCTTTGCGCTAAGCTTACAAGACGAAGAGCGGGTATGGAGGGGATGGACGTACACTTTTTCGTTCTCAATTGCTTCTTTGTTCTTGATTTCGGATGAGTTGTTGAGCGATTGGAGAAAACTCCATCCACCCATGTCAATATTGTCATTGCTTTTCATGTTGTTCTGTTCCTTGTGGACTTCAGAGTCAGTGAGGCAGGGCCTGAGAGGAGGAGTATTGAAGAAATTGAAATCCAGACATGATTGTAAACCACCTTGACAGACGCTTGATGACATTGTGTTATTCTCAAAACAAAAACAGGGAAAAGCAGAGGAGAAAACAGAGGAAAAACAGGGGTGTGTTTTTTTTTTTTCTTTCTTTGGTCTGGTCTGAAATGCAAGAGATTTGGTGTAGTTTTAAGGACTAAAAAGAATCAAAGAGAAACAGGAGTTGGGAGGATTTAGGAGAATGAGAGAAAGAGAAATGAAGGAGGACATGAGGGAGGACATGAAGGGGTGGGGTTGAATTTATAGTCAGAACCCGCAAGCATATGATAGCCTAGACCCTAAAGTGGGGATTTGTACCTAGAACACCCACTAGTCTGGGAAAATGCTAAGTAATCGTTGTCTTACCTATCCCAAATGTTGAGATGAACGAATATGATCTATATGAAATCGTGGGCTCTACAATACTTTATTTGATTTATATGAAATCGTGTGCATCTCATCTTAATATTTGAGATAGTTAAAAAAAAAAAAAACTTAAATTCGTAAAATTGCTGACTAGTCTCACAACAGCTCCACAGTCCACAGTACCATAGGCCATAAAGTCAAAATTTTAAAAAAATAAATATGAATTTTGTGACCGAAGGAATTGTTGATTGATTATAATGAAAAATAGAAAATTGACTCCCAGCAGCAAAATTAAAGGTCACAGAAAGACATGTACTTTACTTCCCTATCAACAATATAAATAAATACTATATATATATATATATATAATAGTTTTCTTTCAAAGGCACTAGAGCTTATTGTTTATATATGTATATATATAATATATACATACATGTTCCACTATCAAGATGAGGAAAAATAGGCAGACCCAACACATAACCAATGATTTCCTCAAAGTGGGATTGACCGACATTTATGAAAACAATTTAGTATTACCGACCAAATTAATTAAGGATAAGACTTAATTGGAGAGGAGGATTTGAATCTTACTCATCAAGATAATACGCACCATCCTTACCACTCCAACTAATGACTTGGGTGTAAGACTTGTTGATTAGTTGATACAATGATATTAGAATTAGTTGATACAATGATTTTAGATTGTGTAATGTGTACTATATTAAACTAACTAAAGGAGTCACATTTGATGTCTTCTAAGCCAAGTACTCTTTGTATTATGTTTACATACTACTGTATTTTTTTGGTGTGCACCGAATAAATTAACAGGTCCATCGTAAATCACACGTGTCAAACAAAATACGATAATTCATGTATGGGGTTGGTAGGAATGGAATCCACGACCTTCAAAAAGGGAAGGCTACCAGCTACGGCCTACACATCATCACACCATAAGCCTTATTAGTGTTATCTAATTCTAGAATGATCAAAACTCTACGGACAGTCGTTTGGTTTGCTTTCAAGACATTCTACCTTTTGTTTCTCGTACAAATTAATATATAATAAGATGCTTTAGATTTAAGCAAATAATGATTCGCAAACGCAGGTGTCCTTGTGAGACTAATACAGCATCCATGCATTGGAGACCACTTTTGGTACTATGTGTATGTTTTTGGTACTATTCACAGCTTAATAAACAACCATCCTTCGGATACAGGGGAGGATCATAATGAAATTTATCGTGATCGAAACATCGAATGTTTTGATTTTATATTCGATGGTTTATAATTGTCGTGTCTTTTTATATTGAATTTGATTCATTATACAAAAATTTTCTAAATTTTTTTGGTGCACCGGAGCTAGTACATAGTGCAGTGGTCCTCCCCGAATCCGCTAAATGTTGCCTTAAGCATTGTAGTTTTTCACAAGTGAAAAGACTCATTCCTCATTTTTTTTTTCTTCTTCCAAGGTATTTTCATTCAGGAAAAAAAACAGCATCAATTGTTAGTCACAAGATTCATCCAACAAGTGAAATTTTAGAATGAAACTGTCTAACTTGTGACCGTAGGATTAGATTGATGGTTTAGATTTAAAGAATTCTAATGACTTTGATTTGTGGTTCTAATTAATTAAACAAGCTTTGATCAATTACTTAAAAGAGTAATTAGAGCTCAAAACCCAAGAAAAGGAAAAGCATGTGCTGCTGAGCTAGGGCTGACAAGAATATGCCCCTTTGTACACTTTCAATCTAACAAATCCCCAACCATCAAATTTGCTTTGGCAGTCCAACTTTTTGATTGTATGCTTTTGATTTATACCATCCAACCAAGCAAAAAAGTATTTCTTTTATATATTAAGAGAAAAGGCCTTTTTTGTATCACAAATTCCTTGGCCCTCTTTCTTAAATTAATCTTAGCCCTTTTGTGTTTTGATAGGTTTAATCTTAGGCATTTGTGTTTCGAATAACCATTTGCGATAACTTAATTTGTTATCTTTACGGATTTATGGCGTACGACGTTAGAGGTTGGGAGTTCAAACTAATAAACTGTGATATTTCCTTGTGAAATTATGGTTTCATGGGTTTGTATCGCTTTCGAGACCCTACTCGTATGGACTTTGACCTAATCTTACCTGTCGTCCACGTGGTGTGGATTGTTCTAACAGTCGGAAATTTATGCCCATTAAATTGTTCGAAGGAGATGCTCTACTGGGTGATTCTTCATTTTTTTTTAAAAAAAAAATAATACTAGTGACTCTGAATTTTTTTGAAAAGAAAATCATTATTTATTTTTCTTTAAAATATATATACCCATTAAAGTCGTAAATTGATTTCAGGTACATTTTGTGTAGTTATTATATTTTAGGGTTCTTTACATATCTATGTCAACAAAACCCACCCCCTCACTCATTGGCTTTTTGACCATTTCTAGTACAACATCTTTTGTTTTATTGATTATTCTCGTTGTCGGTTAGTTTTTTTTTTAATGAAGACGAAAAGGCTAACAGTACATACCTGTCGCCAGTCTATAGGTCGCTATATTTTCTGTTGCAAAGATTCATATTAAAGCCCATGCACTACAAACTTTATGGACCTTTGTAGCAAAACTAGCAATTAGGGCTGAGGTTTTACTTTCCAAATGGCTCCCTAATTTTCTAATTACACAAATCATAAGTGAGATTAGCCTATGAGATTAATACCATAATAAGATGTAACTTTTCTGTTATAGTTTTCTACCTTATATTGAATCTGACTACCGATTGAGATTAAAGATGATAAAAAAAAATCACTATTTTTTTGGGCAAGACACAATCGGGTCTTTGATTTTCAACAACCGTCTTAGATGGTAAAGGGGTGGGTTATGAATCCCATTAGGCAACCGACCTACTATGGAGCCGGTTGCCAAAAACGTAACTTTTCAAAATTATTTTTTAAAGATTTTTTTTATCATCTTTAATCTCAGTTGTTAATTAGATTCATCATTCACTATTTACGAAGATCCGTATAAGAGTATCTAACCTAGAACCCATTCACTATTTACGAAGGTCCGTATAAGAGTATCTAACCTAGAACCCATAATACCATAAGTGGGATTACCATATCTTTCACATATATTATATATAAAACATAAGGTAATAGGGTGAGAGATTTTACAAATGGCAAAGCTAATTTGCCTTTGTTCCTTCCTCTTGGGTCAGTAGTTGGTAAAGCCAACATTCTTGTCCTACCAAAATATCTTCCAAAATGCTCAACTCTATTCACAGTTGCAGATTCAGCTTTCTAGACCACAAGCTAATCCTCCACTTGCTCCCCCTTGATCAACAGTAACAAAAACAGTTGCCGGTACTGCAACATCCGACTCTATCAGAACGCGGTTTTGAGATACATTAAGCAACGCGTGGTTAGGGAATAAACCTCTGCCATTTGTGCTAAATGTGTACTGGACATGGTTAATAAGGTTGGGGAATAATAGGACAGGACTAAAATCAACTGTCCATGAGCTACCATTTGCTTGTAGTGAACCCCTAGCAACAGTTGATTTCATGTTCATCCCCCTCACATTATTCCCATCAATCACAACTTGACCAATTTGCTTGAGTGGCCCTCTCGATTCATCCAATTGAACAATCTCAATCCCCTTACTGTAACCACAAAACATGTTATCAACAATATTGACACCATTCGCAACCCCGTTTATCGATTTCAAGAGAATGAATGCATCCCCAAGGAAAAAGCTGCTAGAGATATGAAGCTGAACCGGGTGTTCCGCGACAATACCAGTGTAGTCCATGTAACAATTCACAATCCGGGTCTGTGTCAAACCAGGCAGCTTCAGATAAATACCAGTACCACCTAACGCAGTAGCCTTATTATAGCAATGTACACCAGAAAGTGTGTTAACCTGCCCTGAAATCATCACCCCTATAGCAGCAGAAAATATCACCACATCCGTGACAACATTGTCGTTTCCCATTAAGTTAATTGCGGTACCAGAGAAGTTTCTTTCGCCTTTATCACCACCAGCGGTGATTTGTTGGCCTAGGAAGGAGTTTCTGATGTAGGCTTCATGACCTCCTTGGACTAAAATTCCATTGGAAGTGAAATGGGCAATGTAACAGTTGTCTATGCTAGTCCTAAGCGATTTTATGACCCTAATGCCTCCACCTCTGTGGTTGCAGTCCAACATGAGGTCTTTGAGGGTTACGAACTCGTAGTTATATGGAGACGAGGAGGAAAGTTGTGCATCAGTATTACTGCTACCTTTACTTTCTTCATTTTGGCTACCTGATGAAGCAGACAAATTAATCAGATACCCATCTGTCGGAAAATCATCTGATGCTCGTATTGTCCCTCCATGTATCTGTTCATAAGGATCAAAAGCAAAAATCAAAAGAAGCTAACATGAAATATTCAGGAAAAAGATTGTTAAAGCTACATGTGTCCTGCTTTTTATAGCATTTGAAGACCGGCTTTGCTGCTTTTAAGATAGCTAATTTTTTTTATAACAGAGAAAGTAGTTTCAAAAGAAATCCGAAAGGATGCTGATGAATTCTTTTTGACAAACAAATAAAGTAGAAAACCACTCCTATTGTGTGAATGTCTTTTCGATCAATTGTTGGCATGCATATCAAAGATTTACGATGCATGAGGAGAACAGGTGTTAGGATCTCAAAGTGGCAAGTGGTAACAACCTGTTCTGTTCTTAATGAACAATATTTGATAGCCAAGCTCCTATTGACAAAATTTAACGGGGTCTAGCCAGTCAGACAGAGCCACAGTGTGCAACCCAGTGTCGCCAAATGGATCAGTCAGAGACTACCGCATGGCACAGTGATCAATGGTAAATGCAAAAAATAGAGAAATGCTATATCAAATGCCACCAAATCTCTGCTTTTAAAAAAAAATGTCTAAAGCTGAGCAATTCAATTGTTATCATAGATACCATAAAATTCCCAGTTCCGGTCGCTGGCATTTGGAGGGGCCGTCTAATCATGTAATTGCCACCTTCAAGATTGATCTGTGCACCTTCAAGATTACTGATGCCTTCCATCAAGAACCCATCTTTTGGACCACTAAACTGCCTTCATAAGTGCTTCAGTGCTGTCTGTTTCCCCTGTAGGATCTGCTCCATATGATGTCACACGAAATACATGTGGACTAATCGCACTCTGCATCATCGTCATCGTCATCACAACAATAATATGACTTTACAACCATCAAAAACATGTATATACTAAAATAGTTTAAGAAAACCCAAATTGTGAAACTCGAACCAAGAATAACCAAGATTACCTGAGGTGTTGGGGCTAGGTTTGGGGAACGAGAGGTTGAGGGAACCGAATCATGTCGCACAGATGAGGCTTTAAAAGCTTGCATTTTTCGTATTTGTTCTCTATAATGACCATCCAGAAGAAGACCCTCTTGAGAATCTTCTTCGTAAACACGGATAAATATCAAACTTGCGAATCCTAAAATCATAAGAAATACAAGAGGATTTCTGTCCATGGTTACTTTTTATGAGTTTTGCTCCTCCTCTGCCTCGACCTCTTCAATATATATTGTTATATACATATATATGTTAGATTGTAGTAGTTGACAAAATATATGTGTGTGTGTGTGTGTGTGTGTGAGTTCACCCCACATGGGCGAACTCAAAGTCAAAGGATCATGTGAACTGTACTATACTCTATACACCATTAAGCCTGGTAAATAGCATGTACCAAATTGTACAAAATTTCCCCTTAGTGATCAGTGAAACTCAATCTGCATTTATAAGGGTAGGCAAATTTTTGATAATATATTGATTGTCAATGAAATTGCACACTGAATAAGAGAAGAAAGAAGGGGGGTATTTGCTAAAGCTGGACCAGGAAAAAGCCTTTGATTCTATCGACTGAAACTACCTTGATACAGTGATAATAAAGATGGAATTTGATGGTAAATGGAGGAGACTGAGGAGTT
Organism: Tripterygium wilfordii; assembly: GCF_013401445.1. Lineage (NCBI taxonomy): Eukaryota > Viridiplantae > Streptophyta > Magnoliopsida > Celastrales > Celastraceae > Tripterygium > Tripterygium wilfordii. Next base: position 1,214,600 of record NC_052249.1, read on the forward strand.
TATATGGGAATGCATCACCACTGCAAACATGTAAGTTTTGGTGAATGGATCACCTACAAAGGAATTCTCCATGCATAAAGGCATAAGACAAGGGGACTCATTCACAAGGTTATTCCATTGGTCAAACATAGCACATATATCATCTAGGCGACACCATGCTAAACTCCACCACTTGTTGTGAAGCATATATTGAGAAGGAAATGATGTGGCTGATGCTCTAGCACAGGAAGGTTTCAAAAAATTCTTGGACTATATTTTATGGCTCTAGGGAAGATTGGCAAGTGTGATCTTGCGATGAAAATAGAGATGAAGAGTAGTTCAATAATCCTCATCCAGAGTATTAGTAGAAGGCTGTGACGAGAGGGGTGTTGGCTGACCAATCATTGTATATGGAGGGCCATGCCCGCTTCTCCAAACACTATGTTTGTGTGTGTGTTTCTTCTTTTAAGTATTTATTATCTTAAAAACAATTTGGTTTTTACTTTGCATATGTAGTATCTTTGTCAAAGGTCATCTACACCAATGCACCTTAATACTGATTGACTTTTCTTCTTTATATATTCTCTGATGCTTATAAAAAAAAACTTAAGAGAGCAAGGAAAGAGAGGTTGATTCATTGAGTACCCCCTGTACCAAATCATGTGTCTAGACAACAAGCAATGTCTGGATAATGACAACATCTAAATATATAATAACTGTTATAAATAAATGTTAAGGTAAATTTGAAAAACATAACTCACCGACGCCTCTTCCAAATCCCCAGAATCGCCTAAAGCAATTGTAGCAGCAAAAGTAGCAGAATAATGCTTTGCTGCTTTAGATGGACAAGAATCCACAGCTACTGAATCAGCATGGAGGGAATGTGCTCTTAGGGAGGTGGATGCGTCTTCCATTTAAATTGGATTGTTCTTTCACTGATCCCCTTTAGAACATTGATCTACCAAAAGTGTTCAAGTTGGGATATTAAAATTAAATATAGAATAAGCAGGAAATTGTTCTTATAAAATAAATGAACACAATAATTTTAGGGACCAACCGAAGTTTCTTCGAGGTTAACTTCATCGTTCTTGAAAATCATTTTGTGAATTTTTCCAATATTTTGGTCTTTGAGATATTTAACTCGTGGTGTTGGCCCCTCTCCAGGTGGGACAAATTCACTCCCAAGACACAAAGCTTCAATGTTAAAAAACTGGTGCAAATATTATAGAACAATAAAGTGTGGGTTAGTGTGCTGACTAAAGGTTTACCAAAGCATTATAGCAAAACATAAAGAACCAGCTTGTAAATAGTTAATGTGTATTGCATGAATCCTCTGCACAATGAATTTATACTAGAAATGAAATTGAGCTAAATGTCTAAAATTCAGTGTTCTTTTAGGATTACTGATTATGTACTACAGTACTAATTACATGTAAAAACTAAAATAATAAATGAAATCTAAGAGACAAATGAACACTTCTAGGTGTTTAGGGATGTCGGATTCATATACTTTCTTACTTTTTTGATGCATTGTATAAGTAGTTTAAAAGCCTAATTTACAAAGCCTAGATCTAAAAAACTTGGTGCAAATATTATAAACAATACACACTAGTGTATTGACCAAATTTAACCAAAGCATTAAGACAAAAATAAAGAATCGGATTGTAGTACAAACAATTACCATTAAAAAAAAGCCACCAAGATATTTCTTGGAACCATATTGCAACTTGGTCGCAGACTCCACAATGCCATCAAGCACGTACTGCGCCCAATTAAACCGATTCATCAAACTCAAGTGTGGTAGCAAATCGAGCATATATTTCGTCATGTTAGGAGAAGTTGACAGGTGCAGAAAAATCAAGACTGCCTATGAAATGCCATATATGGGCATCACCAGGATCCAATTTTGGTGACATCCCTGGCTTTGATGTCAATGTCCACGCCATGGACTCGTAGTACTCATCCATGCGAATCAAAATGCCTTGCCAATTCTGTCACCAACTTTCTGCTCATAAGATACCTGTTCATCCATAGAAGTGGTTCTAATCCAATCTTTATGAAGTCGTGACACACTTCCATAGTCTGTCCGGCGAACATCTTAATTGTGGATATGGCTGGAAAAAACACATGACAAACGTAAGAACTTATATCATATGGAATACTATAAATAATTAAATGATGGGTAGTCAATGTTGATAATACCTTGTCGGGTGACCTTTTTGATTTCTTATTGTATTGATCAAATATAGCTGCAGCAGCTTCTTGAGATGGCATCTTCTCCTGTATCTTCTCTTGTAATGGCTGAGTATTCCATTTTTCCTCTGTCAATTTAATCGGCATAACAATTTCTTCAAATCAGAACATCCTATTGATTTTTTTATTATCCTGGATCGAAATGATGGGGAATTGAAAGTGTTCGAATGCATACCACGGATTGATGGACACCTCCATTAGTTTCCCTCATTTCTGGCAAGGTCTTCACAGTTCACGCTATTAACAAAACAGGTAACAATTGTCTATTACAAGATATCCAACGCTTCATAGATTCTATAGAAATACAAATGTGATCGTGTTCTTACTAGAAGCGAATAAATGAGTTCTCTGGTCGAGCATCCTCTCCATTAGACTTCTTCTCAGATTCAGCAGTAGTATGAATCTGCAACCACATCACAAACCCATATGACTTACTAAAATGGGGTTTGGTCCATTTTAGCACAGTGATGAACTGATGGTAAACCTCTGCAATATGACCCTCAAAATCCAAACTTTCCATAACCCAATTCAAGAAATCAAATCAAAAGAGTCGAGTGAAATGAGAAAATCATGGTAGAAGATAGAGAAAAAATGTTACCGTGGTAGCCCTTACGATGGAGATCGGACAACCTCTGAGAGGCATGAGACATTCAGCATCTCATCTTACCATTCTCGGATACTGGATGCTACAGCCGTTTACAGTGGCATGAGAGATGAGAGGGATGATGAAAACGTAGAAGGTGTGGGTCATTGAGGTTTTCTGGTTAAACCCATTAAACTTTTCGAACCGTTAAATTAATCTAGACGGTCTGATAATTTATAACTGATCCAATGACTTCTGCTGCCGTTTGAAGGCTCGCCTTACGCGTTACGAGTCGCGCGTTTCCGTATAAACTTTGTCTTTTAACTTTATCAAGTCCCATTCCCTTCTAGTTTTGAAGCGTAAGAAAACGACCGACTCTTGAGTGATTTTCTTGGTTGGCCAAAGCGACCATGGGAAGGAAATCAAAGGCTGCAATGACAGCGGAAAAGGTTTCGACACAGAAGGTCTTTGTATACCCCTCATCTGTAAAGATAATTTTGAATCTCGTTTTGTTGTGTTATTAGTAGTTTAACAGGTGTTTTCATTCTTATTCCATGTTCTCTTCGAGAATGCATTTCAGGATTAGGGTTTTAGAGTAAAGTTCGAAACTTTTTTTTTGTTGTTATGTTGTTCGTGATTTATTTTTTTAGTGCTTTTGCTTCCTTCTCTACTTGGGAACGTATTGTGTTCAAGTTTTATGCACTGTGATATTGTTAGATAGCAAGTCTCACATCGGAAGTATGAGATTCTGATGTGGGATTTATATGGGCATTGGGTTCTCTAACCTAGTATTTGAGGTGTGGTTATCCCGAGATGTATATCAATTGGTATCAGACACTACACTACGTCTCTCAATTCGTGTGGTGTTGGTGGTGGCATCAGCATAGCAATGTTCGTCTGGGACTACTAGTTAGTGTCAAGCCACAAAGGTGGTGACGCTGGTTCGCCGGGACGAACTAGTGCAAAGCCATCCCAAATGGGCGCCAAGGCTGCAGAGCGTGGTGAAATGTTACGATTACAAGTCCCACATCAGAAGATGAGATTCTGGTGTGGGGTTTATATGACCATTAGGTTCTCCAACCTCACAAGCTAGCTTTTGGGGTGTGGTTCTCCCAAGGTTCATATCAAATATCGTGAGTATATGAGACACTAAGTAGTTCTTTTGAGCAATAAATCATCTAAGTAGGGAGTCCTTCTATTTGAGGCCATGGTATATTGAAAAAGGGAAACTCATTGGCAGTTTGGGCCTTTGGGGTAGAAGATGAATGTCTTAAATTTCAAGTTGATGATTTCGGATTTCTTGGTTGCACAATGATTCTGGTAATGTCTCCAAAACACTTTTTCTAAGCTGCTTAATTGCCATTGACAAATGAAAAGACCTAGTTCTTAAAAGATTGAAATCTTTTTCAGTAGCTGTGTTTTTTGTTGAGTCAACTGCACTTTTTTGTCAGTGTCATTTATGGCTGTTCGCTCCATTCAAAAAATTTATGGTTGTTTGCTCGGCCATAAATACATATATATGGTGTGTTTTTTCAATATGTGGGTGTGGGTATATTTATGCATATATAGTCATGGACTGGAAGCATAAATCCTCCTCTGCCTGGTATGGATTGCAGCCTGAAAGCACTAATACAGGCTTGGAGTCGGTGGAAGCCCAGCCTGAAGCCACAAATCCTTCATTGGAAAAGGCTGAAGTGCAAGTAGAAATGCAACCAACGCCTGCCAAGGTAATCTCAAAGAAGACACCAGGGAAGCATATTCTTCCTGCTACTGTTAGGCGGTCTCGACGTCTTAAAAGTGTACACTTACCTTGTCAAAATGAGGACAGTGAGCGAGTTATTAAAGAAATCACTATTAGTGAAAGTGAGAGCGAAGATGAACAACATATGCATCAGGAAGCCCAGCCTGAAGTCACAAATCATTCATTGGACAAGACTGAATTGCAAGCAGAAATACAACCAACGCCAGCCAAGGTAATCTCAAAGAAGATGCCAGGGAAGCATATTGTTCCTGATACTATTAGGCGGTCTCGAAGTCTTAAAAGTATACCTTTACCTTGTCAAAATGAGGACATTGAGCGAGTGATTGAAGAAATCACTGTTAGTGAAAGTGAGAGCGAAGATGAACAACATATGCATCAGGAAAAGGAGTTGAAGTTTAAGGTTTATAACTTTATTACGTTTGACATGATTGATTTATGTGAAAACCCCCACAACCACTCCAGCCCCCATTTGCCAAATCCTCTCCCCTTCTCCTTGAATTAAGTTAAAGCTATTTCTCTTGAATTGTTGCAGACAACTAAGAGAACCTTTCTTTATCAAACCTCCTCATATGCAGCAGGAAAATACAAAAGCTTGTACATTGACTCCCGAAAGAAGGTTACGATTCTAGTTGGCATTTTGAATCTTTTCCTTTTCATGTCATCAAAAGTAAAGTTATTTTTATTTGTTTTCTTCAATTCCCATATGCAGATAGAAGCCTTGGCAGAGGAAAACCGTCAACTTGCTCTGAAGTTGGAAAATGCTCTTGACAAACTTGAAGGAGTAGGTTTCTGTTACACTCCTTATTGTGGATATGCTGCTATCTTGTGGTTCATAGTTTTGTTTATCTTTGTTTCATTGGTTTTTCTCCAATTCTCATTTGCAGCGCGAAGCTACAGCGAAGGAAAATCGTGAGCTTGTTTTGAAACTGGAAAATGCTCTCGGAAAAATTGAAGCGGTAAATTTATTTTTGATGCCTTATTCTGGATCGTTGGATATGCTATCTCGTTGTTCCCATGTTCTAAGATGGTAGTAATATCTTTTGTGAAGTTTGTATTCATTACAATGCGTGAGATGTATACCATAGATGAATTTTTTTCTGCAGATGTTAGACTATAGTCTTTTGTTTTTTGAATTACTGCTATATTCATGCTCATTGCTATTGTTTTCCTTATTTCCTTTGTAGTATGAGAAAGTGCTGCAGATGTCAAAAGAAGTGCTCCTCATTGCCAGAGCAACTGAGAGAGTGGCCAACGTTTGCTCTGAACCTATGAATGGTGCTCTTGCTGGAATCCGTTCAGCCAAGAGAACAAGACATAATCAAGAAAGTGGAAAGAACTGAACTGGTGCATACCAATGTACTGATGTTTAAAATATGTGATTAGTTAATTTTACTGAATGTTAAGCTTTCTTTGTAATGTTCTCTTATCTTGATTCACTTCAGTTGATCCAGCCAAATATTTCATCTGGTTAAAGAAATGGAAGTGAAAGTGGAGCCTGATAAGGCGGTCCATTGGTCGGTGGCCTCAGCGTTGTGAACCCAGTCACGCTTTGAGTTAAATTTAACTGCGACTAGTGTTATGCTTCACCTCAAATGCCTGAACTAAGCTTTGCGTTAAATCACAGTTAACCTTCAAATATTGAAGCCTTAGGCAACTGCACAAGAAAATGTAAATATCTAGAAAAGAAGATTGCAGATTTGCAGTCTCAGGTACATAGCGAAAGCTAGTAAAGGGAAAGAAAAGAAAACAAGTTTTACTGAGCTACAACTGTAACCTTGAATTTCTAAATTTCTAGATGGAAACTAGAGAAACTCCCAGAACTAAGACTAATGTGAGTGTAGTCAATGGACGAGCAATACACGGATAGCATTTTGAACAAGAAAAGAATACAGGCAATTGATCATTAATCTTCTTGCTTGATATCGAGGTCCTTTAGTTTTGATTCCAATTCATCGTCATTAAAGGCACCCTCCTCTTCAGCCTCATCATCAAGATCTTCTCCATCGGGGTCATTCTCATCCAAGGATCCTAGCATACTAGAGCAATTCTTAAACATATCCTTCACCTCATCCATTCCTTCATCGGATATATAATTTCCATTGATATTTAGCAACTTAAATCCAGGTTTGTGAACAACAGACTGTGCCAAATACCTCGCTCCAGCCCTTCTGAGTGAATTTGTGCTCAAATCAACCTCAGTTAATTGGCCATGGCCCTCTTCTAATGCCTTGCCAATCAGAATCGCACCTTCATCCTTCAGTTCATTCTCAGACAAGTTTAATATTGTGAGGAATTGTTTTACTGCAATACAAGCGGCTAAAGATGAAGCAGCTTTGGCTGTAATATCGTTGCCAGCCATGTCCATAACTTCTAGTGAAGGTGCAGACTCCTTAAGAGCATTGGCAAGTGCCTCAGCACCCTCATCTTCCAAGTTCAGATAACTGAGGTAAACCTCAGTAAGATCTGCAAATGCATATAGAGATTTGCTCAGAGAAACACCAGCTTCCACACCAAACATATTGTCACGCAAATCAAGCCTTTTCAAGTGTTTACAAATCCTGAGAGCCTCGGCAAGAGCAATGCCACCATCTGCACCTACCCTTGTAGAAGAACAACGGAAATCCTCCAATGCAGAAGAATGCTTGACCATTTCAGAAATAGCAACCGCACCTTCATCTCCTGTCATGTTGTTGTGAAACTGAAGGATCTTAAGCTTCTCAGTGGAAGGAATCAGCTCACAAACCGCTCACGCAGCTTCCTCTGAAATACCATCGTTCATCAGATACAGCTCCTCCAAATTATTCTGAGACTTTAGGAGCTCTGCAAATGCCCGAACACCCTTTTCCCCCAAAGCATTGTTTGAAAGGTTCAGATACCTCAAGTTACAACCTTCCAGGACCAAGGAAAATATGTTCATGACTTCAAGAGCTTCTGCCTCTGGCCTTCCAGCTACAATATCTGATAAGTCTACTTCTGTCAAATGATACTTGATAGAAGACAAAATGGGCTCTACCACACGAGCTGCATCTAATCCAAAGCTCCTGTTGCTGAAACATATCTTAGTAAATGAGTTCCCCGGCTCTCCTAGAGGTTTTAAGAGCTCCTTAGCCTCCTCAGCATCAATAAATGCCCGGGGACCTCCAGATATATCGAAGACAGTTCCATAAGCGGCAGTAACTTTCTGAGCAACCACCTCCTCTCCATCCTTTGCTCTAGGGCCTCTTTTAAGAACTTCCAGCATAAGCCTACTGGATTCTTTGGCATAAATTTGCACTGCAGAACTTCCATCACCATCTGGCTCTTTCACAAAGTTTTGGTTCGCAGTAGCATAGGCTACCTCTTCAATTTTCTTGGCATCTTCCTCAGCCTCTTCCTTGCTGAGCAGGCCGTATTTTCTGGAGATAAAAGATGGGGTGGTAAGATTCTTTGTCATCCTCTCGACAAGTGACAACCTGGTACCCTGACTTGGGGGCCACAATTTTACTGACAAGCGATGTTGGAAAATTTGCGTTGTAGAATCCATGTCAAAACTTAACTGTAAAGTGTCATAAGTCATAACCAAATTAAATTTTGACCAGAAATAAACAAGCAAATGCAAATTGAAATTGCAACTTATGTACCTTAAATAGCAGTATAGCACAGCATAGACCTCAACATTATCTCAAATACTAGTATTTACTATTTCAGAATATAGCAATAAAGATTGCTCTTAACAATTCTTATGTTATAATCTTAAAAACTGAAATAACTCAGGCGAAACCCAAATCTCAGCAAAATTAGCAAACTATGAACATAAGATCAAGAAACCCCATTTATCGCTCCCAAATATAAAATCACAAAATCCATATATCAACTAAGACACGAGTAAAACAATGATGCATTGACAGGTCTATGCTCCAGAAACTATGTAGCAAAGAAATGAATCCCAAAAGACTTCAAAAAGTGGAGAGGGAATTGCAAACAGCTTAAAATCATACATAATTGCACAGATTAAATACAATGTGGAAGATATTACCTGGTAACCTTAAGTTTTCACTTTGAACATTTCCAAGCTAAAACTCAAGTGTCTCAAACAGTAGTAATTATTGATAGTATGATGCCATTAAACAAAAAACTAGTTCAATAGCAACAGTAAAGGACCTTGCCAATCAATGGAAACTATATATGACTCGAGAAAACAGCAAGTACAGTACTCACTTGTATCTAAACAAACTAAAAAGACCCAAGCAGTCAATATATAATGTCTAAAAGAAAGAATTTACAACTACCACCTACAATAGCTAGTACATCGGAAAATTATTTTGATTGTCTTTTACAAGCAAGATGAGAAGCAATAATAAATTATAGGGCAAACATTGCCAGACCACATGAGGTACCTTCATAAGATAAGACCAAGTACTAAACTGGAGTTAATAACGGTAATGCCTGTGGTGATGGATAAGAAAAAGAAAATGAAGAAGCATGACACTATAATCATATCTTTCTCTCTTTGTTTGACTCCAAATTTCCTTAAACTTCAGCCAAATAGAAAAGTTATAAAGGCATATCTACAGTCTCATATCAGTAGTCATGAAGTGTAGAACTGCAAGTCAGGAGCTTCAGAACACCATTGATAGGTAGATCACACATAAAGCACCAGACAAATCGAAACAACCCTGTCAGATAACTAAAATTAAAGAAATGAATGACCTTAAAACTAATGATTTGCAGTTTATGTTTCAAAACTGAAACTATAAACTAAAGAGACAGTCATATCTTGTAGATGATTATGACTTGTAGTCCTCATATCCCTCCCACAAAACAACAAATGTCAATATTCCCTACAATATGTATTCTCACAGTCCATGAAGAAAACATCTAGACATCCGATGATCATTAATTCTCTGAAGAGTAAAAGGGGTATCAATCTTGATGACATAGAAAACCCAATAAATTAAGCTTAAGAAATTGCCATCTCGAGTTTCAAGTTTCCTTTACTTTGAGTAACTCATCCACCAAACAAAAATAAGAAAAAAATTCTAAAAAGCACAAAAAAAAAAACGAATGATAAAGAAAACTGTAACTATAGCGGCAAAAACTTGCAAGCGTGAATAACTCTACACTACCCATAACTTGAAATTCAAGATCCACCAAAATGGTTTCAAAGAAAAACCATTTCCTCTCTTGCTTCCGAGATGTTAAAGAAACAATCTTTTAACATACAACCCAAAAAATAAAACCCCAGACTAAACAAAACAATTAATGCATAGAGTAAAGATAGTACCTGATTGAGCGGAGAAGCAATCAAAACTCCAGATTTTGCTGAGAACCCAAACGGTAAATGTAAACCCTAGTTGTGGCCGCAGAGTAAAGAGGGGTTGGTAATTGGGATGATTTAACTTCCTTTTATGGAAATCGAGAACTTGGGTATTTAAAATTTTAACGTAAGGGTGGCAGTTCCATGTAATTTATCAAACGGAGATAGGATCAAATATAGTTCGTGCGGAAATTGGAGGGAAATCAAATCATTCCCTAAAAATTAAAAACCAAGATTGGTGGTGGCGATGCGTGGGTTTCCGCTTTCAGACCGTCGTCTGCGATTACGAAGATGCCCTCTATCTTCTCTCGTAATAACAATGCGGTCATGTTGAATGAGGCCCTCGGCCCTCGGCCCAAACCTGCTTTGCCAGGATAGGTTTGGGTAGAGGTGGCAAAAATATTAATTACGGGTCAAACAACAACACCTATTTATGAAATATTTATATGTTCGGACCTTAATCAGAATCGAATTTCGAATGCACTTAATTGATCAAACCCGGATTGATTTAAATCTAGACAAGTAAACCATATAATATACTAATCTGGGTTGGGGTCTAGAAAAATAAATCGAACAATATTTCTGTATTTGGATTCGGACTCGATTTTAAACAGGATAAAATTTTTTGTTTAGACTCGGATTTCGGACATATAACTTATGTTCAAAATTGATTTGATCTAGGTCGGATAAATTCGGTCATTCGGACCGATCAAAATTTTGCACCAATATAAGGTGCTTTCCTATAACTAATAAGCTGCTACGGGCCATGGATTTTGCTATTTCGGCCCAAACCGGGGGCCCTAACCAAACCAGTTGTTATTATTTTATTTATTTATAGAAGATTGGAGAGTCGGTGACCTCTAATGATGATCCCAGTCAGAGCCGACAATTGTCCAGTTGTATATTGATCATCATACACAGCACATGCCAACAATTCTTATCTCATTCTTGGTTACATGCCTTCTTTTTTAGGCCATGGATTAATGCAAATTTTGTTAATTGAAAGATTTTGACATGTTTCAACTCAGTGCTTCAAAGTTTAAACGTTCCAATTTAGTGATTCAACGTTTGAAATCGTTCCAACATAGTTGCCTCAATGGATTCTCACAATCAACTCGCTCGAAATAAATTAAAAAAACAAGTGTATTTTTTAAAGTAAACAAATTTTAAAGCTATAACTACACATCTAAACAGTTCATTTTGCTGCATATTGTTGTATTAGATACTACAAAATTTATCTGTTTCATTTTCTCCTAATTTTCATCCGCGTATAAAAAAATGATAAAATTTATGTTTCGTAGGACTAGGTGAACAATACTCACCATGGTTTCGCATCGCTCGATGATGAGTGTGTGATTTATATGGGGTGGGGTTCCACGTTACTTCAAATTAATCGATCGATCCCATGACCTCTTTCACTTAACTTTAAAGTGATGTGCTTATCTTGTTGTATGTTTTCCTCTCCCCTACTTCCCATATAAATGATTGTTATTGGTCACCATTAATGATTAAACTAGAGACCAACCTTTCTAAACCATGCTCATTAAACTCCAACCCATACGGTAAGCCACTAGTGAAATGACCCGATGACTGTGGCGTATGTTGCGGCTTGGTTTAGTGAAAAATGCTGCATAAATCCCAATAAATACATCAATATATACAACCGTGTATGTATGTATGTATAGAATCAACAAGATCTTCATAATTTTGGCTCTTCTTTTGCAAAAAACTTGACAAGATTTTGGCTTAGAATTACTTTGAATTCTATTTTTATGATAGATTTCATAATTAGTACAGATAATTACAAAATACCGAGAATGGTCCATATCAATAAAGTTGTTAAAAAAGGGAAGAAAAAAAGAAAGCACTGGTGGGTGGAAGCTGGCGGGTTCCATATTTTCTCTCCATAGAAGCCAAGTATTGAAGCTTTTCCTGTCCATTTACCAGCACTACCGAGGAGGTGAGCAACGACGCGATCTTCTGTAAAAGTAAATTTTATTTTTTATATATTTATGTCTATCAATTACAGAAGGAAAGATGCCTGCTTTATAAGCAAACAACTTCCATGTGAAGACTGATAAAATAAAGCACTCTGTCTCTGCTGAGATGTGTTCATGTCTAGAGACAGGGCAGGGAGAAGAGAGAATGGTGGACTCTGCAATTTAAAGGATTTCTCCTTTTTCTCTCTGTTTTCAGTGTATCTTCTTCGTGCCTGACGCTTCTGTAGTCACTGTGGACCGGGGGGGCAAAATATCTTCTGAATCTGTGAGTTCTTTACCTGTATTATGGGGATTTTGGTTTTTCTTTGCCTGTTTTATTTTGTATGTGCATTCTTCCCTCGTTTGATGATCTGGGTTTAAGTTTCTGTGATGGGTTTTGATGGGTAATGTTCCACAAGATTGTTTTCTGGCTGGATTTGATATGGTGGTCAGAGTTTTGTGTTAGAACTTGAAACCCTTTTGTAATTATGTTGGTCTTGGTGTTCAATTCTTGAGTTTTGATGCTGTTTTGAAGTTCCATTTTGTTCGGTTAACAATTTTGTCTTTCTCTATATCTATGCTTTTAACCATGTACTCTGTGGAACAAAATTGGTTGAGTGGCTGTGAGATCTGGTCTTGATAAATAGAAAAAGCTCATGCCATGAATCAAGGTGGGCATTTCCTGGTTGGAAGTTTATTTTGGTTGGAAGTTTATTTATCTCTTCACTAGTAAAGTATATGCTGGTTGTTCTGTCCCCGTAATACTGAAGAATCGGAATGGTTAGCAAATAGGGACAAATTGGATTCAAAATAGAGTTTTTCTCTTCTTTTTGATTGCCAAGTCCGCAATGTGATACAATTTCTGCCATGAGGAGGCATTTAGTAAACGCCTTATTATTGGATTTGAACCAAAAGAGAGGCGAAAAGGCCTAAGTAATGATAAAACATACATTTGGTGCTTGAAAAGCAATTCCTGTGTGGTCAATTTGGCTTTACAGCTCCCTCTAATGCCGCTACAAGGACCTTTAATTTACTGTAGTCATCTTTATGTCCTCCTTTACTGCTTCTTAGGAGTTTGAATCTGGAAAACAATTCCAGTATCCAGTACTTAGGGCAAGAAATTAACTCGTTATATGTGTATTATTGATCAGAAAATTTTTCTTTCTGTAAGTTTTCTTCTATTAAGTAGTTTAAATTTCAAGATCAAGGAACTGGCAGTAACATTTGTTTAAGTGATGGAATTTTTTATGAGTCAATTTAGTCGTTTGAAATTTGGTAGGGTTTCAAGTTACGTTTTTGGTCAATTGGTTGTGAGAGAAGGAAAACAATCCTTAGTACTTTTCTTATTCATCTCACCTTCTCCTGGAAGTATGAGCATTTCAATATTATGCAACATGCCAAGAACAATGAGCTAACATATTATTGTGTTGCAGCACAATCTGGATATGGGAACTAAAGAACTAGCTACTGAGAGCTTGGATGCTGATATTTACCTCACTTTGGGGCTTAAAGGATCGAGCAAAGCTGTACCCGGGACCCCTCGTATTTTATCTCTTCTTTCTTCACTTCTCGAGAGATCTGTTCATAAAAATGAGATGCAACTTGAAACAACATCAGTTAAGGATGTCATTACCATATTTCATGGTCTAAGTGCGCCTCCTGTAAGCATCCGGCAGTACGTTGATCGTATCTTCAAGTATTCTGGCTGCAGTCCCTCCTGCTTTGTCGTGGCACACATTTATGTCGATAGATTCCTTCAGCAAACTGATGTTCGGCTGAATTCCCTTAATGTTCACCGGCTTCTTATAACGAGTATTATGGTGGCAGCAAAGTTTACTGATGATGCGTGAGTACCATTTCTCAAATATGGTGGAGCCTGACATATCATGCATGTGTTGTTGAGCAATTATTTGATTGGAGGAGTTTCGGGGGTTCAGTTTGTACTATTTTGTCCTGCTTTAGATATCTGATTCTCATATTTTGAAATGTGTTTTACAGATTCTTCAACAATGCATACTATGCGAAAGTTGGAGGAGTAAGCACACGAGAGTTGAACAGATTGGAGGTTAAGTTTTTATTTAGTCTGGATTTCAGACTTCAAATAAGTGTCGATACGTTCAGAAGATACTGTTATCAGATGGAAAAAGAAGCTGCCGAATGGCTTCAGATTGAGCGGCCAATGCAGGCATGTAGAATCAAAAAGAACTGGTCGAAGAAAGATGATTCTACCACATGTGCTTCCACAATTGCTAGGTGAAGATACATGGTTTCCTCAATGTATCGTTGCGATTCCACATTTTGTTAAAGACATTCCGGCTCAACCATGCAAATGTTCTCACTCCTGTTGACGTGTTTGAGCCACTACTCAATAGAGCTCGCCCTATGATCGGTTCTTCCTTCGCTTGTTTCCCCTTTTAGGACCTGTTTCTTGCTCCGGTTTTACGCTTTCTGCTGTTTGGGTATTTACTGGATGCAAAAGCATGAAAATACACTAATGCTGGCATGGTTCCACTTGCTATTAAGATGGTTGGTTGAGCCATTTCCCTGGTGATTTGGGTTTATTTTTGTAGGTCCCTGATACAATTTTGTGTTCATTCAAGTTTGATTGGGGTTGCAATTGCATCATTTATCCATGGGATTCTTTTCAACTAAGGCATGCTTGGCCAATACAAATGATTGTTTCAATAGAAGTGAAGAAATGGTCTTTTAAGAACTTTGTGATGAATTGCAACAATCCTTCTATAAATATGTCTAATCTAAGTCACGAGTTCCAATAAGTTAGAATTATTTTCCTAGGGTTTTCTTTATTTTTTGGGCCTGTCAACTTCCGATGAGGGGTTAGGAGTCATATTTCTCTCGTATGGGTTTCAACTCAATCTTACCTCTTCTCAGCGTAGTGTGGGATTAGGGCTATTATGACGGCTTAAGATTTACGTTCACTCAGCTGGGAAAGGTCTACTATCTTCGGGTGACGATGTTCCTTTACAAAACAGGGCAGTTCAACAAAGGGCCTCTGTGGACTGCAGGAGATTTAAAAGACTTACAAAAAGCCCAATAGACAAAGCCCATCAGAATCCTATCTTAATAGAGAATTATATACCGTATCTGTTCTTCTGTAGTACCTACCAAGGAAATTGTCGGCGATGTTATCATGAGCAGGGCCTAATTGGAGCTTCCTTTTGACTTTTCTTGATGACGTGGCAGCCATTTTCACTGCTCAAGGTGTCTGTTACCGATGAGTACAGTATGCTAATGGATTCTCTTTCTTTTTTTAATCTGTCCCACACATGTTTAAATGACAAACTAGTCAATCTAACCTACTATCGCCAGGTTTTTGCCTTGAAGTAATCAAAAAGTATCTCGCCATTGAAGACAAGTTACCGAACCTCACGAGGTTGTTCCACTCCCATGCACTTATTATATATTGCACACAACAGCTAGCAAAGTTGACGAGCAACACATGCTTCTTGGTGAACACTATTACTAGCTACTAGAACTGTAGTAGTCAAATACAATCTCAAGATATTTGCTGGCATGAGCAGTTTTGAGTCCGATCTTGTAGGAAGCTCATGCAACCAAACTGTTGAAATTCGGAGACCAAACCCATTGGAGATATTATCAACTCTGGGTCATAGGCCTGCGCGAATTCGTTTTTATAGATCGTTGTCATTGGTTCTTAGATCGTTTTCAATAGGAGAGGACTTGGTTTGCTTATAAACTATTCGGTTTGACTATGCCAGACCGATGTGGGATTTTGATGCTCTCCCACATTTAGGTTATGCCAAACCCAATAAATGAACATGTAGATACCCCATCCAACTGGACCGAGACTTTATTCCGATACCATGTTCAAATTTTCAATCCAAACACATGAAAATATTATCCACTTTAGCCGATGGGCTCACACAAATTTATTATTCTTGAACCGTCATCATTGATTTTAAGCCTGAAAAACACGTTTTCAATATGAGAACAATTGAGTTTTGCTTATAAACAATTCAACTGTGTTATGTCAAATGGATGTAAGATTTTTAGTCTTTCAAAAACCAAATCTCAAAAGTGAGGAGTTGGAGCGACAAGCGGTCACATATATTGCATATATAGGTTAAGAAATTCAATATACCATTTGTATTGGTCACTAGGGAGTAGCTTACTATACTAGTAGTCCAAGTAGAAAATTTAACGTGTATTGCAACCCATAAATCTATGCGGCATCTAGATTGCCGACCTAGGTTTTGACTGGACATGCACATGCATATGGGGGGTTTGTGACTCTACAGTTCTCCAAAGTCAAACGACACTACTACGGTTAGCTAGTCACTTTAATGGCGACATCTTCGCTAGACAAGGAGGAGTGATGCACACACGTAGTGAAATTAAGTGAAGGGAGGGAGATTGTTGACTCGTTCAACGAAAAGATTGCACCACCAACATCATTTAATTGTGCACACGAGGACCATCTAGCCATGGACCCGCCGCACCCGCATGTGAGCCAAGTGTCACCCAGTCCCCTGCTGGGCTGTGACCCAGTCATCGTATATAAAGATCCCAAACATGGTTATTCACCAGCAGATCCTCCACGATCTTTTACTTCACCAAACTCAAGGTACAATAATTTGTTAAATAGTAACTAATAACGATGCTATTGTGTAGTCTAAAATATGTATGAGTCTAGTGAAAGTAAACTGTAAAAGTAGGGTTTTACCTTTACAATATTCCGCATCGGTTTGGGATATCCAAACCATCTGATTTATAATAAAACACAAGTCCTTACCAAACTAAGAATCATTTTCCTAAGCCTAAGTGTCATTAAGTGAGATGGTCCAGAAATAACAAAGTTATGCAGGCTCAACATATTCACGAGAATCGATAAACTAAAATCAGACAATATCTTTGGTGTGAGTAGGATTGTGATTTTCAACATTTAGACTTTGGAATTGTACATTCTAAGAATTGCAGATTCTCCATATTATTTTTCTTATGATCGAACTCTGGAATTCTCCCAAGTCTTCAATTCTCATCTAATGATGGAGAAAATATAAAAAACATAGTATGATATGAGACATCGCTCAAATCGTTATATGAGAATTGTATATGAATTCATTGAATTGAATCACTGAGCTCCCATATCCTATTTTTGGATGAGGGAACTTTGAAATTCTTCGGAGTCTACAATTTTCATTCAACGGTGGAGTATAAGAATGGTGGAAAAAACAAATTAAAAGTGTGGTGTAATGTGATGCATCTCTCAAATCATTAGATATTAGATGAGAATTGTACACTCTCATAATCGCATCGGCATAACCTCCAATTTTTTTTTTTTTGGTGAGGATAGAGGGAGGAATATTTAGCATATAGATGTATTGGAAAGAAAACAAGTACATGCATGGTGTTCAGAGGTTTTAGTTGTTTTAGCTTTAAGTACTATTTGGGGGTTATGAAAGCTTGATGTTTTGGGGAATCTCGTGACACAACTCAAACTGACAGTACTGCAAATCTCCCTCACACTCACACACTAGCTTTTTAGAAAAATGGCAGTGTTTTCTAAAGATAGATATCAATAAAATCATCGCTATTGATTTCTTCTCAGCATCCTATGGATTTTCTTTTGGTTGGTTCCCTCACTCAGTCAAAGATTCCCATCACACAAAGAGCAAATTGTCTATGTACGAATGTCTATATCCATAACTTTCTTCTCTATTACGTAAATTCCTTTAATATTAATTTTTTTTCTCCAAAATTTTATATATACCAATGTTGTTAAATAAATAACAAACTCAGCAAATCATGTTGAAATTCTCAATCCAAGCACATCAACAATATTGTTCTCGTTTTGAGTTTATTGGATCACTTTTGGATACGTCGAGTCCATAGGACTTTGTTTTCCTAAGTCATCTCACTTAATAGTACTTGAGTCCATAAAAGACCTTGTTAAAAATTAGAGATTTGACCCTCTTATACAATAATATTCTTCTCGTTTTGGGTTTATTGGATCACTTTAGATATATCAAGTCCGCGCGACTCTATTTCCCTGATCCATCCCACTTAATGGTACTTGAGTTCATAAAAGGCTTTGTTAAAAATTGGAGATTTGGCCATCTCACACAATAATATTATCGGCTCTGAGGTCTCGGTTCATTGTGAATACATCATATTACCTTCACGACTTCGTCCTTATTTTGATACCTTGTTGATGTGAAGAGTTGTGTTTTACTTATAAATCATTCGGTTAGATTATGCAACACCGATCTGGAATTTAAGTCTTGACAAATCATGCATGGCATTGCATCACCGACATGATTGCATGAAGACCATGTGACGAGGAGGATTTAATTAATATGTAATCCAACTTTTCATAAAATAAAAAACTTAGGAAGAGAGGCTGAAAAATTAAATATTGGAGGGAGAGAGAGAGAGAGGCAAATTTGTCGTTATTGAGTCTGTCGGAGGAAGAAGACAAAACGTGAGAAAAAAACACAAAGGAGGCAAAAATCTTACGAAAATCTTTATAAACAAAAGAGTGTATAATACAGAGAATATGTAAATACAAATTTTGTACGAACAGATACAGAGGGATATGAAAGAGATAGCCCACCACACGTGTAATATGTGGTGAGATTTGGAGGCATGGAGAGATGGACGGTGAGGATGGCTGTTTCCTGTTGGCTGTTGCCAACCTGGCATGGTCAGAGCTAGACGATTCGGATCTTCTTGTCTGATTTTTCCGTTTTGTCTTCTTACACATTTGAGAAATCATTAACGTGTTGACTATTGGGTCAACAGTGTTCATACTCTTGACTCTCTCTTGTTTTACTAAGCGTCCATGCATGTAAGAAACTATCACGAAAGTTCCTTTTGCTTAGCTGTGAATACATGCATTCGTCCAAGGACAAACAACAACTTAAGACTCCTGTCATGGATATATATATATATAGATTGCTGATTTTGATTGTTAAGATTTGTATCTAAATCGGTTAGGTGTAAGTCATCTATATGGTTTTTAAATAAAGATTCAATTCATCATAACCAGGAGGAGCCTTTAATTTCGAAGGACAAAGCCAAGCAGGCTTAGGACTCAGAGCATGCACAATACCTCAAATAAATTTGGTCAGATCTCTCTCACCTCCTTCTTCTATCGATCTCACCTACTTGCTTCTTCTTATATCTCAAATTCTTTAAATTAACATGTATCGGAGCGAATACTTGATCTTAAAAATACATATCACATATGCCCAAGTCCACACACATTTGTTACAACTTCTATCTCACGTCGATTAGTTATAAGTTATTGATGTAGTCTATACGTAAAAATATAATCCCTCTCAACTAAGGTTTTTTTAAGGACAAAATCGTGCAGACATTTTTGAGTTGTTTGAGTAGAATTTATGCAATACTTTCACGAGTATATTTACATTCAAGTTTTTTTGGTTTTTTGCTGATCAAAACAGCTGTCACACACATTAGTGTATCAAACTTTAAATAAGCATAAATTGTAGGCATATTTTGATCTATTAACACCACGTATATGTATAGGTTGACATTAATGTGGTGTGACATAATTAAAGCAGATATTATTGTGTAATATATAATAAATATCTCAACAAGAAGATATATAGTGAAGGGTTTAGAAGGTTAGATGTGGTGGAGCCCTTGAGCTTAAATGAGATCGAGCAGGACATGAAGGACAAGGGGTCGTACTTGCTGGTGATAGTAGTTGGTATTCAAGAGAAGAAGGTAACTGATCAGAACCTATACATACATATAAAGAATGGTGGCACCGGTAATAGCCTTGTGTGTGACCCATACTTAGTTTAGTTACACCTAACATATATAAACAAAATTCATTTATGATACATATCCGTACCCCGTAGAATGGTTGGTTCATCAAGACAATATATATATATATATACACACACCTAGCAATTGACACAACTTTGATTGAGTGTTCTACTTCAAGATAACAATTACCCTGTGTAGGTAGTCACCTCAATCAATTTATTCTTTGCTACAAACGAATGGAGATAATATTCTAGACTGGCTAGATAATTCAATTCCTCTTGTTCCCTATACTCCACTAGTAATTAATTATATATATTAAACAATTATTTATCAACTTAACATGTTTTGTCATATATACAGTATATAACTAGAAGAATTCTCACATGCGCACCAACAAAGATATTGCTCTCATTGAGAATCGAATTCAACATCTTTCGAATATATACAGTTTTGCCCTAGAGAGATTTATCACTAGACTATCACTTAAGTGGTAATGCAGTTTAATATATATATGCGAAAGAAAATTGATGGTGTGTGCACTAATTGAACAAAAAGATTAAAGGTTTAAGAAAAAGAACAAAAAGATTAAACGAGTGATCAATGATTGGTTTGGTGGAAATGGAGAAGATTCTTTAGTATAACTTGGTTCATAATCTAATGTGGTTCTTGAGCACCCCGCCACTATACATGATCACTTCATCCATACACTAATTCCTCTATTTTTCTTCCTAACTTGGATCTTAATCAAATTGGGTCCTCAAGATTATATACGTGGTCATCGATCATCAATTTGATCAATAGGATTTGCCACTACAAACCATTTAAATAATCAACTAACTAAGCACTCACACTCACTCTTCTCTCTTTTAGTACTACTAATCAAATTGGGTTCTCAAGATAATATACGTGATCATCGATCATCAATTTGATCAATAGGATTTGCCACTACAAACCATTTAAATAATCAACTAACTAAGCACTGACACTCACACTCACTATTCACTCTTTTAGTACTACTAATCAAATTGGGTTCTCAAGATTATATACGTGGTCATCGATCATCAATTTGATCAATAGGATTTGCCACTACAAACCATTTAAATAATCAACTAACTAAGCACTCACACTCACTCTTCACTCTTTTAGTACTACTCTTGCTTTCTCATGAATCAAATTGAGCTAACCAATCAATCACAAAAGCACACATTTCTTGTTGGAAATTGAAGGACAAACATATCAAGGATAGATATTGTCCGTTTGGGTCATGGATCTGCATGAATTTTTCTTCATGAGTCATCGTCAATGATTCTAATTAGACTCAGAAAACGCATCACTTGTGCGAGAGGGGTTAGGGTTTTACTTATATACCACTTGGTTGGATTATGCTAATCCGATGTGGGATATAATCTTGACATATCTGAGGCTGCCTAGCTACCACCCACTTTAAGTTAATAAAGAATCTGCTTTTCTAATCCAAAGGAAGAAAACATGGACAAGAAGCCAAGAAATGAGGTTATAAAAGCCCTCTCATAGAATATTAGACCAAGAGAGCCTACTTCAAGCCTTTTATTGTAAGATTTAATTATTTAATATGTGAAAAGTAGGGAAAGCAAATACAAAAGGTTTTGGAACCTCTCTATAGGTAGAATCTAGCTTTTTTTTGTTAAGTGGGACGGTTAATTTGCATGATTAACTTATCGAGGATAATTTGGTTTTTAAGCATTGTTCTACTAGGTTAGGCATATGTATGCCCAAAATTCGATTGTAATGATAAACATATTTCTCAGTGATATTTTTAAAAAATATTTGAAGAGAAAGGACTTTGTGTATTGAGTTATATCAATGTACATAAGTAACATAACAACTTTTATACGATAATTAAGGTGACAATTCTAGACCCCTAGGTCTAGGATCAAGCGAAGAATAATAGATCTGGGTTTCGCAATTCGTTTAAAATTTTAGATAGATGGTATTGAGGATGACAACTAGAGTTTGCAAACTAATTCGCGGCATCTTCCTGATGAATGCAATTTGGTAAATATATTGGCAAGTTAATTGGTTGAAGCAATATGTTGTAAGTAAGTGAAAGAGCGTGCTATGCTTGATGTGAAAGCGAATAAAATGACGATCAATCACAATATGTTTTTTTGTACTCATGAAAGACATTATTGTGATCAATCTAAATGGTAAGTTAGTATTTTGTCACAATGAATAGAGAAATTACGCGAAATATTAATACCCATCTCCCAAATTAACAGTCGAAGTCATAGAAGTTCACAAGTGGTATTATCTGCTAAGGCATGATACTAGGCCTTCGTACTAGAGCGAGAGAAAACTGTTTGCTTATTACTTTGCCAAGAAATCCATATGGTCATTTGTGATAGAAGATGATCGTACAAAGCATTACGGAGGCGACATACTTGATTATCCAGGAGGAGGTTGTAGGTAAACTTTTACGACTAGATCACTATTAAGAAAGACATTCTTCATATCCATTTGAAACAATATCTTCCACTGTCGTACAACTACAATTAGCAAGTTGTGACCTAAAAGATTAAAAAAGGGTGGTCCGTGATTAAAGCCTTAAAGGCGTTTAATTTTAATAGTGGTGATGGTGGTGGACCATATACGGAGGGATTACCCTGTGATGTGATTTGACCCGACTCCCAAAGCTTGTCGGGTTCCTCAGTTGGTTTCTTCTAATCTATTTTAGAGCCGCTCAATAAGCCGAGTCGAAGCCGCAAAGCTTCAAGGTTTTTCTTTTTGACTATCGAATTATTTGATAAATATTTAATTTTCTTACTATTTTTCTAAGTAATTATTGTTTTTCTTTTACTTTAACTTTTTGAATCTTCAGATTATGAGTGACAAAAAATCGGTTCCACGTCGGATAACAACATGTGTTTACGAAATATTTATATGTCCGGATCCTAATCCGAATTAGATTTCAGACGTACTTAATTGACCAAACCCATATTGGTTTGATTCCAGACAAGTAAACCTAATAATAACTTAATCCGGAATAGGGTCTGGTTAAATAAATTGGACAAAATTTATGTGTTTGGACTAGGACGTAATTTTAAATCGGACAAAATTTTTGTGTTTAGATCTAGAGTTTGAACATATAACATATGTTCAAACTTGGTTTATAATATGAGTCGGACAAATTCGATTATTCGGAGCGAACACCCTACCTCTAGATGTGCATTGAAGATCGAGATTATTAAACCCAATAAATTATAATAAAATATCAAATTACCTGGGTTAGATCCATAATCCAAGGATCAAGGCTACTAATGGAAGTGAAAAATTGTGATTCAATAATTGTTGAATTATTTTTGATCAGATTTTGTTAATTACTGTCAAATATAGGTACGTTGTAAGAAGGAGCAGTAGATGCATGAGTCTATATATATATATATATATATTCTCCTCCTAGGATTCCCATCCACAGAGATCCATATCGACCTCTTGAATCTTAAAATAAAACATGAATGGATCCAATTGTCCTACGCTGGGGATGCACATCTGGGATTCTCCATGCTCTTCTTTATTATCAACACAACAAAATCTATACATCCTGAATACATTTGTACATAAAAATTGATGCACAAATGAATGATTTTTGATGTATTTTTTTTTCTTTTTAATCAGATATTACTTGTTTAGTATATCTTGATCGATACTCATGACATCCTAACCATTGGGCCGTTGCCATTGGTTCTAAGGCCAAAAAATGCATTGGTTGTATGAGAGAGACTTGACATTTGTTTATATGTCACTCAGTTGGGTTATGCTAATACGATGTAGGATAAAGTCTTAACACTTTTCTACACTTGTGGGATATGTTCTGCCAGACCAACAAGTGGATATGTAGAGGTCATATTCAAATGGACTGAGTCACTGCTCTGATATCATGTTAAAAAAATACAATCCAAACATTACAAACTAATATTGTCCGCTTTGAGCCAAAAATCCCACGACTTTGTTTTTCTTGAATCATCGTCATCGATTTTTAGTTAGGCCCAGAAAACGTGTTGGTATTGTGGGCTCTTGCCATTAGTTCTTAGTCTCAAAAAACTCATCATCGTATGAGAGGTGGCACGAACTTTACTTATATATCACTCGATTAAATTATGTCAATCCTATATAAGATAAAGTCTTTTAACCCTTAACGATTACTTCTACATGAACCAAACTGAATCAGTTTGTTTTTCTTGGATCATCGCCATTGTTCTTAATTAGGCTCAGAAAACGCATTGATTGTGTGGGCCCTCACCATATTAGTTTTTCGTCCCAAAAAACTCATCATTATATGATAGGTGCAATAACTTTACTTATATACCAGTATACCACTCGGTTGAGTTATGCCAATCCGGTATGAAATCTCAACAATTACTTCCACATGAACCAAACTGAACCTGTCCTGCTAGTAACTGAGGGTTTTACTTCCACGTACATGAACCAAACTGAACCAGTACTCCTGCTAGTAATTAACTGAGGTTTTCCTTTTAGGTTCTCTTCCTCCTCTGGAAATTCACTTCCACATAACTCCAAGACTAAACCTAGATTGAGGTCCCCCCATATACGCCCATCCTAAACCCTCGAACCCATATTGATCTTGCTGTCATGCAAACCCAAAGTTACATGGCGTTGGATGTGGTAACAAATACAAATTGGGTTTATGTCCACATCAACCAGGTTGGCCCAATCTAGCTAGCACCCTTTCTACCTAATGAGAACAACACCTAGTTTTAACTTTTAAGACCTATATATTAATCTTGTCTCATCCTATCCATGTCATTATCAAACCCCTTATATAATTAGTGATAAGAGTACTATATACTGCCTAACTTTTAAAGTATATACGTAATGTGGTACAGTTCCAGATCCTACTCCATCCCGCCCCACCTCTTTCATAGCCGTAGATTTCAAAACTGATGTATGTGGTTGATATTATCAAATTAACCCTACCAATCATACGTGGACATGTGGTGCTCCCTAGCCAGCTAGACAAAAGCTGAAGGAATACCTCGATGTCGACCGAGGTGTTCTCCAAGGCACCGATCGAGGTATATCATCATAAGCCCGACTGAGGTAGGTTCTTTCACCTGACTGAGGTGGGTTCATTTCCATTTGACCAAGGTAGACCACTTACACCTAGCTGACCGAGGTGAAGACAACTTCAATGAACTAATGTCCCAATAGGATACCAACTCTCAATAGAGTCCAACCCTCCCTTTGGCAAGAAATATGGATGGGATTAACCCTCCGAGAAATCCCTATGAGAACCAATGAGAGAGAGTTCGACTGCTATTACAACTCAAACGACTCAGCTCATATAAAGACCTCCATCACCAGATAAAGATTCCAACTTTTACACTTTAAATTACTTACTAAGCAAGAGACAGAACTCCGAGCAATAAGCCATCCTCCCAAGCACACCCTTGGGGCTTCCGTAACTTGCGTTTGCTCTCTGTTCAGGACGGAAGGAATAGTAGACTCGCCAATTAAGAAAGAAGTCACCATTCCAGCTCGATCTGACTTGGTTGATTCTTCTGATAGGACAAACCTATTTACGACATCATCAATGATGTTAAAACATTGATACCTTGTAAAGCACAAATATAGGGTGGGATCCCATCCCATCTTTTTTGGGGTGCGATTTGGAAAATTCCCATGTAATGTAAAGAAGAGAGAGAGGAAACACAATTAAGGCAGCGACAACTACTTATGAACCATTTTGATGCAAGTAAGCAACTAGTAGCTCTTGTGTGTCCCCCTCCCTATTCCCCAATTGTTCATAGAAAAAAAGTAACTACTGACTCTGTCCTATGCCGACACTAGTAGAGAAGTACACTGGGTTAACCCACCCAACTCACCAATTCAACAAAAAAGAGAAAATATGGAGTAGGATTGATTTATTACAAAGGATGTTTTTTCCCCATGTTTTTTGTATTACGTTTGGGAGATTGAAATTTGGTAGGCAAAGGAAAGAAGAAAGAAAATGTCCCACGTCAAGTCCAACACCTCAACATTTGAGCCCTCTTTTAAAAAGACAAAATCGTTTAAATTTTTGACCTACAGACAATACCTTAATTGTATTGGGTCAAATCTCTATCACCTCCTTCTTCTATTCCTCATCCATCGTAATTAAGTAATTGTAACAAATTATTTGAGATCTTTGGGCTTCTACAAACACCAAATAGAAAAAAAAGAAAAGAAAAAAAGAGAGAGGAGGGATTGATTCCTTTTCCTTGTCTGTTCAAGGCAACAAGAAATTTTATAAAGGAATGGGGTAGGGCTTCCTTAGATAATATATATATACATAACCACATTTGCCGTTCAGTGGGGTTGGAAGGGAACAGTTTTTAATGTTTGGGGGGTTGAAGTGGGTCAAGCCCTAATTACATTTATAGATATTTCATGGCCGTGAAATTTGGGGAAATTCCTTCTATTGTTATTGTTTGGTAAATGTGAGATGATTAACCGGAAATTTGGGAAAAAGTTTTCAGGTGTTAGTGTCTGGTCAATGAGATGATTAGCCTAAAAACATAATCAAGGCCTTAACAGTTTGCATCATCATGTACACTAACAGTTTCAGTATCCAATAAGAGCAGCTTCCATCACGTTCAGATTTATCATAATGTTTGAGCATAGGGGTTCGGATGACTATATTTGTCCGATCTGGATTTAATCAAGTTTGAATATAAGTTATATGTCTGAAATTTGAATGCAAACATAAAATTTTTGTCTGGTTTACAACTGGATCCGGGTCTAAATACATAAATCTTGTCAGAACCTTAACCCGAATCAGGTTATTATCCGATTTACTTTTTCGGGTTTAATCAATTAAGTATATCCGAAATTTAATCCAGGTTAAGATCTGCACATGTAAATATTTTATAAATATGTGTTGTTGTCCGATCCAAAATTGATTTTTTGTCACCCCTATTTGGGGAGACTTAGACGATCTAATCAGGAAAAAAACTGACTGTTTACACCCATAAAAACTGGAACAATCGAAAATCAATTGCCACTTCGTAGCTCAAAGCTTCGCCTAATGCAATTTTAGTTTCATGGCTTTTGAGACTTCAACTGGAGTAGATAAAGATCTCAGTTATCCTAATTGTTTAGATTTATGCATATGATTTAATGGGCATGTTTGGACCGTAGATTAACAAGGTGAATCAATAAATGCATTGCTCACTGCTTCACTTTCCTTTCCAAGTGTTAATTTGGCAAATACTGGACCATGGCCCATAATTAGACCAAGCTGTGGGCCACCATGATATGAGCTTTTAATGGCACGGGATCTAAATTTGTACGTTCACTTTATAGTTTATCCTGTCATTCTTGATTAATAAATCCAAAATTATAACCAGCATAAGCATCTTTGCCCTTTTGCAAAGACCAACCGACAGTTTATAATCTTAAAAGAGGAGTCTGCCTCTTTGGCATCAAATGCTCATGCTAAATAACTGCACTTAATAATAATGATAAATTAATATTCTATTTGAAATCGAAAAGAGGATTCAAACCCTAATAATTAAGAAAAATAATATATGATTATCTTTATCACTCAAACTAATTGTCCGGGTGTGACAAATAAACACGGTAATTTTTAGCTAAAACACAGTTGAGTGAACCCGAGGTGGGCCCCCAGAGGTTACACTGATAAAAGCGGTCCAAAAATAAACTAAAAAAATTAAAAAATTAAAACACTGAGGTAGTAGACTATCGGAATCTAACGGTTAAGGAGAGGGCTAACGGCGGTGAACTTGCAGGGACTGGGTGGCAGACTCGTGCTTCGCCCTGAAACAACGAGGCGTTGCACGAAACTTCCGATTCTCTCTCCGTTACTCTCCGTTAGTAACCGCTTCCCGCCAAACGGTAACGACTCCACCCCTCTCTCCTTTAACACCTCTTCCACCTCTTTTCTCTGGCCCACCACTCCCTCACTAATCAAACCGTTTGCCTGCAGACAATATTTCACGCCGTCAGTTACTACTCAAATTTTCTTTTTCTTTTTTTAAAAAAAATTCAAGTAAATTAAATGGAGGAATAATTAATTACCTGGATTCTGACGTAATCCGTTCGATTCCAACAAAATGCGTTACCCAACATCTGGTCTACCGTCTCCGCTACGCCGTCAAGCACAATCTCAACGACGGACGACGTCGAGCAATGGTTTGTGTTAGGAAGCTTCCTCCCACGCGATGCATTTGATGGTCCATTACCTAAGGAAAGGACCAGGAGGTCCTCAACGCCGTTTACCGACGGGAAATCGCGCTTGTTGTGGAGTACGTGCGTGACAGCAGCCGACGTCGGGTTGTTCATCACGAGACCGCCGTCAACGGCTGTGCAGGAAGTCTTTCCGTCAATTGAGGTCAAGGAAAATGGCTTGAAGAGTCCAGGTGTCGCTAATGTGGCACGGCAAACTTTCCACAGTTCGAAGTTGAAACTCGGGGACTCGGACGCGTCAGCTCGTGAGAAAACGAATGGAGCGGAGCTCTTCAGGTCAAAGCACGGAACGAGAAGAGGCTTACACGTTTCTTTCAAGGTCAATAACTCTCCATCTTCTCGCTTGAACGCTTCCTTCAGTGCCTTGTCCATGCTGTTGCCGGAGAATTTGCCGCGCCGACGGAGAATCCCGGGGAATTTGGCCTTGAACAAGTCTGATTTCCTCGTCCTGATAAATCCAACAGCCTCTGCTGCAGTAAAAAGAGGCCGTCCAGTGCCATCATCGGCGGCGAGCATAGCAGCGAGGAGAGCTCCAATACCAGTTCCTGCAATAATATCAAAAAAATCAGCGATCCTTGCTTGTGGATCGCCGGTCTTGAGGCGGATCTGTTCCTCCAGATGGATGAGAGAGGCTCCAGCAACAATGCCGGTTCCACCTCCATCAATACTGAGAACTCGAGTCTTGTTGGTGTTTTCACAGTGCGAGAGCCATTTCTGCTCCAGCTTAGAGAAGATCTCAAGCGTTACCTTACTCAAGTCCATTAATTTCACACACTCTCTCTCTATCTCACTTCCTCACACTCTCTCTGTTGAATGTACAGTGAGTATTTGATTAGAGGAATCCGTGAAAAAGTATGGAGGTCTCTCTCTCACGCTTTGTTGCTGAGACGCATTAATGGTGCAGTACTGAACAATGCGATTGCTGTGATTCTCTGTTTCAGTGAGAGAAAGAGAGACTCTCTCTCTGTGACCTCTGATTTGTTGAGAGAGTTAGAACCGGGAGTGAGGATGGATGGATGGATGTTCTCTTTGGTGGAGATGGATAGTTATATATATACACGCACTTCTTGCCTCTTGGTGTGTGTCGAATTTATTTTATTTTATTATTTATTTATTTTTTACAGGTATACCGTATACGGTGGGTTTACCAATTTTTTTCCCTACTGTTGGGACTGTGTATCCACGTGCGACTGCGCGTATTCTTATCTGTTTAAGGGCAGCGCCAGTCTCGGCTTTTTAGCCGGCTTGGCTAGCGCATTTTCTTTTCGTACGGAAGGTTCCGTGGAAAGAAAGTGGAAGCACTGCACCATGAGTCATTAATTTCATTTTATCCCATTAATTTATCCTATATTTATGAAAAAATTAAAAAGTGTTTTTTTTTCCTTTTTCTAAATAAGGTCTTTTTATTACAAGGCAAGAGGTGGGGAAATTCTAACAACTAGGAGATTCGTTGGGGATCAAATCATCCATGTAATATAAAAAAGCCTATGTAATGTTAGAAATCTACGCTCCGTGCTTGTCAATTATATTTTCCGCTTTGAGATTTCGGTTCTCATGAATAAATCAGATTACCCTCATGGATATGTTCCTCCCAAACTCGGTAAATGGACTAAGCCCAACTCATCAAACTTGAGAAAAAACCTAATTGGAGATGAGCCCCAATGCCTCATCACACAACTATATCGTTCGGTCTGAGCTCTGAGGTTCTAATTCATTGTGAATACATCATATTATCCTCATGGTTTTGTCCTTATTATAGGGCCTAGTTAACAAGTAAGGGGTGGATTTGTTTTTATTAAAGATATTATATCCACACATATAATCAATGTGGGATTCTAATAGATAAGGCGAACATATGGCCAAGAGAAGGGATAAGATGAAAGGTGTATACCAAAATATCAATCGCTCGACTAAACCTAACATCCAACTATGAGTCTTTAACTGCAAAAACTTACAAATACGTCATTAGAGCTAGAATTACTACAACTGCTAGCACTAGACTTACCTTTCAATAGATCCTCGTCCCTAATTATCAAGAGAATACAAAAATTATCCTTCCGCTACACCATTAACAGCTCAAATGTGGTTTATGAGATTGTCAATTATATTTTCCGCCTTGAGATTTCGGTTCCTATGAATAAATTGGATTACCCTCATGGATATGTTCCTCCCAAACTCGGTAAGTGGGCTAAGCCCAACTCACCAAACTTGAGAGAAGACGTAACTGGAGATTGGGCCCCAATGCCTCATCATACAACTATTTCGTTCGATTTGAGGTTCTGATTTATTGTGAATACATCATATTATCCTCATGGTTTTGTCCTTATTATGGGGCCTAGTTAACAAATAAGGGGTGGACTTGTCCTTATTAAGGATATTATATCCACACATATAATCGATGTGGGATTCTAACAGATAAGGCGAACATATGGCCAACAGAAGGGATAAGATGAAAGGTGTATACCAAAATATCAATCGCTCGACTAAACTTAAGATCCAACTATGAGTCTTTAACTGCAAAACCTTACAAATACGTCAATAGAGCTAGAATTACTACAACTGCTAGCACTAGACTTGCCTTTCAATAGATCCTCGTCCCTAATTATCAAGAGAATACAAAAATTATCCTTCCGCTACACCACTAACAGCTCAAATGTGGTTTATGAGATTGTCGAGTGCATCTATTGGGTGATTGGGGGACGAATTTAGTTATTAATTAAAAAAAATAAAGTTGTCAATTGAATGTCTGAATTCAAGTTACTTTTAAAAGAACCACAACTTCAGTCTTCATTTCATGATGTAAAATGCCTGGACAGGCTACTAAATAAGCACATCAATGGTGAGCGTTACAATTTATTTTCCAAATCAATGCTTTTGTCTTCCACACTTTTAATACTTTAAGGATAATGTTAGAGATCCAAAAATATCACCCCTAAAAGTCCCTCAAATCTATGTGGCATTAAATAACCATTGATTAAAAACACACATGTAGGATCCACTTCACATCCAACACTCCACATTAAATGAGGGTCTTTTGGAGGTTATTTTTTGGGAGTCTCGAGCATTATTCATACTTTAATAACTAAGAGCATCCACAATGGGTGCTTTTTAGAGTGTTTGAAATCATACTTTCTTTGATAAATTTAGTGTTATATGTCTACAACATGCACATTTTACACTCCAAAACATATTGAAAATTTTCTACAAAAATTGGGCCTGGAGTATTGGGCGAGCTATGGGTCCAGCACAATAGACTTCTGGGCCACTATTTCTGACAAACTGGACCTAACCTATAAATCAAGGCCCACTCAAAACATAGCCTGAAAGTGGTAGGCCTGAGGCCCACTCTGTAGGATACTGGCGACATTCGCAGCCGAACAAAATCCCTTGGAAGTGGAACCAAGAGATTTTTCCTTCAAACCCTAGCCTGAATGGATCTTCTCAAAGAAGAAATCCTAAAGAAGCGTCAGAGTCTAACACAAGACACCGGCGGCAAGAGATTCTTCAAGCGTTCCGAGATCGAACAGAAACAGATCCAAAGGCTCCGGGAGCAGGAGAAACGCGAGCTCGAAGCTAAAGCCCAGCGCCAATCCTCCTCCTCCGCTGCTACCCCCGCAAAATCAAATGGAACCGCTGCTAATACATCCTCGCCGGCCACCACCGCCTCTTCCACTGCCAAAACATCCAATTCCCTCACCGAGGCGCCGAACATCGACAGCCTGGTGCTCCCCAAACAGGAAGTCATTCGCCGGCTCAGGTTTCTCAAGCAACCTATCACTCTATTTGGAGAAGACGATGATTCCCGCCTGGACCGCTTGAAATATGTGTTGAAAGCAGGACTCTTCGAAGTTGATAGCGATATGACTGAGGGGCAGACTAATGACTTCCTGCGTGACATTGTGGAGTTGAGAAACCGCCAGAAGTCTGGGATGATGAGCGAACGAAAGCGGAAGAATAGAGAAGAAGGTGGAGGAAAGGATGGCGAGGGAGGAGGGGACGTGGAGCTGAGTGGAGACGGAGGTTCGAGTGACATTGATGCAGATAAGGATTTGAAGCGGATGAAGGCAAATTTTGAGGAGCTGTGTGATGAGGATAAGATTTTGGTGTTTTTCAAGAGGCTGTTGAATGAGTGGAAGCAGGAATTGGATGAGATGCAAGACTCTGATAAGCGGACTGCCAAAGGGAAGTCCATGGTGGCCACTTTTAAGCAATGTGCCCGTTATTTGAATCCATTGTTTAAGTTTTGCAGGAAGAAGGTGAGTAGTTTCTTTCATGTGCTTTAGTAGTTGATATAATATCTATTGATTTATCATTGTTGTAGTACTTGATTGATACCGTGAGTCTGTGGCCTCTACAATAGATAAGGTTATACAATATCTGGTTTTGTTATTGGTAAATGTATAGATATTATACAGAACGGGTAGTGTGGCAATGCATTTATATGATTGAAACACGTACATGGATATATCATATTTATCAATTTTTATTTGAAGATGTTAACAGTTAACACAACTAGTGAGAATTAAGGTGATGGAAGCTACTGACATTAGTGCAGTTAAATAATCATTTCTGTGGCATCAGGTTTTTCAGTTCCTTATAGTGAGCATTAGGTTTAGGGCGAAGGGGTGTTCTTTAGTTCTTTTTCTTTCTAAATTAAAGTTATGGGATACTTACTTTAGGATATTGACTTCAGTGAATCATACTTAAACCATTTATTAACCTACAGATATCTGAAAATACACTTGTTGCTGGACTGTTGTTATGGCTCACCTTGATCCCTTATAAATATCGTTAGTAGCAGTTTTCTTTCTCTTTAACATAGTTTAGCATGAACTTTAGAAAACAAATTTGGTGTATAGGGTCCACATTTCTCTTGATAACCAAATCCCTGTACTTCGACTTTGGTTGTACGGAATCTATATGATTATAAATTACTATTTGTTCTAGGCTTCCAGCTATTTTTTGGGCAAGATGAAATGAGCTCAGAGGCTTGATACTTGTGTTCATATTATTATGTAGCTTTCAATATTCATTGCAGGGAAATTTGTTGTAAATGTTATATTAGCTGCTTTGAGACATTGATAACTTTAATGGAAGCCAGCTTGTTTAAAATGAAAGCTCTTTGGTGGAGTGACAATTGCAATTCTTTGAGTGCAATTTTTTTTGTTGAATTGAGAAATAAGAAAAAACAATGGGAATTCATATTACAGTGGGGCTCATTTTATATGGATTGCACCTTGCCCTTTGATATATTTTAATTTTCTTAAAAAAGGGGAAAAAGGAAAACGAAACTAGTGCAAGTCTTGTAACTACTAGTTCACGGTTGTTTAAACTTATGCTACATGCTTTTCTAATCTTCATATTTATACATGTAAATTTGCTCTAAACCAATATCTATATGTGTGCATGTAACTAAGTGTAGCATATTCTCCAATTCATCTTCCCCAGTGCCTGTCTTTCTTAGGTAAATGCCAGTGCACTTGACTTGGTTGTGTATTCATTACTCAGTACTCACTTAGGCTTGTCAATTGCAAGGTCTTTAGTGTAGCATCTGTTACATGTTGAGGATCTGGCAAATGGCTAGCTAAAGCATGATTGAAATCATCTCGATCCCAGTGCACCGGTGTATGAAACATAGTGTTGATAAAAGTCTTCTCGAATCTATTGTCACTGGAGTGCCCCTCTCCCTCTCTATCTCTTTATCTCCATGTAACACAGAACAGAACACTTGCATAGAGGTGGTAGAAGTGTGCGAAACCAGGGTTGCACATCTATTTTTTCCATTTTCGCTTCTCCCAATGTTTATTTGTGTATGTGTGCATCTTGTTTGTTTTCATGAACATCATTAATGTTCTATATGTCAGTTGTTTCATACTTAACATTGCATTGATCTTTCGTACCTTTGACATCCTGAAGCTTTCTGTATAGGTCCTTCCCGATGATATTCGTCATGCACTGATGTTAATGGTTGACTGCTGTATGAGGCGAGATTATCTAGCTGCAATGGACCATTACATTAGGATGGCCATTGGTAATGCGCCCTGGCCTATTGGTGTGACTATGGTTGGTATTCATGAACGTTCAGCCCGCGAGAAGATCCATACCAGCAGTGTTGCCCACATTATGAATGATGAAACAACTCGCAAATACTTGCAGTCTGTCAAGCGATTAATGACCTTTTGCCAACGGCGCTACCCAACTATGCCATCAAAAGCTGTTGAGTTCAATAGCTTGGCAAATGGAAGTGATTTGCATTCGTTGCTAGCAGAAGAGGGTATTTCTGGTGGGAATCATAACCCCTCAGAGGAAAGGCTTCGACTAATGCCTGCTCCAAACGACGAGGGTTAGGTAGCAATTGTATTTGACCAGCAATGGTGGTTTCTCATAATGCTTGACCATTGTATGCTTCTAGATTTGCATAGCAGAATTAGTTCCTTTCTTTTGTATAAAGCCAAAATGAAGGCACCTGCCACCTACTGTAATGACTATTATCTGTGTTTGTTGGAAGCGGCTAACTTTGTTGATGTCCTTTTTCCCATGCACTTTATAAGATTAATAAATCGATGAGAGTGGAAATCTATCTTGGTTACAGGTCAGAATTCTGGCTTTAAGAAATTTGTTTATCTTCTTTGATGGGCACTTTTTTTTTCCAGTCATTTCCAGTTCTCTTGCTAGGAACCTTCCATGAATGGGAGATACATAATGAGTGGATCAGAAGATAACTGTGTTTACATTTGGGATCTGCAACAGAAAACTATGATTCAGAAACTTGAAGGGCACAATGGCAATGTCATTTCTGTAAGTTGACATCCTTGTTGAGAACAAGATTGCTTCTGCAGGCCTTGATACTGAGAGAAGGATATGCTTCCTTAACAGACATAGAAGAAGCTCTTTTGTTCTGAATTTAATCTACAGTGATGAGTTGTAAAAATGAGACTGCAAATTACAAATTTTACCCAGGTGCCAGTATTTTTTTCAGAAAGACTGGGAATGTTGATTTCATTGGCTCTTCTTCAAACCGAATGTATCTTCAGCACCACTTGTCACCCTTTCCCGACGCTCAGCAATCATGTCTGAATACGCCTGAGAACACCCTCGACGGAGAAATAATAAGTCAATAATAGGCATTATGAGTCTGAAACCATAAAAACTTTCCAAAAAATGCAGAAGCAGATATGAACCATGCTGTAAAGAAACATCAAGCACAAGCAAACTTTATAAATAAAGAGTGTTTTTTGGAAGGCAAAACAATATAATGCAAGAAAGACGCAAGTTTTAATGAAAAGGGTGCACCCTCCATAAACCAGATTACATATCCCCAAGTCTTGATTGATGATCAACTAAAAAAGCTGAAAATATTGTTTCAAACAAATCTTATTTTGTCCCGTTTTATATCATAATGAAAAGGAGCGTAAGTGCAATAAATAGGAGTGAAAAACATAGATTAGAAGGAGATGATCAAACCTTAGGATAAGAGTAGAGAAAAATGTACCACCATGCACATATCAGTATGCTTAAGATCGTTGTAACCACAAACGAGTGCAAAACTAGCCAGCTACAGGCAATCACTAGTACTCCGGTGAGTGTTATTGTCCAAGGTTGACACCTGATCACAAAATAATTGAAGGAAATAAGTTTTACGAGTGGATTAAACTAACAAATATGTTACATTGCGAAAGGCACATTAGAATTTCAATCTTTCGTAAGGAGATTGATCAAAGCAACATGGAAGGAACCCTCTTCATAAAGATCAGTTAAATACTCTTAGGTATTACCTCACAATGACGAAAGCTAGACATGTTTACTTAAGAGTCGACATAACATCATACACCAATGAAAAACATACAGGATTGAAGAAGGGCATGTCAGATTAACTATTCCAGTTTTCAGATGGGTAGAAAACCCTCTGCAAATCAGTGCAGTATATCGAAATGCTTTTCCTCACCGACAAAAGTGAAGCATGCCTATTTAACATAATCTGAAAGTTCAAAATATTTTGCCCTATTCTCTTCCCTCAATAACTTCCCAGAATGGAAATTTAGCACGCACATAGGCTTTCAAGTCTATCATGAATTCAGGGGGTGTTTGGCCATCCAAGGAAATAGAAGGGAGCGCTAGCACTTCACATAAGACCTAGCAAATTGTAGTGGATACTTGCCTTTCCATACAATCCAAAAGTTACAGTAGCAGATCATTTTCATCACTAATCACCACCATCGCAAATTTCGTCCTCCCACTTTATCCAGTACTAGGAGGCTGCCACTTCTATATTTGCCACATGAAAAAGGTAATCTACCAAAATCCTAACATCACAACATGAAATGATAACAAATTTTAGTTGGACTTTCAAGAGCCCGTTTTCACTATTCTTGAATGCAATTCTTAGAAGAGTAATGCGAGTCAATAATGGAACATGGAATTGTTCAAATGAGTAGGATTCGGAAAGTGAAAGTAAAGGAGGTTCTACTACTTTCTCTTATGTGGGAATTTTGATGGGTGCTTCAAACACTCAGCTTTCTTTCTCTCAATTAGGGAAATATAAAGAGACTTTAAGCCTTCTTAATGCCCAATTATACATTTTCCCTCAGTTATAAAATGCATCTACAATTTTGCAATTATAAGTCTATATTTGCTTCCTCTCAACTCTTGAAGAACTGATCGAATGTTATTTACTCCATTTTCTCTTCCATGCATCTATTGTTGACACCCAAACCAATGAGAATAACTCTCCGTTCCCTTCTTTTCCATCTCCTTCCATAATATCCTCACTTTTCATTCAATCCAAGCTAATAACTAGCAAGACTATAAATCGTTTTTAAGTTTGAAGTTACAGTAAATATGCGAAAATGAGTACAATTTTTTTTAAGAAGAAGTTTCAGAACTCACATCTCAAAAGCAAGTAAAGGTAGACTAATGAGTATAAACCCCTGAAGCAATCACGACTAAGATTTTGACGGGTTCAGCAGGACAGCACGTTAGAACAACAAAGCTTGGAAGAAGAAACTTATGAATGGCAATGGAAAAGATAAAGAACGAAATTGAGAAGAAATCATAAGTAATTCGAAATACCCAAGAAGGGAAAGGCTGACCAGGATGGCTTGGTGTCCCAAACAGAGTCGTATTCGAGAGAGAGATGATTGAGGTAGCCATCCATGTCTTCAACGACACCGTCTTCATTGAAAAACTGAGACTCTTTCGGGTCACGCGGATTACCAGCAAAGACAACAGTTCTACTGCGAAGTCTTGTGGATTTGAGAGGCCATGAAAAGGGATTGACGAAGTGGGTTTTGAAAGGGCAGCGAGTCTGACCCTGGAGAGTTAGCGCTCGCGGTGAACAAGAGAGGGATAAAGGGAGGAGAGTGAGAATGAGAGTCCCCATACTGGATGAAACGAACCAGTATGTTCACCAGTTACAGATCGACTGTCGAATCAATGGTTATTATGATCCTGTCATTTATCCTGGTACCTTAAACGACGACGTAACTTCGTTGTGTTTTTTACAATTGGGCCTGTTTGGGAGTGCTGTCAACTGCTGTGAGGTGTGGTGAAGTGCTGTGAGGTAAAAAATTATGGTGCTGTGAGGTGAGTTGGAACGTAAAAAGTTGTTTGGCGTATCATTTTTAAAACTGGGGTGCGGTGCTGTGAGGTGCGTTTGGCGTATCTAAATTACGATTATATTAGATGACTAATAATATTAATATAAAATCACTTAACGTTTACCTTGTACATTAATCTAAAATAAAATAATTGACCTAATTTGATTACCTAGGACAATTCAATATATATTGTAAGCGTTTGGGAGTGCTGTGAGGTGTGGTGAGGTGCTGTGAGGTAAAAAACTATGGTGCTGTGAGGTGAGTTGGAACGCAAAAGCTATTTGGCGTGTCACAAAAAACTATGGTGCTGTGAGGTGCGGTGCAATTGAACGCAGTTGAAACACACTGCCAAACATGTTCAATGTGAATCACATAACTGGTGGAAATAAAAATATGAGAATGATGTGCATATATATATCTTTTTGGTAGCAGAGACCGATACTAAAATTCCGTGCACAAAAATTAATACAAGTTTTTCACCTAATGACATCATCGATGCTGACTCTTTGCCACTTGGGGTTGTAGTATGTGCCAAGGGTTGGGTTGGTATATGAGTTGGGTTCAGAACGTCGTAAGACAGTTTGGTCCATATCCGATGTTGGTGTTAGAGCATTGAGAGGACATTTCCCTTGTACGAGAGGATCGGAAAGGACGCACCTTTGGTGTACTACTTATCGTGCCCACGATAAACAATGTATAGGCAAGTGCGGAGCGCATAACTACAAGTTTGTCATTCGGATATCTAATATGACCCTCATGCACAAAAGTTATTTCCCCCATACGATAGAGTAAGTTGGGCCCATCGTGTGGTCACAAAAGAATTGCCTCCAGGACCTCTCAAGTCCGTAGAGTTTCAGCCAAATGGTCATATGTGTGTGTTTGTAGATATATATTCATTGCTTCATTCTTTAGATTATTCATATACTCAGCATTAACTTCATTGGTGTGGGTTGAACACCATGAGAATTTGTATTTGACAAAATTCATGTACAATGACCATCAGTGGCAAAAGCTTTCCCTAAGCCACAAAGTTAACACAAAATATGGATATTGAGCAGATTCTGCTGGACTTGTTCAGGATACCCTCAATGACCCATTCAGACCTTAAATGAGGGTTTTAAGCTTCATTAATAACTACAAGAGCATCATTCCCCTCAAATGCTACTGAGAACACATCTCAGGTTTGCTTGTTTTCTTTGTACACCTTTCTCTTACCATTTGCAAAGAAAAGTAAAGACCAAGCTCATGACATACAGAGTAGAACGCAAGGTACTCCAGCTGCGGTAGCGGGCAGAGTGTGGTCTGAGAAGGGGCAAATGCAGGCATTGTTGAACCTGTGACATCTATGTTGACAATTAATTAGGTAACTTTACAGTTTACACAGGGACTAGGTTTCCCCTTAAGATACCAAGGTCTTCAAATGTAGGCGCTGTTCTTACTCTATCTTAACTGGGTTTAGTGTAATGCTTATGCAGACATTGGAACAACAGCTCTATCTTCAGATATGAAAAAGATGATAGCACTAGAGTTGAAGGCATTTACAAATTAAGTAGCAGTTGCTCCTAATCACTCTTTAAAGTGCAGTAATCACACTCGAGAAGTCTCGGTTTGATCTATCCTGGGTACTATGCATTCATAAACATAACTTCGACTAGAAACTTTTCTCTTACCAGTTCAAGCAGGTGGCACTAAACTTCTCTAAACATGCTTCTGTATCGATTTTTTTTTCCCTTTTACATAAAAAAGGTAAACACCTCCCATGCACAAAGACTCTTTATAGAAATTAAACCTGTGACATTTAGGTTGCATCCTGCAACTCTACCACGGACCATATATTCGCTTGTGGTTCATACTTGTATAGTTTTTTTTCCTCCTCTTTTACATCATTAATTTAATATCACCCTTCAGGACATCTGAAAGAGAGAACCCGGACATCAATATTTGGCGAAACCCTTTTGATTCTTTCGGCTATAAAATTTCTGAAATATGTTGCAACTTAGGACTCAATCCTTTGCATTCGTTCTTCAACATAGGTTATGATCAAGTTCAAGAAAAAGTTTGAAACCATGACATAAATCTGCAATCATCATTGCACTTTCAGGAATGCATAGCAAATAAATCAATTTCATTTCAACAGACACATGAATAACAGCAGGTCTCTCCTCCTCGGAAATCAGGGAACTGTAGAAAATTGATACAGAACACACACACACACAAATAGAAATGCAAAAAATGTGTTCCAAGATATCTGCATTTCATGCTCATGCTTCTTCCAAACCTTATTTCCAGCAATATGTGTGAGGGAGGGGGATGCGAGTGTAATGCTTCATACAGATTTTTATGCGTGCGGGTCACATATACATACCTAATATTACTCCACATGGAGATACTTTTTCAGAAAACTAACAGCAACAATCCTAGCATTATATTCATTCACTTGAGAAGTGAAAAAGGAAGCAACAACTTGGTAACCTAATACTTCATTGCTCTATAGAAATTCATCATAAGAAAGTGTTTGTGTAAATGCAAATAACACTCGACTTCTACTCATTTTTCCAAGCATACAATACAAGTGAGAAACCAAGACCTGGGTAATCCGTAGATTGTGAAGAGCTCTTCAAGGACAATACAGAAGGATCAAAGACTGATTGGGTCGACCACAACTTCTCCGCGGAGAGACAAGTTTGGAACATAAAAACTGCATTGCTCATAGCATTACCAAACAGCCAGTCATGTACATCCCAAAACACTTCAACGGGAAGCCCATCCACAAGTATTGTATGGTTGCCCCGGAACTTCCATTTGAGCCGCTTCACCTGCATCACTGTCTTACTGTCAATCCGGATCACAAGGCACGGATCTTTAAGATCAACTGTATCACACTCAATTGTGACATCATGCATCTGCCCCCTGTCACTAAATTGAGCTTTTGCACCATAAAACTTCTTCCCAGATATGTGCTCTCTCTTTGCAATAAAAATGGCATTGGACTGAACAGGGGTTTTGTCAATCTTTCTGTATGCTTCCTTCTTCAGATCCCCAAGAAGTAACACCAATTCTCGGTTAAAGGTCACAGCCAAATAGAATCCATCAACAGGCTCAGGTCCAGACCCAAATTTAGCATTACAGAAGTCCCAATATATGTCAATCTTACCTGAATCCACATCTAGATTCTTACACCCTTTTCTCTTAGAGAACAACCATGGTTTTATATCAACTTTACAGAGGCAGTGATTGGACAAATCATCAATAGCAATACTCAGTCCTTGACCCATGAGATTTTTGGTCCAAGTTACAGTAATTAAGCAAGAATGACCACGAAATTTACATTGATAAACACAAGTAACCAAGTTTTGAGCAGTTCTGGTGGTACCTGAAGATGAAGAATCAGCTACTTGGACTCCATTTTCACCAAAACAGGAAGGAAAGTCCCTCATTTTTACCAATCAAAGAAAAAACAAATCTCGAATCTTTTTGTTTCTGCTTCTTTACCTATACTATCAGCAAGAGTTTGATGACCCTCTACATGTTAAAAGCATCGAAAGCAGCAAAAACCCCATATTCAGAAAAGGGACTCCACCTCAAATCGAGCACACCCACCTTCAAAAAATGAAATCTTGATGCTTCAATTTGATCCCATCGCTTTTGTATCCAAAAACAAAATAACTGCACGTAAGAGAGAGAGGAAAAAAAAAAGATAAAGAAAAAGAGGAACTGATATTTGCTTCACTGTCAATGTCTTGCTTCGTTAATCCAAAAATATAATTCACAAAGGAAACAGTGGTAAGACACAGAAAGGGATGGGGAAGGGAAAGAGAGTGTCTTTTCACATTGGGGGATAAATATGAAGTGAACGACAACTGGGTGTTTCATTTTTGTTCATTTTATGGGGAAACAAGCAAAACTAAGAAAGAAAATCAAAAAATCAAAAGAAGTTTGGGCGACTACGTTACCCGAAAGGAAGAAAAAACCCCACCTTTTTTTTCCTTCCCCTTTTCTATTCTCCCTCTCCTGCACAGATCGTTTTAAACTGTAGAACCCTATAACTTGAATTCAATATTTTGGATGTGTGTCACATCATATAATATTTTTATTTCCAAACTTTGAAATTTATCTAATTTTTTCTTCATACAGGAAATGTGAATTGAAAATTCCGAACCTCAAATCGGAAAAACATTTGTTTTCATTGAAAGTCATAATTAAGAGAATCATAATGGGACCTTCAAGAAACAACTTTTGAAACCTCCATTTGCTTTTCTTTTCTTTTTTGCCATTGCATTTGCCATGTAAGACAAATGTGGCACTAGTGAGAGATTACTGTCTATATTAAACAATTCTAATTGATGGGAAATTGAAAGACAAGTCTCTTAACCTTTATTCCTATTCCTTTTGGGTAATTATGTGAATAAATAAACATCATCATCAATTTTTTTTTGCTGCAATTTGAAGTTTTAATTATCTAATTTATTGTAGTAACTGTTTTACTTTTTTTCCACTAATGGCAGAAAGCATAATTATTAATAATCACAATGTCAACAATGATGCTATTGAAATCATGACTATCTAAGGGGAAAAACAACTTGGGAACAAATTTTCAATTCAAGTTTTTTGGTCATTTTTTCAAGAGATTTAAAACGCATAATAGACGTTTCAATCCAGTTAAGATATTGTGTCTTATTGCTCTCCATTTGAGTATTCACCATCTCGAACATCTGACATTTCAGACTAACTAAGATATTGTGCCCTACTGTTCTCCATTTAAGTATTCACACTCTCAAACTAAAGAAAGAGGTCATGAATTCAAATGGAAATATGAAAATATTTCTTGAAATAAATACGTGTGGACTCGAAGAGAATCCAAACTTGGACTTGTATTTTGCTTTGTTAAGCTGGCCAACTTGTGGAACGGGCTTTCTTTTCAAGTGTTGTGACTATTGACCATAACACAATTTCATTACATGATTAATTGTTGAAAAAATGAGAAATATTTTAGGTCCACCACCAAGCATTTAACTAATTCGTTGAATTCAACACTAGACTTTGAAGAGACAGCCTAACTGACTCGTGACTTTTCATTCATTACAAAATGAAAAGGAAATAGAAACTGCTGTGTCTGGAGTGTGTATGGAACTATGGATATCTATAATATCTATTATAAGGGGGAAAAAAAATCAAATGGACAAATCAAAGAAATAGACACCACATTTGGCATGTATCAATTATCAACATAACTCGAGAGAAAATAATAACTTTGGCCTCCCAACTATCAGAAACAACATGTAAAAAAAAATATAGGGCGGAACCACCTCTAAATATATTGGCATCGACTCAGATATACGACCCAAGAAGTAAAGCATCCATGCGATTATGATTATTATATTCTCTTAGAGCATGCAACACCTTGAATGTCATGTTAAGACAA
Organism: Tripterygium wilfordii; assembly: GCF_013401445.1. NCBI lineage: Eukaryota > Viridiplantae > Streptophyta > Magnoliopsida > Celastrales > Celastraceae > Tripterygium > Tripterygium wilfordii. The sequence continues at coordinate 1,257,493 of NC_052249.1, forward strand.
AATATCATCCAGAATAAAGATGTAGGAAGCTAAAGATGAAGCTCCTCGTTGAAGTGTTGACACAATGTCAATGACATCCCGTTCCAACTTAGGAATGTCAAAAAAAAAAATGTCAAATCAAACCAACCGAATGATCAATTATTATCAAATGTATATTAATGAGAACCGATCAAACCGTCAATAACCTACCGATCGATCCGTTAAATTTATGTCAAAAAATGGGGAAAAAAATACAACTGAAATCGATCATTGAAACCCTACTTTTAGGTAAGCTCACAAACCCGGACCCAGTTGGACATGATCCTCATCATGTCAAGACAAAAAGAGAGAACAGCCCATTTACGACACCATCGTTGTCAAGTAGCAACCCAATCAGTCCACTCTTGTAGTCCAGTTGGTCTAATAAATGGCTACTCTGTCTGATGTAGGTCCTCCACACCGTCCACACAGTTGAACACAACACAACAAAGAAATAACAAGGCAACCACTAACCCCCCACATCAAACTCAAAGAAAGGGGAAAGGAAGAAAAGGATCCACGAGTCCATCAAAATCTAAGATAAATTGGCAAGCCAAGTACAAAGTTGTTGAAGTGCCTGTCAGTCTAACAATTGCTTCAAGAGGCGGGAAATGGGGGAAGCTGGGGAAAGAGTTCTATCCAAAACAAAAGATTGTATTCAATCCTGGTTCAACATTCCTGGTGTTAGGTATCTAGATTTGCCTCAACCAGGATCACTGGATAAGAAACACATCCTTCCAAAGAAATCCATAATTTTCTACAATGGATCGAGTAACCATCCGAAGATGACCACAGTTCAAAGTTCAAACCACAGCAGCAGAGAAATATGTAGCATGGACATCGAGTGAAACCAGTTCATACCCTAGATTTCATTTTTGGTATTGACAACCTTAAAACAACAGTGGTTAGCACTTGGCAGGAAAGCAGGGTTTCAATTAATAAGAAGGGATTGAGATACATTCTACCCCATGCAAGAGTTTCCTTTAAAGAACCGAAGATCTGAAGACCATCACTAACCACAGTCCAGCAATTCAATTGCCTATGCCTTTGTAGGACTGTGTTATTAGCCTTGTTGAACTTGACCACATGTCCAAATATAATATGATTCACTCAACTATCTAAATAGATGTCTCTCTAGTCTCTACAACTAAAATGCCCCAACTGAGGTTATTCACAACCGAAGAACATGCAGAAAAGAATTGCTACCCTAGCACAATAAGACCATTCTCTAGACTGACATCCACCATCAATTTTTTGCATTTTCAAACAGGCCTCACCAAAGTTGAAAGCAGTGTTCATCTTCGCGTCTTCGCCCCACCCTGTAACAAAAATGGAATCATCCAGGAAAAGAGTTCACCTAATAGATAAAGTTGCATTCAAACCCTTCTGTCCATTTTTCAAGAATGCCAATGAGACAATGAGCCGACAGCAACTGGACCTGTAACACTAGAAACAATGAGCATACTTGACCGACTATCCTGTGTGGTAAAAACCAGTAAAAGATGTTAATTAATTTAAAATGCATCACTAACCAAATATATGGATTGAAACGATGTTGTCATGTCAAACAATTCGTATCAAACTCAGCAACCTATCTACCTGACCTCTAGAAAAGCGCAAATACAATAACTTCCAACCATGCACAAGCAGAAGGAAAGAGGGAGAGGGTCCACCATTGTTAATCAAAAGAATGAGCCAAACTTGTTCTGATAATGAAGGCACCACAACTGGTACAGTTGAGATTATTTTACCACAGAACCAGCAGAAAATGAATGCCAATATAATACCATTAGCTAGCCGTTCTGCTCTGGAGAAGGCAAAGTGCAGAGTTTTCATTCCAAGAGAACTTCAGAACAGCCTCATAACTATGAAGCCCAACAACATAAAAACTAAGTAGTCTTAAGAAAATTGATATCATAGCAAAGCCAAGATGTTTACTAATTATTCTATTCACAGAAGAATCCAACAATATATCAGTTGAATAAGACTTTTAAGTTTAAACATCTGTCATATAACCATCAACCAGTCAATAGTTTGGATGTTTCACCTTCCATCTGAGTTTACATAAAACCATGATTATGAAATGCAAAGCATTTAAGAATATTTGAGATGTATTTCAAGAAATGTCATGAGATTCAGAAACTAATAACATCTTAATCAAAATATTCATAAGATTAAATAGAAACTTCTTTTCAAACAATTTTCAGAGTAATTAAGCCATCTTATAAATCCAAATCCCGTACTATACCAAAAAGTGAAAACACCCACACAAAAAACACATTCGAGAATGCAACCCATAAAAAGGGTATTTTGTTGAGAATTGTCGACAGGGTGTCAAAACTGTAATCCATGATAGTTCCCCATCAGCTAACAAGAACAACAATAACAATACATCAATAGTAATTACAATATGGCCCTATAAGGCTATAACACCAACAAAAAGTTCAATAAGACCATTCAACAGCTCCTTTTGAATTATAATTCATGATATCAGTATACAACATTCTCTTAAAAAACACTTCTAAAATCACAAGATAAAAATTAAATCCCTAGGACCTATTGCACCGTTTTGACCCAATGGCTCATTGATTAATTTTGTTTCCAATGTCTTTCTTGTTTTGAAATAACCAAATTTTTAGGATGATTAGATTTTAATATGAGTGTAATAAGTTTACACGAACCCTCAGCCCATCATGCACATGCCAAAAGCTTCACAGTATACAAAAAATAAACAAAGAAATGAATCTTCAGGCACTCTCAAGAAAATCCAATTCAAACCAGCCAATGTCGTTCCATCAAAAACATTCTGAAAAACATTAAGCTAGAAGTGGATAGGAATAGCATAACAATAGAGAAAACATTAAACATACAACATTTTCAAGGATCCACGCCATCTTTTGCACCAAAAGGATCATGAGTAGGACCAACATCCTGCCCAATATGGCGTTGCACCAACCGCTGTAAATCAGACATAACCTTCTGTTCTCGTTTTGCCTTCTCTTCATAGTTAAACATAGCCAATGCACGCTTGTCTTCAGCACTGTAAACCTGATTTTCTTTCCTGATACGAATTGCATTCATCCTTTGATGCCTACTACCACTCATCACATATCCAAGTCCCTCGAACTTCTGAATCTCCTCTGCAGAAAGACCCACTTCACCTCTCCGTGGAATACGCTTCCCTTGCTGCACATACTGGGCAATGGCATCACCTTCTCCAGGCCTAAGCGCACCACCATAACTGATATGCCCTTCAGCTCTTGGCAAGGGCATTGGCCCAACCACAGGCTCATTCTCCAAGGTGGGTTTCTTCCTGGACTTAATCATCTCCTTAAATTGCAAAGCCTCAGCATCAAGTTCAGCCTTCATTGCCTCCTCTGCCATTAGTTTACTCTTAGCATCAGCATCAGAACCAGAACTTTCATCACTCTCTGTCTCAGACGTTTTGTTTTTCTTGCTTCTTTTAGAAGAACTCAAAGAACGCGTCAGTGTTTTCAACTTTGCACGGTCACCTTCAGAATCCTCCGAAACACTCTTTTCGCCAGCACTCTCATCTGAATCATATGTATTCTTCCTCCTTCTTCTGCTTCTTTTATTACTTTTATGACTGCTACTCCTTTTCCTTGATTTATTTTTTCTTCTATCTCTGTCGGAATCATCCGATTCACTTTCGCTCTCTGTTTCACTATCCGATCCAGCGTCGCTACAAGGTGACGATTTCCTACTTCTACGCTTAGACCTCGAACTCCTCCACCTATTCCTTGATCGTGAATCATCCTCAGACTCGCTCTCCGATTCACTGCTCTCTGAACCGCCAGATTCAGAATCGGCTTTTCCCTTCCTACTATTTGCCTTTTCTTTCCCTTTCTCTCTCTCACTTGAATCGCTCTTTTCTGCATCATCCCCTCCATACTTCTCCGAAATCTCGTCAGGTTTTTCTTCTTCTAGTTCATAGTTTTCATTCCTTGGGGGACTCGGTGTGAGGTTCCATATGCAGTACTTCATGACTTCCGCATCCTCTGCCTCTTGAGCCTTCTGTGCTCCTCGAAACTCAATCCCTTCAATTCCGCATCAGATTCCGAATCAGAACGCCTTCCACGGTCGAGATAAGCACGGTTTTTCCCGAATTTCTTCGGAAGAGAATTTAGGGTTTCGTTGTACCAGGAACCAGGGCCTGGACTCGGGCTTCTTCTTCTTCTAGGGCTAGAGTATCTGGGCGAGCGTGAGCGATAGCGCCGATCCGTCTCTCGGCGGTCATCATAGTCATCGTAAGAGGGGCTTCGGCGGCGACGACGGCGGTAGCCCGGGGAGCCCTCGGATTCGGGGTCGTAGCGGCCGTTTGCACTATTGATCCCGTGGCGTCTGTCGGGCACTACGACGGTGGACGCTGGACCTCCCATTGGGTGCAGGTTTATGATGATTGTCGGGTTTTGGATGTTATCGTTGAAGGGTGATCTGCAATATTTTGAAATGGGCCGTTAAGCCCATGATCCAATGGATCAAACCTTCGAAATGCCCAATCTCTATTGGGCCTAAACAATTAATCCATCAAAAAAAGGCCTGAGGCAATCTTATGGGCCCAATCTGAATTGACACCATGGTCCAAACCCATATTGTATTTTCATATTTTTTTGAAGTGTTAACACCAATCAATGTCACCCAAATTAACTATACTATGACCAAACATTAAAAAATTGTTCAAAATATTTAAAAAAACACCTCAATAGATGCAAAGTACTTATCAAATAAGATTATACTTAAAGCATGATCCCTACTTGTAAGAAATTCAAACTACATATAGTCATATATATAACGTGTTAGGTGTTTACAAAGCTAATGTCCAACTACCATAACATCTTACCACTAATTTTAAAATCTATCCGCAAAATTTTTGTGTCCATTGTCAGCCTCACTTATCAAACTCGTAGGCACAAAAGTTTCCCACTTGATGACAGGGTAAGTTGGATCAAGCTCAACGAGTGACAGCAATGATATTGCTCAAAGTGATAATCGAACCTGAGACTTTCTGAGGCCATATAGTTTGGCCCAAGAGAGATTCACCACTAGACTTTGCGAGATAATTAAACAAATACAAGTATAACCCATTTGTTAATTTGGTCTTATTTTAATGTGATTAAATTATGGTATCTAATAATCACCATCATGAGGTGCAGATAAACACATTTTACTTGTAGAATTTGTCAACAATTTCATCAAATCAAAGTTAATAGATTTCGAAAGCATATGTTTAGTCAACACAGAAAAAGGTAAAACAATAGTAGAGGGCAGAGAAGTAACCCCACAAAACTGAGTCTTGAGACACAAGTGATGCATTGAACATGTTTGGCAGTCTGTTTCAACTGCGTTCAGTTGCACCGCACCTCACAGCACCACAGTTTTTTGTGACACGCCAAACAACTTTTGCGTTCCAACTCACCTCACAGCACCACAGTTTTTTACCTCACAGCACCTCACCACACCTCACAGTACTCCCAAACGCTTACAATATATGTTGAATTGTCCTAGGTAATCAAATTAGGTCAATTATTTTATTTTAGATTAATGTACATGGTAAATGTTAAGTGATTTCATATTAATATTATTAGTCATCTAATATAATCGTAATTTAGATACGCCAAACGCACCTCACAGCACCACACCACAGTTTTAAAAATGATACGCCAAACAGTTTTTTGCGTTCCAACTCACCTCACAGCACCACAATTTTTTACCTCACAGCACCTCACCACACCTCACAGCAGTTGACAGCACTCCCAAACAGGCCCAATGAAGGTGTGCCAAATATGGATTTATAGGTGTGAAGGGTATGACTCAGAAAAAGGAGGTTAGTTGGAAATAGTAAAGTTGCAACTTTGGGTTAAACTCCTCCCACAAGCAAAGAAAAGAAGAATGAAGACATGGTACCAACAGAGCATGACTTTTGTTTAGAAAGGAAGTGATGAGATAACCACTCGGGTAATAATTTAATTAGTGAATTTCTCCGAAGGTAAATCATATGTACTCAAGAGGTATTAAGTTTGATTTTCACTGAGAGTAGTACATTTGTGACCACGTACTGGGTTTTGGCCCGATTTACCATGTCGTCAGGTGAGAAATTTATGTGCGAGCAGACTTAACAGCTCGAGTTTAGGTCTATATCGGATGTTTAAAGAACAAACTTGTATGGCGTCGACATATGTTAACAAGAAAGAAGAAGTTTTGGAGTTGGAGCATGTAAACACAAATTAAGGTGTACAAGCGACCCTTTAAAATCGCCCCCTTGAACCTCAAATTATTTCCAACTTTTCACCTAACAAATTAGGACCAAAACCCATCAAACCCACTTCTCTAAATGGGGTGGCTTCGCTCACTCATCTCCCCATTGAAGAAGCTTTGGGATCGTCTTCACTCTGCCCACCAAAAGCGTAATCCCAGTCTCTGCTTTTCTGATTCATCTAACATGTTGTTTGTGTATAATGTCTATGATCAATCTTGCAGGGACAGGGATATATATTCTGTACAAAGACGTGAAGTCATGTCCGTGTGAAGATGTGCATGTTCTATGGTCGATTCTGGTTGAATCACACCCGCCGTCTTCGCGGCCGCGGAAATGACGCAGCCAGTCTCCCCCTTGTGAAGACCTTAATTTTATCTCTCTGCGTTCTGCACATAATACCAATAACTAGCCTCCCTGTCTCAAATCTTCTTCTTCTTCTTCTTCTTCTGTGTAAGTACAGTGTCAATACTTGCCATTCTTGGCTTCTTGTATAACAGATACAGACATTAGACATAAATGGTTTGGTTCAGACTCCCAACATTTTCCTTCTTTCAACCCTGTTTTCACGATTGATACAGAGCAGCAATTCATGGTGGGGAGGCAGAGGGTGTTTGGATGACTAGTGTCAAACTATGCTTACAACATGATTTATATTGCGTTTGTAACCTCACCATGTTTTTGAAAGGCACTATGTGCTTCAGAGATGTGAACACAAAAATGCCACCCAACCCAGAAAAAACTTACCAGCGATATAAATTTGCTTCATTGATAAGTCTTTTCCTGTATTTGGACCTTATTTGAAGGGATATGTGCTTCAACTAAACATGCACTTCTAGTATCTCTTTTAACTCCTCGAGCCGATCATCATTCTAAGAGAAATCTACATGCCATCGATATTGTCCGTTTTAGGTTATTCGGTTCCTGTTGATACATCGAGTCCATACGACTTTGTTTCTTCTTAGTTCAGCTATTGCAGGCCGAAGCCCAACTCATTGGGCACAAAAAAACCATTATGGACATATAAGGGATGAGCTTACCCATATATAACAATGGTTGGGACTTACCCAACCGATGTGGTATTTATGTTCTTAACCCATTCAACGGACATAGAGCTGTCAAAAGAATCCCATTTAAGGTCAATAGAAAAAAAAACACATTTGAGTGATAATCTAGTGGTAAATCTTTTTAGGGTCAAATTGTATGAATTCGAAAGGTTATGAGTTCAATTCACATCGAGAGCAATACCCTTATGACCCAACTTACCATATTATTAAGTGAAAATTTTCTATTCGGGTGACTTGATGACCCAAGTTTAGACTTTTATCGAATGTTCCAAGAATAAATTTGTATGGTATCGTTATTTGTTAAAAAAAAAAGACAAAAGACAATAATTCCAATAACAAGAAGATAAATCAAAAACTATTTTCCCCATTAATCGAAATTTTCGCCACCCATGTTTCTTAATTCTTATTCATATCTGTCAATAAAAAATTACAATAAGAAACAACCAGAATCCAAAAAAAAAAACAGAGAGAAAACTTCAAGGGCAAAACGGTCTACCCAAGCGAGCCCTGTGACTAGGAATATTGAAGTGCCTAATTCTTCCTTCTTGTTCTACCAAGTACCCTTCACAGAGAAATGCCTTCGAAAACTTGTCCTCAACAGGTCTATCAACATCATGAACAAACACATCCGTCTCTCCATCCTCTCTGTTCCGAGCCATTAACCCTGCTGTGTAGATCGCACTCATCCTCCCTGGAGCCTCATCATGGAACCCAGTTGGCGCATCCACCATGATCAAGTCCCATTCAATGTCATATATGTCGCTAGGGAACCCTGTGAGTGAAAGTCTACACTTTGAGAATCTTGGGTCGCTCACCTTTTTACAATCCTCTGCCATTCCAATCTCCATCAATTGCTCTGATTGGTGAACCTTCGTGTCATACTCTACATGGTATGCCTCCAAATTGGGTAATTTCTCCTTGATTTGGCCGATCCAGGCCTTGTCTTCTTCAAGGAACACAGTCCGTCCACCGTGATTGAGAGATGTCCACATTAGGCTGTCATGGCCTAGACCAAATACCAAGAAGTTGCATGGTGATTTCTTTTCAAGGACTCTAAGCGAGACCGAGATTTCTTTGAGGGTTTGTTGTGGGGTTATGTTGGTTGTTGCATAGTGGACAAGAGCATTGGCTAGTGAAGGTGGGGTTTTTGTGCAAGTTGGGATTAATGGAGGAGATGGGCAATCTTGCGTTGATGATGATGATGATGATGATGATGATTCTGGTTCAAGATCAGGAGGATTTGATGAATTTGAAATGTGGGTTTCTGTGATTGTTGATGGTTTTTGCTTGGGAGATGCAAAAGTGGACCACAGAATCAAGAAGAGAAGGAATAGAAAGAAGAAGAAGATCACTATGGACTTGAGATTGATAAAGGATCTAGCTTTGTGCCTCAACATTTCCTCTGCTTTCTGGATTTTGAATCTGATTTCTGAGACTCTAAAAAGAGAGGAAAAAGTTTTTGGAAGTGTTGGGTATGTGATGCTGATTATGTCATGTCTATATGTATATACATCTGAAGGTTGAGGAAGAGTAGAGACAGGGTATCGTTTGGTGCTTGACTTTGTTAAGATAGAAAATGAAAGCCGTTGTGACACTTGTATAGTGGTTAGGATGTGCATATAATACATATGTGGAATCGATCTCATAGTCGAGTTCCATGGTAAGAAACCTTGTACTAAGAAATCAAAGAGAGGGTGTTCAAGGTCCACATTTGATCATCACATTGGGGAAGCCATGATGAGGCCTTGCATTGTCATTGATGGAGGAAGCTGGTGGCTTTAATCTAATCATTGTTTCTTTTTCGGTTCTAGTTTTTCTCCTGTCTTGAAAATGAAGCAACTAACTAACATGTTTGATATGGACAAGAAAGCTACCTCAAAACCAAAGATGATGCTGTTGTTAGAAAATGATTGGGTAATGCAATTTTTGGTCCCTCGAAGAGTTGTCAATTTCTAAATCAGTCATTGACACATTCTAATTTGGGAATGCCTCATCAACAATTTGACTATCCGAATAGTCAAAAATTTACCCGAATGTGCATATTGAAATAATTTTCAATTTTAGATTCTCAAGTTAGAACGTTTGAATATTCGATAAACCTAGTCAAATTTTTAGTAACCAAAAATTGCATTATCAAAAACAATTGTTGTTGGCGGGTTTGGTAGGGTTTTCATTTGTTTATTTTTTCCCTTCATAATTGAAGAGGCATAGGAGTTGGGTGATTCCATGATTCTTCTTATGATTAAGTAATGTTTTTGGCTTTTTTGCTTCACATGAACGTGCCAGCTTCAACATAATCAAGGGCCTAATCAAGGTCCTCGAGGAGTCGAAGATTGGGATATTTATATATTGGGTGGTTGCGTTGTCTTGTTTAATTGCTTTTGGAGTCTGGTGTTATGTTGAGGTATTGGGAGTCTTATTTGAATCCTGGCTTTCTCTCTTTATTGGAGTTTACCATATAAGGGGAGTCCTGTGTGGACCAACTCTTGTTCTTGGGTGGGTTTAGGTAAAAAAAAAAATTTATATTGATTAAGGTAGAATATTAAAAATAGAAAAAAAAATAGTAAAAGTAACGGGATTTCGACTCTAAACGAGATAAGGGGTTACTAGAACTTTTGCTAACTGAAAATTTTGACACATTTTAACTCCGTCACTCAAACGTGTCAATCTAATGCTCCAATGTTTAAAATCCTTCCAATATGATCACTCGGACATTTGACATTCTTCGAGCAAAACCTATTGATGTGGCATCAAAAATTAAATAAAGTGCAAAGGTAGCACTAAAAATTCAAATAAGTAAATTGTATTATTTAAATGCATTATCACACATCACATAGTGGTTCAACATATTCTTGCTCATTCTCCACCATCTAGACCAGATGCCTTAACCCTAACTCCTCTTCTTTCTTTCTTTCCCTCCATCGTCTTAACTCCTCCTCATTCCTCTATCTCTAATTTACTTTCTTCTCCGTCTTCTCAATCACTCTCTTGTCATTCCTCTTCACCGATCGCACCAATCCCATTACAGTCCTTTCGTACTTCTGTCGACCTAATTTTCTAGCCAAGTTCTCTAAAATCCACAACCGCACAAAAGCCAAGCCAATGGTCTTAAAACTCAAAAACTTGCCCATACCAACTCTCAAGATTCCCAATGGTCGGAGGCTCCCTCAACAATTCCCCATTCAATCAAAAAGTGGGTTGTCGTTTTATCGATGCCCAGCTCCGACTCAGAGTGGACTCCCGTTGTCTGAATAGTGCTTCAACACGAGCTTTTTGCACACTCAACGAATCTCCTCCGTCATACAGTCACGTCGAAGAGAGAGAACCAAGAGTGGGTTTTGTTGTGGTGAAGTTGGAGATGAATGAAGATGTGGTGCTAATATTCGTCCATGGCAGTATAAAAATTGTTGTAGTTGATTTTTATATGCAAGGTATGTTGACTGCCTGGTAAAAAATGTTACCGGGTGATTATATTGTAACGATTTCGAATATTTGATTGACTAAACTGACACATTTGAATTTTGGGTGTAGGGTTTATCATGGATCGATTTTATCGATTAACTGATAATAAACCATCAATCAACCTACACAGTCAGGTCGATAATTTCATCCGATCCATGTAGACATGGGTCGGATGGTGGTTGTCAATATATTCAAAAGTCGGTTGAACGATAATTATCGATCAATCGACTTTCTGACTTTCATAATTAAATATTAAAGTATTTGTTAATTGTTATCTATTACGGACCCAAACTAGGTTAAGCCCAAAGATTTACTCATCCCAAAACCCAAAGGATACCCAAGCCCAAACTACACCAACTCTCAACAATTCCAAAACCCAAATATTTACCCATCCCAAAGCGCAAATCATTTTTTTTTTTTTGAAAAGAAAGACTTCAGTAAGAAGAAGAGAAATTACATTCAGAGAGATATGAGTTCATGAGACTCATAGGGACACTACAAATCGAGATTCATTTGAAGATAAACGACCCAACAAGGCTAGACCATTAGCCCAAAGCCCAAACCAACTAATCAAGGTAAAGTGCATAATAAACAAAAAGGTCGGATTTATCCATTTCCCGACCCATCAATCGACCAACAATGTCGGTTGGTAACCATTACCTAACCCATAAAATTGGGTAAAGTAAATGGTTTTGTATTTTAATCAAAGTCGGTTGATCGGGTTGGTTGGATTATCGGTCGATAATCAACCAACCTGACCCATGGTAAACCCTATTTAGGTGACCAAGTTGGAACATACTAAATCTTTCAATTACCAAAATTTTATTAACCCGTGGAATAAGATCGTACTCCTCCTGAATTGGATTGTGTTATACGCGCAACCAATCATTCGAAAACCTTATCGCAAATGACAAAAAAAACCCTATATCTTCTCTACTTTCGAATGGTTGAATACGAGATAAAAAAAAAAAAACAGAGCAGCATTAGCACACGATGGGGAAGACGAAGAAGGAGCTGATGTCGAAGGCCCCGTGGAGGGGAGATGACGGAGAAGAGGAAAATACGTTCAAGGACGCCAAACTTAGTGCCACCAACCAGCCCGGTTCCACCCCTGTTATGCACGTCCCTGGCAAGAAGAATAAGAAGAAGCCAGTAGACGACGAGGAGGATGACTTGGAGATTGATCCTGAACTCCGTTATAGCTTCCAACGCAACTTCCAGGTTCCTTTTCTCTTGTTCTATTGTAATTAATTGATTGAGAGTAGTTGCTCGATTTCATGTTCGTTATACTTTTGAGTTCAGTTCAGGGAAACTGTTCTGACACATGTACTGCCTCGGAAAATCAATAATGGAACGCGGATGAAAACTAGGGCTTAGGCTTATTTTGGTTCTGGCGTATTCCACTTTGAGTGAAAAACCCCTTCTTTTTTGAACAGGTAGTGAAAATCCCCTGTATAAGTTGTAACCTAAATACGAATTTAGAATTGGCATTAGGGTTCTAGTTTCCCTGAAGGAATTTAAGGATTCCCTGAAGGAATTTAAGGATTAGTAACTCAACTCCATTGTTTATTCCAGTTGACTTGAAATTATACACAAGGCAATGGAAATAGCATTCCTACCACAATACTTGTGAACCAAAGGGAGCTTCAGAGTTTCGAAATAAGTCTTCCCAAGTGTTTAATTGTGAGCTGAATGGGATCTTTTGTCTAAAGCATTTGTAATTGTGGTGATACATTTGATTCATGAGGTGGTTGCCTGTACAATGGCATCATTGCTGCAATGAATGATATACACGTTGAATCAAAAGTAGATAATTCATTAAATTTATACTTGTTTTGGTCAAGATATTCTCATTAGATGGACAAACTGGGGTGAATTTCCATTTGAAAATTGTTTCGGGAGACGCGTCCAGGATTGGAATTGAGACTCTTTTGAGATAATTTCCTTGTCTTTAAGATATGCTGATGTGAGGTTCCGTAAGCACCATTCTGAAAGTTTAATAAAAGTGGGATCTTTGCGATAATAGTCAGTAGCGTTCTTTGCTGCCAGTTCTAGTGAATTACTATGGAAAAAAGCTTGTTGAAATTTCCCTTGTTTCCTTTTTCTTTCAGTTATTGTTCAAACATTTGCCTTAAGACTTTTTAACATCTTCCTACGAGTTTTGGCAAAGTAAGCACACACACCATAGCTTTGTGAAATGGCTCATTTTATGTGTGTGTGAATATCAAATTCTTTGCTTCTGGTTTTCTGCTGTGCATTGTGATTCACAGGTTCTGTGGTGGAAATTGCATTTATCTTTCAAGCATGGCTATCATAGTTTAACTTGGTTCTTGACTTGATTTATTCTTTTGTGCTCATATTTTCTATATCTTTTTTTTGTCTTGAATTTGTTTCTTTCTTGCACTTACAGTTTCTTCAAAGAGTATTTAGCATTGACACAATTGTCAAACCTCTTCCGCCTGCCATGGCCTACAATGCTTCCCGCAACCTGAACTTCTTCACTCGTATTTTCACACAATTCTTTGGTAGGTTCATTTTCTTTCTCCTTTTCTTTTTTGTTCAAGGTGGAGGATGCTATGAAGTTGAAAAATGATTCAATATATAGAGGTGTACATTCCTGATCTAATTTTGTAACAAAAATCAAATGTTTACAAGAAATTGTTTGTTTTGGCACCTCAGATTTTTTTTGACCCAAAAGCACCCTACAAACTCATGTCTAAGTCCTCCATATATAGTTCTGTGTCGTTCACCACGTATCCAATGGAGGATTGGAGTATCACACTTTTCCTCAATAATAACCAACTAGGCAAGTCCGGTCAGGCTAGCTTTAGCTCTCACCTGATTCCTCTAATGTGCACGTGGGGAGTGGGGAGATATTTGTGCATTTAGCTACTTTTCCTTAGTAATAATCAACTAGGCATACCAGATCAAGCAACCTTTAGCTCTCACTTCATTCCTCTCAATATGCAAGTGGGAAGACATTTGTGCATTTACCTACTCTATTTAGTGATAACCAACTAGGCAAGCTAGATCAAGCTACCTTTAGCTCTCCTTTAATTCCTCTCAATGTGCAGTTGAGAGACATTTATGCATTTAGCTCTTGCCTGCATAGACATGCGCATGTGTGGGGTGCACAAATGTTCTCATACTGGGAGAGGGACACATATACCCTCCCTCAAAACACAAACATAAATTTCGTTCACACACACATGGACACTTTCGAAATATTTCATGAGATTCTCAGTTTTGCACCAAGTGCTTGACTTCATTAGAATAAAATTTGAAATTTGACTTCCTATCTGTTGAGCATTTACGCATGATTCATCAGTTTGATTTTGATTTCTTGGTGATACAATTGCAGTTTGTTCACAGGGGAAAAACTGTTCATGGCGTCAAATCCCCTTTTCCCTGTCCCTTTGACTAGATAAACAAATATTTTGTTGTTCATTTTTGGTTGTAGATAATGGATTGGATGTTGTGATTTATTGTATTGCAGATCCTGAAGGTATTGCTAATGCACAAAAAACCCTTGGGTTAGGACAGGAAGAGAGGGAACGTCGTGTCCGAGATTGAGTGGTGCATCTCTCCCTTGCAACCGTAATTTTCTCTGTAATTGTGTTTTGTTTATTCAGCTTGGAAAGATTTGTGGTGGATGTTTTATTTTCGCTTAAGATGAGATCTTGATGGGATAACTGCCTCATTCTTTTGGGCGGGTTTAAGTCATTTGGAACACGGGTTCTATACATGTATGCTCTCGTGTGCGCGGACATCCCCTTCTATGGGAAACTGGCAATTGCTTGCAAATTCTTATGTTTCCCCTTGTAAGCATTGTCATCTAAATAAGTATAATTGAGAGAAGCAAACTAAATCATCACCATTTGATTTGGAATAGTTGAAATGGTATTATCTCAGTGGTTTATTTCATCATGCCATTGGATGGTCTACGCATTTTAACAAAAATAATTTCGAAAACATGTTTGGTTGTATTTTTTACACGTTTGGTTGTCCATTTTAGAAGATATAATGAAAAAAAATAGAAAATCACTTGAAAAAACGGGGACTTGGATCGGGCCAGGCCTACCTAGATTATCGGGTTCAAATGAATAAATACATTTGAGTTTAAATTTTATACCAAGCCTGGTCCATGAACAGCATGATTAGCCTTTACCGTTTTAAAACCCTAAAGAATTGGGCCAATACGAAATACGGCCCAATCATCATAGCCTTACAAGAGTTTATGGACTCGGTAGGTTTTAAAACCCATTGGGCCAATTAGAATAATGGCCCAAACATTATTGGCATCTACGACTACGAGGGTTTAAGGACGCGTTCACACGAACTACCGTTACTCTAACGAGAAATCTTGCAAGTCGGTTCGTGCGCTCTCTCAAATCCGCTACCGTCGATGGCAACTACCGAGTCTAGAAAGCAGCCACGGCCGGGCAAGGGCGGGTTTCAGGCCCATGGACTGACGGAGGAGGAGGCTCGGGTTCGGGCTATCGCCGAGATCGTAGGCTCCATGGTGGAGCTCTCCCGCAACAACCAGACGGTCGACCTCAACGCCCTCAAGTCTGCCGCCTGCCGCAAGTACGGCCTTGCACGTGCACCTAAGCTGGTTGAGATGATCGCAGCCCTACCCGAGGCAGACCGTGAAGCCCTTCTTCCGAAGCTCCGTGCCAAGCCCGTCCGCACAGCCTCTGGCATCGCCGTCGTCGCAGTTATGTCCAAACCCCACCGGTGCCCTCACATTGCCACCACCGGAAACATTTGTGTGTACTGTCCAGGTGGGCCCGACTCGGATTTCGAGTACAGTACGCAGTCCTACACGGGATATGAACCCACCAGTATGCGAGCGATTCGAGCGCGGTATGGTTTCCCATGTACTGTTTTGTATATTTTTGTCCCCATATGAACAATTTGATTTGTTGTTTATTTGTTCGTGGATGCTGTGAACTGCTTCAAGTACAGTGTTGCTTTTGTTATCATAACTTATATTTACTTCTTGCGTGGAACCCATTTTAATCAGCTTCAGCAATCTTGATAGGGTTCATATCTACACACTTTTATAAGATTTTGCCTTTGTTGCCTTGCTATGTCCTTGTGAAAGTTATTCCAAAATATTAGATCCTTCACGTAGTCATGGCCTTCTAATTTACTTGTTATATATATCTGGTTTCAGTTATAATCCATATGTCCAGGCTAGAAGCAGGATTGATCAGCTGAAGCGTCTGGGTCATAGTGTTGATAAGGTATGGCATTCTTCACCTTTCAACTCAAAAAGTCGTTTTTCTGCAATTGCAATTATTAGAATTTATATGAACATCCACACCATTTCAATCGTACAATGGCGTTTGCGATTTCAGGTTGAGTTCATCTTGATGGGTGGTACCTTCATGTCATTGCCAGCTGATTACCGCGATTACTTTATAAGGAATCTTCATGATGCGTTGTCAGGTCATACTTCAGCAAATGTTGAGGAGGCAGTTGCCTACTCTGAGCATGGTGCAACAAAATGTATTGGCATGACAATTGAAACGTAAGCCACTGTTTCTTTGCAAAAGATCAAGATTCACTGTTTCTTTGCAAAAGATCAGGATTCCCAATTTCTCACGTTTGTAGAACATTGATTTTAGTTAAGTTGTGTTTTGTCGCTTGATTGTTTGACATTGTCTTTCTAAGATTGCTATTACCATTTTTCGAAACCTTTTCCCTCTACTTTTCTCTGGGAAATTAGCTAGGTAGGATTGAGTTTCTTAATTCTTCTAAACTTGTATACGAAAGAATATTAATGCAGGATTCGCTTCACTACTGTTTTTGGAGGGGCTGGGTAAATTTAGTGGCCAAACTTACATGGAATTGCTAGTTGGCTGATTTAAACTCACTTGCATATAGGAGGGTAGGTAAGAATTTATATTGAACACATCAATATTTATGTATGGGAACTCATGGTATATATTCATTTTTGAGTGTCAAAGCTGCTTGTACTTTCAGCTGGTTTGAAGGGTCAATATTCATGGCTCACGTTACTCATATTGGAAATTGTTTTGTTTCTGTTAGCTTTTTTTCTTTATCTTGTTGATAAAGAGTGCTTTATTGTTCTTCAGGAGGCCAGATTATTGCCTTGGACCTCATTTGCGGCAAATGCTTTCTTATGGTTGTACACGATTGGAGATTGGAGTTCAGAGTACTTACGAAGATGTTGCACGTGACACAAATAGGGGTCATACAGTAGCTGCGGTTGCTGATTGCTTTTGTTTGGCAAAGGATGCTGGTTTCAAGGTATCCTTGTCCCCTAATCCTCTTGCGTTACCTGTAGGTAGTGCTGAGTTTGGAAGCAGAGTTTTATTTTCTTTTGTTTCAATCATGTCATGCTCTTACTCATGGCGTATCAATTCTTTGAAAAAGTTTGTGTTGTGATTACATTACCTATGCCAATCAGATGTGGAGGCATACTTATTGAGATGCATATTGCTATAAGGAATTATATTTATTGATTATCTTTAGACTTTAATTTTGAGACACAATTAACATTGCAAAAATTGTTGCCTTGGATATGATCTGCACTTCCTGTTTGTCTTCTGGGTTGATAATTTTTCTTTGTTTTGTTCTAGGTTGTTGCTCATATGATGCCTGATCTTCCTAATGTTGGGGTTGAGAGAGACTTGGAAAGCTTTCGTGAATTTTTTGAAAGCCCTTTATTCAGAGCAGATGGGCTTAAAATATATCCTACCCTTGTCATTCGTGGAACTGGGCTTTATGAGCTTTGGAAAACTGGGAGGTATCTTGTTATTTGATTAAGTTCTCATCATTGCGGTTTTGAACGTGGTTTCTTGTGTTGTATCACTATTATGTGATCATTCTCTTGTTAAGCCTGTTGATTTCTTTTACATTTGCTGGCTGCTGCATGTTTAAGGGAAGATATTATAATTTTTGTGTTTTGCAGATATAGAAATTATCCACCTGAGCAACTTGTAGATATTGTAGCGAGAATATTAGCCATGGTACCCCCTTGGACTCGTGTTTATAGAGTTCAAAGGGATATTCCCATGCCTTTGGTTACGTCTGGGGTTGAGAAAGGAAATCTTCGAGAGCTAGCCCTAGCTCGAATGGATGACTTGGGCCTGAAATGTCGTGATGTCCGTACACGTGAGGCTGGAATCCAGGTGAATGAATAAACCATGTCCATTTAATAATGTTTTGTGCTATGAATTGGAAAAGTTGGTAATTGAGTAAATGTTTTTGATTAGGATATTCATCACAAAATCAAACCGGAAGAAGTTGAGCTTGTTCGCCGTGATTATACAGCTAACGAAGGTTGGGAATCATTTCTTTCATACGAGGATACACGTCAGGTAAT